>NC_000068.7:153396849-153696849 GCF_000001635.26 Mus musculus
ATACTATGAGTTCTGGTCTGGGCTTTTTGTAGGGACAAAGGCAGTTGGCATCCAGATATCTGCCATTCATATCTTTGGTTCTGTAGGCATAGATTGAACAAACTAACTGAGGATTGTTTAAGGAGGAAACCATGGCTCAGTGTGCATAGACTAACAACTGCTGGATGTCACACTTAGTGAGACTAGGTCTGAGAGACATAAGGGACTCAGCTACCCAACGCTGGGATAGATTAGACCATTATAAAGTATCCAGGAGCATATAGACAGGTTATGTTACAAACAGGCTGTTTTGTCTAAGGGATTTAGGCATCTACAGGATGTCCGGTATACCAAGGGACAGATGTAGTATGCACATAAAAGCATGGAACTGACTGCCGCTTGACAGTGAAGCTATTGTGGTTTTCTGTGCTTAGTGCTATGCACTATGCAGATTTGTTTCATCTGGCTAAGTTATCTGGGTGTATATTGTTCATAGAAATGAGTCATATGTTCTCTGGCCTGTAGTTGATGTGAGTTTGATTTGCAGATTGGGTTTGACCAAAGAAGAATCACTGCAGCAGAAAGAGGTCCAGGAGGAGGCCAAAGTCAAGAGTGGTTTATGTGTCTCTGGAGAGTCTGTGCGGCCGCAGCGTGGGCCCAACACCCGTCAACGGGACGGACATTTTAAGAAACGTTCTCGGCCAGATCTCCGAACCAGATCCAGAAGGAATATATACAAAAAACAGGAGCCAGAACAAGCAGGGGTTGCTAAAGATGCAAGTGCTGCACCAGACGTCTCACTCTCTAAAGATACTAAAACCGACTTAGCAGGGGTGAACAGTACCCCTGGGCCAGATGTGTCCTCAGCAACATCTGGACAGGAGGGTCCCAAGTGTCCCAGTGAACCTGTGGCTTCCCAGATCCAAGCAGAAAGGGACAACTTGGCATGTGCCTCTGCATCTCCAGACAGAATCCCTACCTTACCTCAGGACACTGTGGATCAAGAGACAAAGGATCAGAAGAGAAAATCCTTTGAGCAGGAAGCCTCTGCATCCTTTCCCGAAAAGAAACCCCGGCTTGAAGATCGTCAGTCCTTTCGTAACACAATTGAAAGTGTTCACACCGAAAAGCCACAGCCCACTAAAGAGGAGCCCAAAGTCCCGCCCATCCGGGTAAGAGACTTGGTACTTACTGTCTTGGGTGTCAGATTTCTTTCTGAGGAGCTTTTGGGTAGGAGCATGCATGAGGCAGAGGCTCTTTGGCCCTGGCGTGAATTACATGGGGTGCAAAACTTTCTGCAAGAAAGCTTTTCTTGGCTGACATAGAAAAATACACTTCTCCTTTTTCCT
Organism: Mus musculus; assembly: GCF_000001635.26. Taxonomy (NCBI): domain Eukaryota; kingdom Metazoa; phylum Chordata; class Mammalia; order Rodentia; family Muridae; genus Mus; species Mus musculus. Next base: position 153,398,178 of record NC_000068.7, read on the forward strand.
CCTCTTTTTGTTTTGTTGATTTGTTTTGTCTGAAAACAGGTTTTCCTGTGTATCCCTGGCTTTCCTAGAACTCACTCTGTAGACCAGGCTGGCCTTGAACTCGAGATCTGCATGCCTCTGCCTCCTGAGCACTGGTACTAAAGGTGTGCACTACCACCACCCAGCGGACAAATCACTTTTTTTTTTTTTTTTGTTAAAATTATCTCAAGGTCAAAATCCTGGGTTTTTACTTTTTTGTTACTTTTTTGTTAACTGTTATATTGTTTGTTTCACGACCCACAGATCCAATTAGAAATTGGAGTTTGAAAGGTGGGTTTGGGGACTGAAGAGATGGATCAGTGGTTAAGAGCACCAACTGCTCTTACGAAGGTTCTGAGTTCAAATCCCAGCAACCACATGGTGGCTCACAACCACCCGTAATGAGATCTCATGCCCTCTTCTGGTGTGTAAAGACAGCTACAGTGTACTTACTACAGTGTAATAAATCTCTGGGCTGGAGCAAGCAGAGATTCTGAGTTCAGTTCTCAGCAACCACATGATGGCTCACAACCATCTGTACAACTACAGTGTACATAAAGTAAATAAATCTCATATACATAAAAGGAAGGAAGGGAGGTAGATAGGTAGGTAGGTGGCTTTGGTGGCCTATCTATATAATCCCAACACTTGGGGGCCTAAGGCTAGAGGAGGATTGCCATCAGTTCAAAGCCAGCTTGGGTTAATAATAAAAACCTTGTTTCAGTGGATACAGGAGCTTGCTGCCAAATCTAATGGGACTCACTTGATGAACAGAGAAAACTGAGTCCCATAAGTTGTTCTCTGATATCCACACATGTGATATGGCATGTGCGCATGTAAATACACAATGAATGAGTCTAAAACCAGAATCTAAAAGAGTGGTGAGACTTTCTTGCAGCATAAAATGGCTCTTGATTCAAATTAATTGTTAGGAAAATGAGTTTTCTAGGCCATTACCTCTAAGATGACTTATATTTCAGTTTTGCTTTATAGCTCCTAAGTCAAGTCACCTGTTAAAGTTTTTATTTATGCTTTTCTTGCAGATTCAACTTTCACGTATCAAACCACCCTGGGTGGCTAAAGGTCGGCCCACTTACCAGATATGCCCCCGGATCGTCCCCATCACGGAGTCCTCCTGCCGGGGTTGGACTGGTGCCAGGACCCTCGCAGACATTAAAGCCCGTGCTTTGCAGGCCCGAGGGGCGAGAGGTTACCACTGCAATCGAGAGACGGCCACCACTGCCATCGGAGGGGGGGGTGGCCCGGGTGGAGGTGGCAGTGGGGCCATCGATGAGGGAGGTGGCAGAGACAGCAGCAGTGGTGATGGTAGTGAGGCCTGTGGCCACCCTGAGCCCAGGGGAGCCCCAAGCACCTCTGGAGAGAGTGCGTCAGATCTACAGCGAACACAACTACTGCCGCCTTGTCCTCTGAATGGAGAGCACACTCCAGCTGAAGCTGCCATGCCCAGAGCCAGAAGAGAAGACTCAGCTTCTCTCAGAAAGGAAGAGAGCTGCCTGTTGAAGAGGGTCCCAGGTGTGCTTACAAGTGGGCTGGAAGATGCCTCTCAACCCCCTATTGCTCCCACTGGAGACCAGCCGTGTCAGGCTTTGCCCCCTCTGTCCTCCCAAACTCCAGTGGCCGAGATGTTAACAGAGCAGCCTAAGTTGCTTCTAGATGATAGAACTGAGTGTGAATCTAGTAGAGAAGATCAAGGACCCACCATTCCCTCAGAGAGTAGTTCTGGACGGTTTCCATTGGGAGATCTATTAGGAGGAGGAAGTGACCAGGCCTTTGATAATATGAAGGAGCCTGTAAGTATGACACCTACTTTTATATCTGAATTGTCATTAGCTAACTACCTACAGGATAGGCCTGATGATGATGGATTAGGGCTTGGTGCCACAGGCCTACTCATAAGGGAAAGTAGTAGACAAGAAGCTTTGACTGAGGCTTTTGCATCTGGCAGTCCTACCTCCTGGGTACCCATTCTGTCAAATTATGAGGTAATAAAAACATCTGATCCAGAATCCAGAGAAAACATACCATGTCCGGAGCCCCAGGATGAAAAAGAGTGGGAGAGAGCTGTTCCTCTCATTGCAGCAACAGAAAGTGTGCCCCAACCTGAGAGCTGCATTTCACATTGGACACCTCCTCCAGCAGCTGTGGGCAGCACTGGCAGTGACAGTGAGCAAGTGGACCTTGAAAGACTGGAAATGAATGGCATCTCTGAAGCACCAAGTCCTCACAGTGAATCCACAGATACAGCCTCTGACTCCGAAGGCCATCTCTCTGAGGACAGCAGTGAGGTTGATGCAAGTGAAGTCACAGTGGTAAAAGGGTCATTAGGTGGGGATGAAAAGCAAGACTGGGACCCATCTGCCTCACTGTCCAAGGTGAACAATGACCTAAGTGTGCTTACAAGGACAGGAGGGGTGGCTGCTTCTCAGAGCTGGGTGTCTAGAGTATGTTCAGTCCCACACAAGATCCCAGACTCTCTGTTGCTGTCCAGTACTGAGTGCCAGCCGAGGTCTGTGTGCCCACTGAGGCCTGGCTCTTCAGTGGAGGTTACCAACCCACTTGTGATGCACCTGCTGCATGGTAATTTGCCCTTGGAGAAGGTTCTTCCTCCAGGTCACAGAAGCAGCCGACTAGAGTCATCACAGCTGCCACTTAGAGAACAGAGCCAGGATAGAGGCACTCTACAAGGTACAGGGGAAAACAATCGCCTAGCTGCCAGAATCAACCCTGGTTCTGCACAAACATTGAAAGAGTCTATTCTGGCCCAGAGCTATGGAGCAAGTGCTGGTCTTGTCAGGGCAATGGCCTCCAAGGCTCCTGCAATGTCCCAGAAGATTGCGAAGATGGTTACAAGTTTAGACTCACAGCATCCAGAGACAGAACTGACACCTTCCTCTGGCAATCTGGAAGAAATAGATTCCAAAGAGCATCTCTCTTCCTTCCTTTGTGAAGAGCAGAAAGAAGGCCATTCCCTGTCTCAAGGCAGTGATCCAGGTGCGGCCCCAGGCCAATGTCTAGGAGATCACACTACCTCCAAAGTGCCATGTTTCTCCTCCACAAATGTGAGCCTCTCCTTTGGATCTGAGCAGACAGATGGGACCCTGAGTGATCAGAACAATGCTGGTGGTCATGAAAAGAAACTATTTGGTCCCGGGAATACAGTTACCACCCTTCAGTGCCCCAGGTCTGAAGAGCAGACACCACTACCTGCTGAGGTCCCTCCAGTGTTTCCCAGTAGGAAGATAGAACCAAGCAAAAACTCTGTGTCTGGTGGTGTGCAAACTACAAGGGAAAACAGGATGCCCAAACCACCTCCTGTCTCTGCTGACAGCATCAAGACAGAGCAGACATTTTTGAGGGATCCTATTAAGGCAGATGCAGAGAACAGAAAAGCTGCAGGGTACAGTTCTCTGGAACTAGTGGGTCACTTGCAAGGGATGCCTTTTGTTGTGGATCTGCCTTTCTGGAAGTTACCCAGAGAGCCAGGGAAAGGGTTCAGTCAACCCCTGGAGCCTTCTTCCATCCCTTCCCAACTCAACATCAAGCAGGCCTTGTATGGGAAGTTGTCTAAACTTCAGCTCAGTCCCACCAGCTTTAATTACTCCTCTAGCTCTGCTACCTTTCCCAAAGGCCTTGCTGGTGGTGTGGTGCAGCTGAGCCACAAAGCCAGCTTTGGTACAGGCCACACTGCATCACTGTCCTTACAAATGTTCGCTGACAGCAGTGCAGTAGAAAGCATCTCTCTCCAATGTGCATGCAGCCTGAAAGCCATGATCATGTGCCAAGGCTGCGGAGCATTCTGCCATGATGACTGCATTGGACCTTCAAAGCTCTGTGTATTGTGCCTTGTGGTGAGATAATAAATTATGGCCATTGGAAACATTGTACATTTAGTGTGTGTATTTTAATAATGGTTGATCTTAAATCTGTATACAAAATATCACTGATATAATGAACTCTCTCTCTCTAGACAAGATAAATTTTGCCTCCCCATGAGATTTATAGTGCTGAAGCCCTCTGTCACTTGACACCCTTCTAGCCTTGTTGGAAGGGTTTTCAGGGAGATGGGGGCACTATGGTTGCCCAAGACCATAAACCCTCTTGTAGTCAGGCAGTATAGTGTAGCAGGGCAATCTGTCTGACACCTAAATGGACTTGAAATTGAAGCAGGAAGGTTGGGTTCTCCATGGATGGAACTCACCTGCCTGAACTGAGCAGGAATGTCAGTCTTCCACTGCCCCTCCCTGCCATCTTCTGCTACTTAGCTTGGGAGTTGATGGTTGCAGAAGCCACACAGGGTTAAAGTAAATTCTGTCTTTGCCCACCAGGGGATCAAACCCCTGCTGATCTTGATATCATATTTCTGTCATTTGCCAGTTGATGGAGCCAAGTTGACCTTTGGTTCTGGTGCTTCACCCAGTTTGGAACTTTAATCTGTAACCCATGGATCCACAGATTTTCTTGGGAGCTTGAATAGCCCTTCTTGGACAATGGGGTCTGGAAATAGGGCTGTCTGCTTATGGAAATGCCATCTGTAGACCTTGAGAGTCAACTGTACAGATGTTTGCAGGTGACTCCTGCTTGCCACCCACCCATCATATTTGATTCTGTGGGAGTGGGCACCCATACACCTGTGTATGTGAAAGTCATTTTACATTTCCAAGCAGTCTGTTTCTTATTTTTATATTTTAACTCTATTCTTGGATGTATAAAGTGAACTTTTTCGCTTCTGTAAGTATGCTCTATGCACCTCTAACGTTTTATCCTGTATTTATATGTTGTACACAGTACTGGCCAATTCTGTAAATGGATGTATTGTACAGAGAACACGAACGTCTCTTCCTTATTTTACGTCTTCAGCACCCTTGATTAAAATGGTGTCGTTTACTTATGTGCACCAATTGTCAAAACCACTGAGTGCTGTGCTGCCTATGTGAGAAGAAAGTTACTGACTTGTGACCTATGCTTGGCCCTGTGCCTAGTCACCTGTCACCAGGGATTCTACTACAGTCTGCGCGCCACAGATAGTTGCTCACACACCATTGAGCAAACGTGTCTTGTTCCTTGTATCTCTTTTCTTCCAGCCCTGAGTGGCTGCGCTGCTGCCATATGTGACAAGTGGTCCTCACCAGTGTTAAGTGCTTCTGGATTCATGGGTGAGTTCCTTGGACGACCCCAGACAGGCTTCTGGATCTGGCTCCAGGGTCATCACATGTCAAAGCAATATTGGGGATTGCTAGGCTTCTTTCAACTTACTTTTCACAGTAGGTTTCAGGGGAACAAAGCCATGCCTGCTGCCTGCCTCTCTCCTAACATGGTTCCATCAAGTAGACACCCTTTGTATTTGACCTCTTCCCAGTTCCTGCCCTGTTTCTGTATCTTTACTTGAAAGTTGGGAGTCCTTGTTTAATTTAGGTCTGTCTTCTTGTGTGACTGTTTCTGTATGAAGTATAAAAATTTGTGTGCCTTGAGCAAGTCTCATTTTCTTTGTAAGCTGCCTCTTCCGCCATTTCATCTGAGGTTGCTGTCTTTTTGGTGGGGAGGGGTTTGGGGAACCCATCAGGTATGAGTGAGGAGCCGGTAGTGAATTCAGTATTGGCCAAGTCCATGTTGTGTGCTCAGAAGTCTCTTTACCAAAGACCAGGAGCAGGAGCCAAGCATGTCCAGTCCTCTTCTGAGACCTCTGAGGTCTCAGAAGAGAAACTTGACAGTGTCTGGTCCATGGGGCTGCTCAGAAAAGCGCTGCTCTTGTATGTCTCATTGGTATTGGAAAAATAAACCTGTACAACCTGCACTTGTCTCCTTGTCATCTGTGGCTGCCTGTGGGTGTGGGGAGGTGGGGTTAAGTGCAGAGCTAGATGGTTGCATCAAGTAGACACCCTTTGTATTTGACCTCTTCCCAGTTCCTGTGTGCAGTGAATTGGCAGCTCCACTGGTCTTTGGACTCTTGATTTTGGTGGATATTACCAATGGGTGTAGTAGAGCCAGAAAGCTAATGGGAGTGATGGGAGCTATAATGGTCAAGGTCCCTCCTTCCAGGAACTCATCTACACCACTCGTGACCTCCTGGCAGTGACTAGTTCTGGCCTTGTTCATGGTGTGAGGCAGATACAGGGTCACTACTGTTTGAACAAGCCTAAATGGATGCCTAGTGCTTCAGGGACAACCACTTCAGGAGTGCTTAAGTGCAGGGTTTTACAATTGCATTTGAAAATAACTAAGCAGAACGGACGTGATGGAAGTGAACCTAGGCATAGCCTAGTGGGAGAACACCTTATGGGTGGGTACTTGAGCAAGTGTTGAAGGACAACAAATGCTGCTGTTGGGTATTTGTTGGATGATACAGGCTCCTGCTGGGGAAAATTTCTTTCATTTCCCCTATGTTGCCACATCAAACTGTCATGTCTTCATAAGCTTAGAGCCTTGGCAGGGGACAGCATCTTGCCATTTGAATTGTTTCTAAGTCAGAATGAGGCAGTGGCTAGAGTACAGGCCACATCTTGTGCCACTCTTGGCTTGGGCACTGCCTGCCACTGTCTTGTCCAAATGGGTGCTAGTGGCATTGACATGGAGTGATTGGTACACTTGCCACTTAGGAAGTACTTCAGGTAGCCAGGATTAATAGCTCCATAGACTTAAAACTTTTAACTTGGGAGTAGCTGATGCCTTGTGTCACTCTTGTCCCAGAGGGAGCTCAGGATTCAGGCCTGTGGGCTGTGCTGAGGTAGGGGTACCAGGCAGGCTGTGAGGTGACACTTGGTTTTCAGCCCCATTCTGTAGCTACTGAGTGCAGTGCTAAGATTAGAAGACCAATAAGGAAGGGACACGGGACACACAAGGTCAGTTTGACATCAAATACGCTCTTGATGAAATAGGACCTTGTTTGAAAGGGGTGGGGCCTGTGTACACATTGGCAATATCAGTTTCCCTCAGGTTAGGGTGCTATTGTAAGCTGTAGAGAAGGTGGGGCTTCGTGACCTAGAGATTGCTACTTGTACCCCAAATTGGGCAGTACTTAAGCTTGTCCCCATTACATTAATTTGAAAGCCTGGCACAAAATTTCCTAGCACAGTACTATTGGGGTGCTGTCTTGCCATTCTAAAGGCACTCCTAAGAAGTGCGTCTGCTGCATACTGTCAGGATGCGCACAGCTGTTGACAGAACCAAGTGCTTCATGAGATAGTTCCTAGAAGGTAAGCCTAACAAAATCTGAATTCATAAAAAAGATGGATAGACCTGCGCAAAGATTGGCTTAGATTGTTGATATTGTTGGTTTATATTTGGTACTAGGTTCTCCCAGTATGGTGGTAGAGTTGGTTTTTTGTTTTGTTTTGTTTTGTTTTGTTTTTTTTTTTGAGTGGGGGGACGAGGAGCATTGGCTTGTTTGTTTCAAGACAGGGTTTCTCTGTGTAGCCCTGGCTGTCCTGGAACTCACTCTGTAGACCAGGCTGACCTCTAACTCAGAAATCCGCCTGCCTCTGCCTCCCAAGTGCTGGGATTAAAGGCGTGCGCCACCACTGCCCAGCCGGCTTTTTATTTTTAATATAGGGTCTCATACAAAGACCCTCTATATGACCAGGAATTCATTATATAGATCAGGCTAGCCGTGAACTCGAGATTCCTCTGTCTTCTGAATGCTGGCAGGGATTGAAGGCATGCCCTGCCTAGTGGTAATTTTTTTTTAACACTGTTTGATATATCCCAGGTTTGATCCTGCCTCTGCTGCTTTCCAGGTGCTAGGCATGAATCTGGTTTTTGTGTGGTACTGGGGAATTCAACCCAAGGCTTTGCACATGCTAAGCTAGCCCTATAAGTGAGTCACATCTTATGCCTCTAGGGCATTTCAAATGATTTAAAAGGACAAGAGATGTGTTTTCCCTACTGGATAAAGGGGAGGTTTGCCAGTTACTGTTGAGTGAACTTGTCAGTGCTTTAAGATGACATTTCCCAGTTGATGGTGTCTTGTGTCAACTGTTAACAGCAATGGTCTGAAAGCATCATTTTAAGCAAGAGTATCCAGTATTCTGTCCTCCAGCCGGTTCCCTGGGATTCCAGTGTTCCGTAGCAGCCTCACTGAAGAGGTAAGTGTTCACACAATCCTGTTCTGTGAAGGTTGTGGGGCACTTGTGGTCCCTTGGAGAATCTTAGCAATAGTTTTGGCAGAATGAGAACTTTCTTGGCATTGCTGGGGACTTGCTGGCCCCTGACCCCCATTACCTCTCAGAGGTGTGTGGAGGTGCCATGCCTAACCCCTTACGTTCCGCTCAGGTGCACAGTGAGGGCTGCAGACGGCTCAGTCTCAACCTCTAATATGAGCAGTTGGCTGCTTTATAATTTTGCTTGAGGTTATAACAACTGTTAATGTAACCAGGCATGGTAGGTCATCAGCTTGAATCCCAGCACTCAGGAGGCAGAGGCAGCCAGATCTAAGTTAGAGTCCAGCCACATTGTCATAATAAGTTCCAGGACAGCCAGGGCTCTGTGGAGACCGAGTCTTTAAAAACAAAAACAAAAAACCACAATTGGTATTTGTAAGTATCTGCATATATATTGTTTGAATTCATTTTTTTTTCCCAAACTCATGATAATCAACTTATTCCCAGCCATTTTCCTGTAATGTTTCCTAAAAGCTTAACCTAAATGGCTAAATGATCAGAGGGGTGAAAAGTATTCAAATCTGTGCTAGAGGAAGTGGCCTTTGTTTTCTTTCGAGGTAAGAGCTCAAGCTTTGCCTAGACTTGGATGTCAGTTACTGAGTGTTTAGAACTAGGTTTTTTCCCAGGCTCTTAGCAATTGCTAAGGAGCTTAGATTTGGTCAGTTGGCCAGGCATCAAGCCAGTAGGACAGGGCACAGCACACGTTTCATTGTCACACAGCTGCAGACTAAATCTTGCTTGGTTGATGACTGAACTTAGGCAAGACGTGGCACTCGGTATACCTCTGTGGCACAGTCTCGAGAGGGTTATGAGGTGACTGAAACTTGATTGCCTCACAGGAGACCTGTCACCAGTGCCAGGCACCTGATGGGCACCCTAGCCGAGTATCTTCTCCTCCCTTTCTAACATGCTAGGTGCCAGAAATGAGATTGTAGGCTTATTTGTCTGAGAAAACCTATTGAGGATGTCTGTGAATCAGCGATTGGCTAGGGAAAGGTGAATCTGTTCGTAGGATGATGTTTCCAAACTAGATTCAGAAGGACCAGGACTGGGTGGCAGCGCTGCTGCTGTGACATAGTCGAAGCTCAGTGTAAGGTTTGTTGTTCAGTGTTTATTAAGTAGATTCAGTCTGGTATATGATATACAGTCTCAAAAGGAAAAGGATTCCACATACTTATGACATCAGTGCATTTAGCAGTAATACCATGGAGATAACCGCTCATTAACAGCTCATTGGTCTTCTGGTAAGTGAGGGAAAGAGGGCGTCGGCCTGTGCTAGTCATTCCACAAACAAAACAGAATTTAGTAGCTGCATCACGTAGAAAGACACATCCTAAGAATTAAAGTATTAAGCCACATTTACTGGGAAACTCACTATACAGAACACAAACACTTTATAGAGCATTGAGGAGGAGGTCCTCACCTGCTTAGAAGAGCCACATTAAGTTGCATAGGTGCATATCTGTAAAAATATAATTTAGCGGTGAAACCATTGATTAATAAAGTCACCTTTAAAAGTTGGTGCCATCCACTGCTTGCGGTAAGTGCCTTATGCTTACTGTCTGGAGCCCCTGACCCTCCCCTGAAGTGCTGTGTCATCTGCACTCAAAGTCACAGTCTCACCTTACATGGAACTCATGCTCTTCCAAAGTGTGTCTCAATCATGCCAGCAGATTGATGGCCTCTTGTGTTGTCCCTAAATCCTGCCTGGCTTGCTCCTGAAGGCCCATGAGTTGACCTTCATACTGCCTCCTGCCCAAAGAAGAACTTCCTCCCAGAGCTGGGCAGTAAAGTCCTGCATTAATGTCTCCACTGTGTGCTATCCCCCACCCAGCTGGCAGGAGGTGCTGCCTTGATTCCTAAGGGAACACATGATAGAGGCATGGGGCATCTACCAGGCAGAATGTGTTGGCAAATCTGAGTTCCAGGTGGTGAAGGTTTTTGTTTTTTAGGTGGAAACGGGTACAAAGTGAGAGGTTTTGTTTTGTGGCTTTGCTAAGCAGATGAGCTAGTGAGGTGCAATCTTCCTCCTCGAGCGTGCGTCTTGCAGAAAACACAGGGATGGGGCATCTGTACATGTAAACAGTACACTTCCACTGAGTCCAAAATTAGGAGCAAAATACAAAGGTTCACATTGGTCTTAGGTAGATACAGGCAAGAGAGGATTGAGCTGTTGCGCTCAGAAACAACAAAACAAAGTCTCTAAAGCACCACTAAATTATATAAAATCAGACCACGGACGGATTGAAACTGGTATTCTGGTGAAATACTTTACTATCTTGTAAAAAGTTTTACAAAAAATTACAAATTAAAAGTATCAACCCTCTGAGTTCAAAGCAGCATTTTGAGAATGAACTGGTAGTTAATCCTATAACCACCTGTGGAGTCATTTGTGGCCCTTGAGAAATAGGGAGGGACAGATGGGTTCCACCTGTTCAAAGTCCTCCAAGACCCTCCTGGCCCTGCCTGCCTCTCCCCAACACCGTCCTTGGGAATAAACTGTCCATTTGTTGAGTGGTGAGAGGAAAAAAAAATGCTTTCAGATGGGTCCTGTATACTATCCCTGGTCTAACAGATGATCATCCACCACTTCTCTTGATAGCCTGCAGGGATCTGCCTGTAAGGACTCGGGGGTGAGGGGGGGTGCATCCTGCACTGGCATGTTCACTATGACTTGAGATCACCAATGACTACTGTGTGCCTGAGGCTTCCATCACACTGCAGTGGCTGCAGGACAAGGCTTTGGGAAGCTCCTCCTGGGAAAAGGCGGGCCACAGTCAGGAAGGGAGGCTTGACGCTGCATCTTTTAAAACAAAAGGAAAACAGAACAAGTTCCCTGACTTAACTAGGTAATGGAATCCTGTGTCCACACTGACTTGCTCCTGGTATGGCTGCTCTGAGGCTTTGGAGACCACTTCTCTGGGAAGAAGCCCAGGTCAGCATGCCAGCATCTACTACTGTCCTGCAGCCCCTCTGGAAACCATCAGCACTGGCATTGGTTTTATTTCTCTTGAAAGCAAAACACATGGAACCTATGCTCACACCGTACTCTAGGAGCAGGCTGCTAGTGGCTGGTCAAGACTGCTTGCAGTTAGAAAATACCACTTAGATATAGATTATGCTCGTCCTTACAGATGTGTCCTGTGGGGATAGAGGGAGGAGCCCCTGCCTAGTCTCTTCTATCTTCTTCCAAAAATGCAAGCCATTTGTGTCTAGCTTGGGTACTGCCTCTGGGAGCAGACAGAATGCGGTAAGCAATTGATAACAGAAATTCTAGGGTGGCGATTGTCTCTGCCAATTTTCAACATTTTCACAAATTGCCTGGAGTAACATTTTGCAAAAAGATCTACTGATTACTTTGTAGTATTCACACACAAAAATAAATATTTACACAAATTCAAACATCCAGGAGTCCTACTGAGCAGGTGGGGAACTGGGCACATGTTTGGCCAGCTGTGGGGAGGCCTGGGCACTGGAGTTTGTGCTGTATGAAGGGGCTCAGGTGTCCTGGCCCAGTCCAGAGGCCTGGTGAGCGGGCACATGAAGGCAGAGGTGGTGTGGCTGGGTAGGCATTGTAGGCCATGTGAAAGACCACATTTAACCCCAGTGTGGAAGTGTGCAGGGTGGGGAACCCTGCCTTACAGCCCTGAATCTGAACAGGTAGGGTATCTGCACTGGCACTGCTTGCCTACCTGTTTGAAGGGTAGTCTGTCAGGCTGCCACAAGCAGTCCCTGCCATAGACCAGTTTGGGAAGGGGCACTCGCTCTGGGACCAAGAGTGGCTCTTTGTGGTTAGCTTAGTGTCCACTCAGCCCTGGCTCCCTTGAGGCCTCCTAGCTCTGAGGGAAGAAAGGCAACAGGGCTTCTGCCATCTCTGGGCAGGGGCAGGCAGCAGAGTGCTGCTGTCATGGCTACGGAGTGTTGAGGGAGAGGCCCCCTGGCCTGCTGAGGTCTGGGTGAATCCCTGGTTTTAGCAGCACTGGTAGGTATTGCACAGAGCAAGAGGAAGTGCCTGTCAGGGAGGAAGGAAACCAGGTCAGCTTTTTCTTGTCCCTTGTCACACTCCAGGGACTAGGTTTCTTACAGGACAGGCCTTTCCAGAAGAAAGTTTGATCTTAGGAGAATGCAAGTAGTTCTGCACTTCCACCAACGATCTGATCCCTCTACTCCCATCGTGAGGTGAGGAGTGGAAACCATAATTCACCCTTGGGCACACAGATGCCTGGCCAAGAGAAGTGGCCCCTCAGCAGGTTACCTGGGGGCTGTGTGGGACCTGGACCAGCTCCAGACACACTATCCTGTCAAGCATCTCCAAGAGCCCAGGCTATGGCAAGCTGCTGGTTTTAAGGGCCAAGCCCCTCTGGGCTCTGGCTCCTGGACACTGGGTCTCATTTACCTCCCAGAAGATAGCTACATTGTGTGGGAGTTGGGGGAGACAGCCGTTCAGAACACACTTGGAGCACGTCCTGGAAAAGCCCACGCTGGAGTGTGAGGTAGAGTACAGGTGACCGTGTGACTGGGACTCTGTCGGATGGGATGGGTGGCTGCTTTTGTTTGTAGTGAGTGTTGGTGAGGTCCCTCTGTTTGGCAGTGTCCCTGTGGCAGCACTGGGATCTGCAACAAGACAGCCTAGTGGTGGAGTGTGGTGGCCTTCCCAAGGGTATGCTGGGCACTCGGGACAGTGAGCTGGCCCCCAACTCTGCTGGCCCCCAGCTCACATCAGTGTAGTGATATGGAATGTTAGGTACAGGGATCCATCCTTCTGATTAGACAGACACAGACTGGCAATCTGTACAAACACAAAAGAATCCATTTCAGAAAAATAAATTACTAAGGGGAGAGAAAGGGTCCACTTTTGCTCTTCTCAATAAATATGCAATTCTGCTCACCTAAGACTTGAAAGGTAATTATGGGGGGGGGGAGTTCTAACATCGTGGTCCACAAAGGTGATTCTAAATAGAGCTGTAGCCCCTGTGCCTTTTCAGGGGAACCTCAACCCTTTTAGAGCTGCCCCACTGGCCTCTTTCCAAGCAGGTCAGAGCACCCATGTGGTGAAATTAAAAAAAAAAAAAGAAAAGAAAAGTGTCCTTGTGCCCAAAGTCTCAGATGCTTGGAGTGCAGCTAGAAACAGCTCTTTTGGATCCCACCTCTTTCAGAAAACAGTGTACCAACTGGTGAGGCAGGAAGCTGGGTCCAGGCTGGGACAGCCTCCTGGCGTCGTGCACTCTGGGGGCCAGCAGGGTCAGTTCTGCTGTAAAATGAGGTTTTCCAGTTCATCTGCAGAACGCAGCAGGAAGGCTGCAGACTCTCGATAGCCTGCGATGAGCTGCCGCACAGCACTGATCTCCGTGGGGCTAAGCTGGGCTGTGGGCATGGTCCTGCTGGTGCTGTTGCTGGAAGGGGTAGGCGTGGGAGGAGTTGGGGTAGAGGCCCCGCCTTTCATGCTGAGGTCTGTGGGCCCTGTAGAGAGGGAAAGATGATTTAGAGTCTAAAGTTTAGAGGAAGCTGAAGCCCCTGCCTGCATCTGGGCATAGATTTGGAAGCCCTGGTCTATATCCCCAATGGCTATATTCCCAGTATTTAGAATGGGGCTTTGACATGGCAAGGGTTCTAGGCTAAGCTTTATTGTTAACCATATGACAGGCAAAAGAGAGGTGGAGAATTCTACCCAAAATCACATGGCAAGTGAACAATGGAATAAGGAGGCATGCATCAAAAACAAGGGCTTTGGTATCAGGCACAGCACAGTAGGCTTCCAACCTAGCTTCCTGCCTCTACCTATGCCGCCCATCAGACATACATCCCAGCTCTGGCTGCGGCTGAGGAAGAGGCACCTTGAGCCACAGAAATGTCTCCTATTAACTCCTGAGCCCTGCCGCTCTTCAAGGGGTAGTCATGGTTGGAACAGGACTAACAGTCCCAGGAAGCAACTGTGCTCCAGGCACTGTGAGAAAGAGCTGTTGGCATGTTTTGGAGGCAGTAGCATGGATGGGCCTTTTCCCCAGAAGGTTGAGAGGGGAGGCTACCATCCCGGTCTGGAGAGGCAGTGAACACCCTGCCCCTAGAGGGTTTACAGGTGCTTGTGGATGGAAGAGAGGCAAGGCTTGCTTTGCCTCAGCACCTCAGCTCTTCTTCCTCTGAGGAGTTTCACTGTCCCAAGTGAGGAGGCTGACGCTTCTGGGACAGAAGGGCTCAGAAGAGGACAGAATAGTCTGCTGTCTGTCCTCCACTGGCTGACTGTGGCAGAACAAACACACACACAAAACAACCAAACCCAAGCTCTTAAGATCCCTGGGGAGAAGGGGACTACAGCCACCTCTTTGCCCCATTAGAAGCTCCATGGAGTAGGCTGCCAGCACTCGAGTTGAGCAGGTGTATGCTCGAGTCCTTCTCTGCCACCTCATGGGCAATTTCAGAACTTCTTCGAGCGAGCTTCTGATTCCAAAACAAAGCAGGGAGCCGCTTCTTGGGAACAGGAGCTTCCATAAAGCTTGGGGAAGCCCAGATAGCCCAGCAGACAGGCGTTTCAGCCTTCTTGAGAACTAGCTGCAGAGCCTACCAGGAGAGGCACCTCAGCTGGCCTACTGGACATGGAAGTAAACTCCCACTAGACATGGAAGTGGCAGAGCTTGAAAGGCCTTGTAAGTATTAATCCCAGCACTCGGGAGGCAGAGGCAGGCGAATTTCTGAGTTCGAGGCCAGGGCTATACAGAGAAACCCTGTCTGGGGGGGGCGGGGGGGGAGGAATGAAGAGAGCTGGGGAATGAATGAGAGGCCTTGGTGACCCCTTGCCACAGCAGATAGTTCACTTTCCTGGCTGTAGCCCCTTTTTCCTGAGTCCCCTACCTGTATCCTTCAACCTGGAGGCCATCTACAGGAATATATGTTGTTCTGGGCCTACTTCCCTGTAGGTTTTGATGACCAGGCTTGTTCATTGCTGCATTTACATGGCTGTATTAGAGATGGACAAAACCTTGTCTTTGGAGACATCTACACTAGAAGTAACATCTAAGGATAAATTGTGGAAACAACTGTTGCTAAAGGAAGTCAGCACAGCTCTTTATTGGGAAAAGAAGTTGGCCTCTGTGGTTGTACTGTTGTTGTTTTTTAATTTTAATTTTTATGTGCATTGGTGTTTTGCCTGCATGTGTGCCTATGTGAGGGCGGCAGATCTCCTGGAACTGGAGTTACAGACAGTTGTGAGCTGCCATGTACGTGCTAGGAATTAAGCCCAGGTATTCTGGAAGAGCATCCAGTGCTCTTAAAACTGCTGAGCCATCTCTCTAGCCCCTGACTGGACAGTTCGTAAACACAGTTATTTTTCCCCATTTGACCAGAGAATGTAGATAGTTTGCTAAAAAGTTTCCTTGGGGATAGGGGTGTAGTTCAGTGGGTAAAGTACCCTCCCTACCACAAAAATAAATAACAGGTTAGAGAGAGAGAGCACTCCGCCGGGGGTTGGTGAAGTATCCCAAGATGGCTGGGCATAAACTTGCTCTAAAAACCATTGATTAGGTATCTTTTGTGTAGCTCATGCCCCAAAACCAGAAGGCAGTTGGAAATGCCCTGAAGTCCTGGAATGAGACCCTCCACCCCAGGTTGGCTAGTTTGTCTGAGAAACCACCTGCGATTGACTGGGCTTACTACAGGGCCAATGTGGCCAAGCCTGGCTTGGTGGATGACTTTGAAAAGCAGTATAATGCCCTGAAGATCCCTGTGCCTGAGGATAAACACACAGCCCTGGTGGACAAGAGGAGACGGGGGATGTGAAGAGCTGTGCTGAGTTTGTGTCTGGACCTCAGCTCAGGACCCAGGAGTGTGAGAAGCAGCTGGAGAAAACGAGGAACATAATTCCCTTTGACCAGATGACCAGTGATGACTCAAATGAGATCTTCCCAGAAACCAAGCTGGACAAGAAGAAGAAGTACCCGTACAGGCCCTACCAGCCCATTGAGAACCTATGAAGCAGCCTGGGACGGAGCCCCGGCCGACATGAAATAAAACATTTAAATAGTGAAATAAAATAAGTAAATAAATAAAATAAATAGCAATGCTCTTGGAATTAAGATATAGAACAGTGAAGTCTGTTAAAATCAAATATGGGAGGAAAAAGAGATGTGTATGTCAAAAACAGAGCCCAGCAGGCGAGTGGCTTCCATGGTGGCAGCTTCTGCCAGCTTCTAGATATCCCAATTGCAAGACTTGGAGGGGATGAAATAGATTTGATTTTCTCTGGTTGCTTTTGATCTAGGCAATGCCTGGGGGTAGCAGAGGCCACCTGCCACTGTCAGAGGTGGCCCCAGGTTTCTTTTCCCCCCTCTATCCCCAAATCTCAGCTCACTGTTCACTGCTGCTTAGAGAGCTCCCCAGCCCTCCAGTCCCTGATCTGATCTGGAGCCATTTCTGTACAGGCTCCAGTTACAGCTGGATTCTCAGGTTGCTAGTGGCCCCTAGTGGGCTAGTATGGGCACAAGCTGCCTAGTACCCCGGGTTAGAGGGACGGGGTCTGATTTTATCTGAGCTCATTTCTATCTCCAGTGACAACATGAGCAAAGTGAGGAGGATGAGCCATTAGCAGAGCTGTGGTAGGGTCCAAGCAGAAGCAAACAATCACCTGAAAGGCTGTGACTGGCAGGACAGTGGGAAGGAGGGATGGCTCTGTGACCCAGTAGCTACTGCTTATTTTCCCCAGCTGCTGGAGGCACTAGTGCTCATGGGAAAAGGCTGTTCCTAGCAAGGAGGAAAATGACCAGATCTCAGTCCTACCCATCTTCAAGGAAGCAGAATGTTCAGAGATGGGATTCATGGAGCAGATAGCTGCCTCCTGATCTCAGCTCTGGCTGTTGGTCGTGTCTTTCAGGACTCATACACTTGTGAGAGGCCAGGGAGCCACCACAACTGTGGTCCTAACACAGGCCATGCTGCATGTACCAGGTAAAGTTTTACCATGTGCTGCCCGGGCATGACTGGGCACCAGGTTATACCTTCCTCCATAGCCACTTAGTACTAGTGTTCCAGAGCATTCTAACTTTCCTGATCCTGAAACCCACGTCAGATACTCTAACTCTAGCAAAGGGACTGGAAGGAGAGTGGCTCTGGATCAGCCATTCTACCCCTGGTGTGCACCATGCTGGCCTGGCTCTAGGGATTAGGCCAGCCAGCCTCTTATTTTAGGTTAAGACGCATTAGAAGGGATGAGAGGCTAAGCCCAGGCAGGAACCTTCCAGACACCAGCACTTCCTTCCCAGTTGTGGGGCACAGTAAGCATGCAAGATGAAGCAAGGGGTGGGTGGAGATGGCCTGGCCTTTCTACCAGGGCTAGGAACCGGCCCTCTTCCTTGCTACCCAGGAACAGTCAAGGGGTCTCCTAAACCCAGAGCTCGCCTGCCAGAAAGTGCTTTTTCTTCTACCTGCCCCCTTAAGACAGCAGCTTGATGTCTTCACTTTCCTTCACTCCTTGGCCCCTGAATAACACAGAGGCACACTGCCTCTGCCCTGTCCCTGAAAACATTTTCATCACAGGGTTGGACAGAACAGGATGATGGAGGCCAGACACAGGTCACAGCCCTTGTATGCCTAGTAGCCCCCTGACCCTTCTCTCCCTGTTGCCCCTGCTAGAGAAGGTCTTGATGGCTGATCTGCCCCCATGTAAGACAGAATACCTCATGCCACCAGAGGTGTAGGAGGAATCTGTCTTCCCCCTCTTCCTCCCTCCCTTGGGGTGGGGAGTGGCACCTGCAGAGGTTCCTGGAAGCACTTGTCAAGCTGCCCAGTTTAGGTATGGAGCAGAAGAACCAACCTAATGTTTAACCATCTCCCAGACGACTTAAATGGGGGCACCATGGGTAGAGGGGCTGAGGCTAGACCAGATCCTGGCTCTGCTGCCAACTCACAGGGGACTTTCAGGGAGTGGAATCAGAGAGGTGCATTTGTAGTGACTGGCAGAAGCAATTACCATTGGAGATGGAAAAGGGAGCCCAGGCTTTCCTGACCTCATCTAAAGACTGACTGGTAATGGGGGAGCTGAGCCATTGTCCCGCTCTTCCCAAGGGCTTTTATGTAGAACAAGCTAGACACTGCTCTGGTAAAAACCAGGCCTGGCCAGGCATGGTGGCACACACCTTTAATCCCAGCCACTTGGGAGGCAGAGGCAGGTGGATTTCTGAGTTCGAGGCCAGCCTGGTCTACAGAGTGAGTTCCAGGACAGCCAGGGCTACACAGAGAAACCCTCTCTCAAAAAAAAAAAAAAAAAAACAGGCCTGACCACTACTTACCATTACTGTGATTTCCTGTCTGGAGGGAAGCAGAGGGCTGCAAGTTGCTGCTCAAGGACCCATAGCCACGGTAGCTGTAATTGAGGCCACCGTTGACATACACGGGGTCCTGGGAGTAGGCAGAGGCTGGCAGTGAGTAGGTGGAGTGGGTGATGGCTGTAGAGTCCCGAGAGTGCTGCTTATCCAGGGCTATGGGTTCTTCCTGCAAAGGAGGGATGACAATGCTAGGGAACCCAGGGGACAGAAAGCCTGGTCACTGTCCCTGTCATGAGGTAGGAAGAGGCTGTTTCCTGGGACCCACTGATATGATCTGGGCTGGGGTATCCTGTTGTTTCTCTCTCCCTGGGCACTTTGCCTCAGGGATCGCCCCTGATTGCATCTCTCTATGAACATACTAGGTTGACTCTATGCAGTGTAAAAGATCCTCTCTGTATGAACCTAGAACCTGTATCTCTTTAGTGCTGGGATTATAGGCGAGGACTTCCATACTCAGTCAGCCTTCCTTCCAACAGGTCTGCAATCTTAGCAACAAGGTCCTCCAGCACTCCTCACCCACCTCTTGGCACCCTCCTCTCTCCATCCTCTCTGCCCACCACAGTGCTATAACCGTAGGCTACATGATGGCTGCCCTGCCACCTCTCTGTCCACCCCCGCTGCAGGTGTAGACGGGATGAACAGTGGGTGAGACCCCTTTGCACACAGCCAGCATGAGCGCATACTTGTGAGGACTGGTAGATCTCCAGGCGCATCCTCTTGGCTGCCTTTCTCGTCTCACTCTCACAGGCAGCTGCTAGGATGTTCTCTGCCATGGCTGAGGTCAGATGCGGAGGAGTAGGTCTGGTCTGCAGGCACAAGAGACAGTGCTGGTGTTTGGGCTGGAAGGGTCCTGGTCAGGGGATGGCAAAGCAGGGGTTTGGACTCCAGTACCTGACTAACAGCCCGTTTTCCTCATTTGTGAAACAGGCCTACTGGGAAGTTGGGGTAAGGGGGTCTGGAGGGCAGTGATGGCGCCACAAGCCAGGGTGGCCAGGAGGGGGTACTCACCATCTCCATGCCGTTCTTCTTCATGCGGCGGCAGGACTTGAGGTATGTGCGGATGCGCTTGCGGGCCCGCTCCTGGAACTCAGGGAATTGCCGGCTGCAGGACTCGATGATGGCCTGGATCTTCTCCTTGGGCTGCTTGGAAATGGGCACCATGCGGTCCAGGTTCTCATCCACGAAGAGCCGCACGAACATCTGGGGAGACACAGGCTATGGGAGAGGACTGGCCCTGCCTTAGACCCATCGGTGTCCCACCAGCCCTGCCTGGTGCTCACGTTGAAGGCCTTGAGCCGCTCGGGGTCCATGCCCTCTGAGTCATTCATCTTGTCATTGTCCTCATGGTCATCATGGTCATCGTCATCGTCATCTGCTGCAGGGGCCCGGCCCACTGTCAGGTCCTCAGGACAGCCACTGACTTCAGTCTTGATGGAATCATAGCTCCCGGAGCTGTATGGGGGTGACTGAAACCAGGCAAAGCAGAGACAAATCAGGTGGCTGCCTACTTGGTCTCCCATGGTAAGCTTGAGGGCCAGGTCAGCAAGTGAACCCTACTTCCCACTGTGAGCTGAGAGCAACAGGTCTGCCCTCAGTGACCCCGGGCTACTGTCTGGAGGCCCAACTAAAGCAACACACAAGGAGGGCCTTGCCTTTTAGAGGCAAGGGGTAAAGTGTAGGAGCCACTTTCTTGGTGGCAGTGCCCACATCAAGACCTGCCATGCTGAGAGAAGGACACCAGAAAAGATTACAATCCGCCAGCCTCTCCTGTGTGCCAGGATCTGTTTGGGCTTCCAGGGTTCCTCCTGGATCCCCAGGGGACTGCAGCCTTGAGTTGACAAGTGAGCTGTCACCAGAGCAGCAAATGTGCAGTCTATGGGGGGGGAGGAGCAGATGGGCTGGGAAAGGGAGCCAGCCAAGGCAGTAGGGCCACAAAGCAGGGTGCAGTCCCCAGCTCCCAGGCCAGGCTGTTTCTGCCTATCTCCCAAGAGATTGCTCTGAAGCCTGGGGAAACAGGTGTTCAAGAAGGGGGAGAGCAGAGACAGCCAGCCTGCTACAGCCCAACTGTGAATGGGCAAGGACTTAAGCACTCTGCTCCCACACAGATCCTCCCCTCCGTCACACCACAGGCAAAGGTGGCAATCACTTCCTTGGTTGGTGGTGGTGTCCTTTCTAGGGCTGATCATATTATGGGAAGGACACACACACACACAAAGATTCCCATGAGCCAGCCCCTTCTGTGTGCCAGAATCTATTTGGGCTTCTGGATTTTCTCAGCCTTCAACGACTGCCTGTTTTTCCTTGGACTATGGCTTCTGCTTTCTCCTGCTTCCCAGCTACTAGGTTGCCCCTTCTGACCCAGCTCCATAATACCTTCCTATCCTCAGCACCCTGACTCTGAGCTGCTGTCATTTGCTTTTTAAAGTCTGTGGCATGCCCTGACTTCAGCATCTCTTTTCTCAAGGACATTGGCATGTAGTGGGTATGTTGGACCCAGGAGAAAACAGTCAGGCACAGTGATGTGGCCACAGCCTGCCTAAAAGGACCTGGTGCTTCCTGAGGAGCAACTCAAGAGAGACAAGTGGCCTGGTGCCTCTGGCCCTCAGGCCCCTCCCGCCATGACCACACAAAGACTTAAGGGGCAGAATTCCAGCCCTCCAGAATAACAAACAGTCTGGGGTCAAAACATGTACAGGGCACAGGGCTGGCTACTGGCTGGCTCTGGACTAGTCACATCTGCAAGTGATTCTTTAGCTGGATCCTCTGCCAGGGCCAGAGCAGAATAAGCAGACTGTCAGAAGCCCTCAGTGCCCACCCCTGTGCCATGGTATGGCCATGATAGCAAGTGGGTTGAGGGCTCTACTGAGTCAAATTTGCCTCCGCCCTAAGACAGCTGCTCTGTCTGGTCCCTGTACCTACTTCCGGGCTGATCCCTATGGGCTGTGCTACACACGTGGCACCAACGCCATCCTGTCCATTTAGATTGTGTCCTGAGCATTTATTTGTCCCATCCCACCCTGAAAAAGAGACAGGCCAGGGCAAAGAGTCTGTGGAGAGTAGGCAGGTGACTGCAGAAGGGCAGAGTTGAAGAGGTGCCCCAGGAGAGCTGGCACCTGTCAGGAAACTTTAATGGCCCAGGATAGTGTGTGCAATTATGGGCCATGGTAGGGGACCCACCTTGCCCACTCCTATACCTATATATCAGCTTGCTCAGGAGAGAAACTCCACATCCCTTTCTGCATCATCTGAAAAGATGGGGTCAGGCAGGCAGATTAGCCGAGGGGTCTGAGGCCTGGGCTGACTTTTCTCAAGGTGTGTGGTGGGGAAGGAGTCCACAAGCCAGGGTGCCTGTGCGGTCGGTGCCCTTCTCCACCTTTATGCAAGCTTGGAGGGCCACCCTCAAATCACCTCTAACAACTGAGCCCTTTGTTAAGGCCTTTATGTTTTTATTATTTAGGTCTTCCTATGGTAGCTTGGGCTGTCCTGACCTGAAACTCTCCATGTAGCCCAGGATGGCTTCATGTAGCCCAGGATGGCTTCCAACTGCACTCCTGCTTCAGGCAAATTCTGAGTAGTAGAGTTATTGGCATGACTACCATGCTTAGCAATGTCTTATACTTCTGTCACAAATGTGCCATTTGCTGCTGTTCCTTACAGCAAACTGTGTTCTGGGGGAGGTACTCTGAACCATATGCATTCTAGTGTGGCTCTAGGAAATGATGAAGAAGGGACCACAACTACAGCCCTGGCTTGATGTCACACCCGGGCCAGCTCAGTTCCAGCTCCACTCCAGTCTTTATGACCTCCAGCCTCCCAATACCCCAGCAGCACACAGCCTGTAGCCCCACACACCTCGGGGGTGTTCTTTACCCCATACTTGACGCGGCTCCGCAGCCCATCAGTGCCGCAGCCGTCTGAGGGGTAGGACGGCGTGCCCAGAGCTGTGCCGGGCGGGAGCTTCTCACACAGGTTAATGGGCTGGTCCTCGGCAGTGGCGGTGAAGTCCATGGGGGCTGCAGCTCCGTTGCCATTCATCTCAGGGAAGGCGGGGTCCCCCTGTGTGCTGCTTGAAGTGGATGGGTTCAGGGTAGAAGAGCCATTGCCGCTGCCGCTCTCAGAGGAGGAGTCATCTGGAACCAGAGCACTGAGTGTGAGGCCTGTCCCTTCACCCCCTGTCTCCAGAGGCCCTTCTGGGTGTAGTGGCCTCTGCACCTCTCCCAGAGTACCTGCACTGTTACATTATCCTTGAAAATCAGAAATGGGCTCTGCTTTCTATCCCAGATGCTCTGGGATCTGAAGTGAGACTCGGGCTTAGCACCTGGGCTGAGGCAAGGGCAGGGAAGTGGGGCCACTCGGGGCTAAGTGCATACGCAGAGCTACAGGTTTCTCTTCACCTCCAAACATACAAATGCCAGAGGCAAGCTCCACTTCAGGCAGCCTACCACAGGTCCTCAGACACTTCCAGGGCTTCAGAACTAGCCTCATCTTGCTCCAAACTGCCCCCCGCCCCTTCCACCTTCATGTCATGCACAGGGGAGCTTTGACTTTCTCCTTCCTCTGCCTGACAGCTCCACTCCCAAACTCCCTATTCATCCCTGCCTTCCTAGACAGAGTCTAACCAGATTTGTAGACTCTGCCCTCTGTGCTTGGCTAAATGGCCTCAAGGTAGCCCAACTGCTGAGTCTGGGGGCTGTATCTCCTGTGTTTTCAGATGGTCTTCCTGCATTCTTGATGCAGGAGCCCCCTGCTGTAGAGAGTACAACATTGCAGGATCCAGAGGATAAACTTCAGCTCCAAGGGAATAAATATACATTTTTAGATAAATCCCAGGCTTCTTTTTCTACAGGTCCCAGCCTCCTGCTTCATTAGCTGGGGCCACAGCAGCTACTCTAGACCTCCTGGGGTCACTGTCAGGTGAGAACCCATGTGGATACCAATGGTGCTTAGGAATTCTGGAAGCTCTGCAGCTAAACCCAGTGTACTGGCTAGTTTTGTGTCAACTTGACACAGCTGGAGTTATCACAGAGAAAGGAGTTTCAGTTGAGGAAATGCCTCCATGAGATCCAACTAAGGCATTTTCTCAATTAGTGATCAAGGGGGAAAGGCCCCTTGTGGGTGGGACCATCTCTGGGCTGGTAGTCTTGGGTTCTATAAGAGAGCAGGCTGAGCAAGCCAGTAAAGAACATCCCTCCATGGCCTCTGCATGGCTTTCTGACCTGCCTGAGTTCCAGTCCTGACTTCCTTTGGTGATGAACAGCAGTATGGAAGTGTAAGCCGAATAAACCCTTTCCTCCCCAACTTGCTTCTTGGTCATGATGTTTGTGCAGGAATAGAAACCCTAAGACACCCAGCAAGGGGAGGGGAGGGTGGCAAAGGGAACCCTGACCATATCCTGAACCACTCTTTTCTCCAGGATGGGGGTCTCTCTGACCCCACCCTCTCCCTGTAGCCAGCAGATTATGAAGATTTAGTCCCCAGTGTTGAGCACTGGGCACGCGCACCTGAGCGTCCCCATGGTGACTGAGCAGCTCTGGTACTCCAACCAATCACTTGCCTCTCAGCTGCCTGAGGGCGGGGCCGGTCTGCCCATCAAGCAGCCAGGGCCCTGAGTAGAGGGGGATGGGGAACATGTAGTGCAGTGGCATTCCTCCCCCTCAGCTGCTGCAGGTCACCTGGGCAAGGCTGTGCCACCCAGGCCACCTTTAGGCAAACTGCTCCACTTTCCCTTTATCCTGTGAGCTTCATTCCAAGCCCTATATCTGGGACCTCCCCGCCTTAGCCCTCTGCCCTCGAAGACCGGCTGAGATTTTCCTCTGACAGTATAAGTCTAGAAGGTTAAAGAGAAAAACAAACTGCCTAACAACATTAACTGAGAACTACTGTGTACTGGTCCTGTTCTAGATGCAGGAGCAGTGATGACTAAAACCAGGGTGTTGGTATGCCTGGGGGACCAACTACATCTTAAGAAGTTTGATAGTAACTGGGAAATTGAGGTGTGACAGGTACCACCTGCTGAGCATCTATCCACCCCCACTGCTGCAGCGCTTCTCGCCACCCAGGCCACTACTAACCCCTTCCTGGACTTCTTGTTCTAGCCTCAGGACCTTGCAGCCTGCCCTGCCAGCTCCCATCCCCTAACCCCTTAGCACTGGGGTCTCTAGGCTGGGTTAGAGTGTTGTCTGCCCTGCTCCTTCCGGTTGGGCCCATTTCAGAGGGCTTTCATGGCCTGACTGCCCTGCTGCCTCACCTGGGAAGGAGGTGCTCTCCATTGTCCTAAGTACCACTCATACAACCACTGGTAGGGCTCCGGCACCTGAGATCTGGGGAACAAAGCTGAAAACCCGCCTTGGCTAATTAGCTTCTGTCTGTTCTTAGCCACTTCAAAGTTATGCCTTCTATTCTGGTACCATCCCCCACAGGCCACTTGATCGACCTGGAAGGGCACTAGATGCCTCCTCTGGAAGGATAAGCTGCTCTTCATCAGACACCATGCCAGCAGTCACTCACTGCATTTACCACAGGCACCAAGGCCAGCTACAGTGTCATACCCTGCATGGGGACAGAGAAGGACTGCCTTGTCTGCCTGCCTGGAGCAAGCAGCATGTGTGTGGCTGTGGAGCTGCCCAGGACACACAGGGCAACCTTGGGGTCCCAACCAAGGTCCAAGTCAGCTGTGTTGAGAAGCTGCCAATACTACCGCCTCGGCTGCAGGCCCAGGCTCACACTGCCCAACTTTCTAGAAAGAATAGGCGCTGGCTGCAACAAGGGCACCCATCTGTCTATTGTCAGATATCATCCCAATCTGGTAAGGAAAGTGGTTGAGTAGATGAGGCCCCCAGGACACCAGAGCATGGTAACTGCTGTGGCCATAGACTGCAAACACACGGAAGAAACTGGAAACCCAAACCATTATGTAAATATCCAGAATTAAAAATCTCAGGGACCAGTGCACACTATTAGCATTTTTAAAAGCCCCTAGAAGCAACTTTACCTAAGTGTGATCTAGCCATACAATAGAAGACTCGGCCTTAAAATGAATGAACTTTAGATACATGCTGCTGCAACATGGAGGACCCGTGAGGACGTTATGCTATGTGAACTAAGACACGAAAGGATAAATAGTGAATGACTCCACTTAACTGCACAGGCTAGAATAGAGTCATTCACAGAGGCACAGAGTGAAGTGAGGAGGGGGACGATGAGCTGCTGTCTGGCACGATGAGAAGTTGGAGAAATAACACTGCTGACTGTAGTTTGAAGTATACAGCCCAGAGGGCTTATATTTATTTTACCACAAAAAACTCCAAGCTAGTGGGTCCTCATGTTACCCACGCTGCACCTGGGGCAGGACACAGCCCACATCTGAAGTGGAAAAACAATTGCAAAAGCCCACAGTCTGCAGTCCTCCTGAAAGCTCCTGTCTTTAATACAGCTTGATCCAGTGACACCTAACAGGAGGCCTGAGTTTCCCACCTGAAGGGAGAGGCTGGCGAGTTTTAGCCTAATGCAGAGGAGCTAAGAACAGGGTGGGTATCACCTGTGTGAACTCATGTCTCAGCTTCTCTTTCACATGGCCCTTACATCAGTAACACGGCAATCATGGCATCAACTCTCCCTGGCATGGAGCAGGCACTCAAAAGTGAAAGTGGCCTTCTTCTACCCAACACCCCCTTCCTTCTTCCTCACCTGCTTCCTATGCTGTGTCCCCGGACTGACAAGCACTGCAAGGGGGGAAGGAATCACGATCCGGCAGCGCATCTCCTGGTCCATGCACTGCTCTGCCCTTCCTTCAGAGCTTCCGTGAACATCCTTTCCCCAGGGAAGGTTCCCACCGTGCCTATCCCATCTCATCCTGGCACAAGCTCTGGCTGCTCTTCTGCACGACTCCTCCCAAGGAAGTTGGCCCTATAGCCACACGATTGTAGCCGTGGCACCCTTCTCCCACTGGGCCACAGGGTCTACTGCCCTGCTCTCCCCTTGCAGCTCAACCTGCCATCTCGCTGTGGCCTTGGCCTTCTGTACTTCCGTCACCTCTTGCTGCTACACTGTCCCTGGCTCTCCGGACCTTGTCCTTCACTTCCTGTTCCTTTACTTCCGGGTCTTTGCTTAAAGGTTACTGTGTCAGGAAGCCCTCTCCCACCCAGCCCCCACACTGACATGCTAACCTCTTTACCTAGTTTCCAGCACATTTACCTCCTCCTCTCACTGTTCATTGATTGTGTCCATAGCGGCAGGTAAGGTGCCCCTGGGCCTTGGCAGAGCTCTGGTAGTTAGGTCTGGATCACTCCTGCTTCCCTGTAGTCACACCCCTGCTTCTGGCAAGGGTCCCTGTGTCTTCTATGGTTCCTTAGGCCTGGTCAGTCAACAGAACCCATTATAGCCACTGGTAAAAAGCCATCTAGCCAGGCTGTTCCCACAAAAGTCAGACTTCAACTTTTCTACCTGGGGGCAGCTAGACTTGCTAGGCAGGGGCCCCACCTGGGGCAATCTAGAGACAGGCTGACACAAACTTCCAAAATCCGGCTATACCTTAAACCAAAGGTAATCTTGGACTATGTGGTTATAAGAGCAACAACTTCCTTATTGTCAAAGCGAGCGGAAGGCCACTTTACATCATGTGGGGCTGCTTTGGTCTCTGAGTAAATGGGGCTAGGGGTGAGGCCCTGGGAGGTGGACTTTATGCTTCCTACCTATCCTGGGGCTGCTGGTACTGCCCCAGGAATGAGCCAATCTCACCTCCTACCCCCCACATGGTTCAGGGAGAGGGGACAGAGATCCAGCAGCTAGGATCTGACCCACTGCAAATTCTTCCTCACTCTCAAGAAACATGACTTAAGAGGCACCCAACACCCTTTGCCTGAATGGCATATGGTGGGCTGGGCCAGTAGTTTCAGCTTGCCTCACTTTCAGCCTGACCTTGGGCACAACCACCTCCTGGGCTCCTCTTATCTGCAACCCAGGGAGTTGCCCATGACACCCTCTTAGGCTCCAGTGTTTTATGACACCGTGAAATAACCAGCTGGCCCCATAGCACTAAAGGCCCTGGCCCTTTTGAGACTATGGCCTCTCCTCTGGGGCATTCTTTAGGATCTACTCAGACCTGGAACTGGAAGTGGAAACACAAGGTGCTCAGGTGACCCTCTTGTCCCCACCTGGTCCTCCTCTAGGGCATGCACCTACCTGAATCCAGAACAACACTGGCAGGGTTCAGCTGGCCCACCTGTGGCTGTGTGAACAGTCTAGAGAGCTGCCCTGGAGGCTTTTGTGAAGCAAGAGGAATGTATCCCCCTTCTGTCCATTTCTACAAAAATGGGCATCCACATCTTGGCAAAGGGTGACTGACTCCCCAGGCTGAGAGGACCCAGAGCCCACCACCTGTGCCTGGAGAGCCCGAGGGCAGGGGAGGCCTGCCATGCCCATCCACTGTAACAGGGCGATGTGCTGCTATTCAAATGGGAGAATTAGTGATGAATGGGGGAAATTGTTCCTCCTTCTGTCCCGTCTCCAGAAGGAGACAAAAACTCCTTTTACCTCAGCAAACAATGCCCTTATGTGGGCGCCAGCGCCCTGCAGCCTGCACAGGCCCAGCTCTGTGCAAACCGCCAATCACCACTCTGGGCTCTGGGGCCACAGCCAGCGGGTACCCTTCCTCAGTGGGCAGCCCACACCAACTCCTAAGCAAAGCTGGACAAGATGGCAAGGCCACAAGAGCCTACATATTTGGTCCACAGGCAAGCTGCTTGCTGTAGCAGCGGTGGAGGACTGGAGGAAGCATGGGCCCCTTGGTGAGGCTCTGGTCGAAGCAACAGCCAGGCAGGGCTGAGAATGGGCATCAATAATTCACACACAAAAGCTGGGAGCCAGGAAGGAGGTAGGGAAGGTGAAGTGCTAGAGTTAGCAGCACCAGCCCCCACCAGCCCCCACCAGCCCCCACCCAGCCCCCACCAGCCCCCACCAGCCCCCACCAGCCCTCACCAGCCCCCACCAGCCCCCACCAGCCCCCACCAGCCCCCACCAGCCCCCACCAGCCCCCACCAGCCCCCACCAGCCCCCACCAGCCCCCACCCAGCCCCCACCAGCCCCCACCAGCCCCCACCAGCCCCCACCCAGCCCCCACCAGCCCCCACCCAGCCCCCACCCAGCCCCCACCAGCCCCCACCCAGCCCCCACCAGCCCCCACCAGCCCCCACCAGCCCCCACCAGCCCCCACCAGCCCCCACCAGCCCCCACCCAGGCCATAGTCGGCTGCAGCCTGACACACTCACTCCTCTGAATTTGGGGTGTACCCCTCACTAGGGCTCTCTACCTCACTCCTCACCCCTGCCTGCTTTGACAAAGGCCAGTGGCCTGGGTAGTGTTTACACAACGCATAGTTCCAAGAAGCACCAAGCTCCTGGAGCCCATCTGTGTTCTCTGAAAGCAGGCAGAGGGACCAGGGGTCAAATGGGGGCCAAGGGATCCAACTGCCCTAGGTGATAAGGCTACATTGGGCATGTGACCAACCTCATGAGGCCCATATTCTCCACTTGATCTTCAGGCTCTGTCACCCAGCTGTCTCTCTTAAGCTCCCTCTTTCTTTCCCGGTGGCTAATCAGCCCAGTAGGCCAAAGCTTAGGATCAGAGAGACCATGGCCCCCTTCTCAGGCTCTATGCTTTTTTTTTTTTTTTTGGCAGAGTCTCATAAATCCCAGGCTGTCCTTAAACTAGTATTAATTGAGGATGACCTTGAATTTCCAATAGTCTTGCCTTCACCTCCCAAGTGACTGGAGATGTGCACCACCAGGGCCCAGTTTATGCAGTGCTGATGAAGGAACCCAGGCTTTTATGACTGCTAGGCAAGGACTTACCAACTGAGCCATATCATTGATCCACTCGTGTTTCTTAACACACAGCCCGTAATACTGATAGCTGAACCCACAACACATGCCTCCACAGTGCACGGGCAGGCTCAGCATCTCTGTCTTACTCTTAGGCACCCATGCCTAGGCTCTCAGTGACTCTAACCATGCAAGTGCTCGTATTTTCAAAGTAGGGTGGGGGTTGTTTGTAGAGTTTGGTGGTGGCTTTTTGTGCAGTGCTAGGAATGGAACCCAGAGCTTCATGTATGCTAGGCAAAAACATGAATTGTAACAATGTATTGTAAAGTCAGCTGCAGTGGTAGGTACATCCTATAGCCCCACTATTATAAAAGCTGAGGCAGGAGTATCAGCTCTGATTACGCATAGGAAGTTCAAGTCTAGCCTGGATTATGGAACAGGACCCTGTCTCAAAAAAGGAGATAGAGTTTCTTTTACCTAATAAACCCAATATATTTCAACAACTAGTCAGTAACATGTGTCTGTTTTCATGATAAGGCGTGTCTTCATGAGTGTGTCTTCTTGAGTGTCACACACCTCTGCACCAACCCTCAATGTTCAGCAGCTGCGAGTGAACAAAGTCTCACACAGCCCAGATCTACAGATCTTCAGGGACCCCAGGGTCCCCTGGAGAAGTTCCAAGCTACAGATAACAAGGTATTAGAGCAGGTGACCTAGGAGCTGAAACCACTTTTGCTGGTGGGCATGGACATCAAGTATGCACCAGATCTGAGTGTCAGGCTCTGGGAGTACAAATATCCCTTTATGGCAGCCTGCTCAGTAAAGGGCCAGAGGCTCCTGTGGTAGTCACCAGTCTCCCAGAGTGAGCAGCAGCACCCAGATGGCTTCACAAAGAATGCCTCAGCCTATCCCACCGTGGATCCCCCCAATACACACTGGCAAGCTATGCCCAAAGGAAATGCTCCCATATGGAACCCTTGTTGGTCTGTCTTCCCAGGCCCACCACTTTTTTTCTTTCTGCAGGCCAAGCACTAGTACTGAGAAAGACCAACTTGAAGTGCAAAGCTCTAAGTTAGGCTCCCTACAGCCTACTGTCCCCAACCCCCACAAATCGTTTGTTCTGAGCACAAGCAGTGCCACTTCAGGCTACTGTGTGTGAGTGATTCACCAGGCAGAGCCCTGCCTGGGAGCTTGTGTGTGGAGTTGGCAGGCCCCTGGCAACCCTTCCTGTCCTCCCGGAAGCTGGTCTAGGGCTGGTGCATCCTAGTCCTTAGGTCAGGGTGATGATGACAATGACAATGTGGCCCAGCTACTTCCTGGTTCCTGGGAGAGTCATCCTCAAACAACTTAGGCCAGGGTGGTACCTGCCTGGATGGCCCTACCCAGGCTCTCTTCAGCACAGCAGAGCTACCCGAGCAGAGGAGGGGATCTAGATATTGCTAGATGAGGGGAGTCTGCTGGTAGTAGGCCTAGAACCTGCCAGATGTCCCCAAGGCCAGGGCTAATCTCCCAAGTGGGGGAGGAAGGGAGTGCAGGGTGGTCTCCACCCCCCTTGCTTAGCAGTAACCTTCATCCTGATGGGCCCCAGAACTTCTCCTGCCCTAGTGTCCTTACCAGGCATCGATGGGCCCCAGTAACAGGCTCAGGGCAAGACCAAGCTCTGCCTGATCCTGTGATAAAGGAGTTTCTTGGAGCTGTCTCCAAGTTCCTCTTGTCTTTGCAGGCCAGGTCTGGCCCAGCCTAGCACTGTGCTGTTTGCAGACCAACCAGCTTGATGGACACTTTTTGTGACCCACGACTGCTTTATGGCCAACTCCTAGAAGAATTGGAACTCTTGCTGTAGTCATATGGTTGGTGCCTCAAATCAGAGCAAATAGCTCTTGCTTTACAGGGGGTGAAGAGGGCCCAGGCCTGGCTTCCAGCCTCACAAGACCTCACTTGAGACAATTACAGGGTCAGGGTGATGGACAAGATGAGGACCCACAGTGTGGGGCAGAGTAGCTCCATTTAAAAGTTCACTGTGGGCAGCGAGTGGTGTAGATTGGTTGTAGAATGCTGTCAGCCATGCACAAGGTCCTAGGTTCAATCTCCAATAATGCTGAGATTTCTTTAAAATCAAAGATGGGGCTGGAGAGATGGTCAGAGAGCTCTGGCTGCTCCGCAGAGGAACTGGATTCTATTCCCAGCACCCACACAGTGGCTCACAACTATCTGTACCTCCAGTTCCAGAAGATCTGACACCCTCTTCTGAACTCTACTGTCACCAGGCACACATGTAGTGCACAGGCATAAATGTAGGCAAACTATATATGAAATAATAAAAAGTTTTAAAAAGAAAAAAAAAAAAGAGCCCACTGTGGAGTCGGGCATGGTAGCACAGGCCTGTAGTCCCAACACTTAGGAGGCCATGAGAAGGACTGGGGGTTTAAGGCCTGCTTGAACTGCATAATGAGACACTCCTGTATCAAATAAAGAGTGTCTAAGGCCATCCCAGGAGGCTGTAGTGGGCGCCACTCCTCTGGGTGATAGTAACCAGAGCATTGTCCAATCATGAGGACTGAGTCCACAGTGAGTAAGCTGTAAGGACCAAGAGCTCCACACTTCAGACAGTGCAGCTCCAGCAGTGGGAAGACCCAAGCTGGCACAGGTCTGGTCCCTCAGCCATTCATCCCCTTCTCTACCACTCATGCAACCGCTGGCCTGAGTTGTCACTTTCTAGGAATGATCTGGGAGGCACACTGTCACCTGGCTGCCTATCCCCAGACAGCAACACTACCTCTCAGCTGTGTGCAGGGATCAGAGGAAACCCCAAATGAATGTGCACTGTTGACATGGGCCTGGCCATGTCAAAGTCTCAAACCCATGCAAACACTGGAAAGCCTTCTCCAGGCCTTCCTTCAGGGTGTGCATATGAACACTGACAATGTATGTAGGAAATGTCCAACTCCACTTTCCACCCTGGATGTTTGCAGCCTGAAGACTGCTCCCCTACACACACTGATCCTACCAAGATTAGCCAACCCTGTCCTTGACCAAGCTGTGTACCACAAACCCTGCCTCCTCGGTCCACTGTATGCAGTAAGCCCTCCTCTTTGTTCAACTCTATGTATTATAAACTTGCTGCACTTTTTCTATCCCAGAGCTCAGACCACCCAGTTCCAGCTTTCTGTCTGTTGTCCATCTGTCTTTTCTCCATTCCACTGCTTCCCCTACTCAAGTCCAACTTCCTGGAGAACCATTGCAAAGACACAGCAGCTGTGAGTCAACAGGCAGGGTCTCCATGGACTCAAGAGTCCAGGGCAGGCCCTGGACCTGTGGGTGAGAACGGGGCAAGCTGTGAGAGCCCAGGCCCAGCTGCTCCCCAGCTTTGCTTTTGAGACAGGATCTTTGCTATGGAGCTTAAGTTGTCTTCAGACTTGCTATGTAGCCAAGCTTACCTCCAATTCACCATCCTCCTGCCTCAGCACTGAGGTTATGGGAGTGAACCGCCATGACTAGCTCTGGCTCCCTTTCTAAAGAACCAAGATCTAAGGGTAGGGGACACCATTCTACGTTTAGGAAGAATGCTGTGGGAAGAGGCTCATGGGGCCTAAGGAGGCCGAAGAATCAGGACAGGGCCAAGCAAACCTGGTGAAGGCCCAGAGGCTCTGGGAGAGCTGGAGGCCTGTTGTGTCACAGTGGTCACTGACGTCACATGACTTTAGCCTCAATGTGCCAGTGGGCCAAGAGCCTCACTTCCAGCCTGGCCCGTGACCCTTCCCAGTGTCCACACATCGTGCAGTCCTCACAGCTCAGTGAGGTGGGCACAGGGATATTATTCAACTACAAGAGAGAGAGAAGTGACTTGCTCACAATCACACAAAAAGAAAGAACAGAGCCAAGACCTGGACCTGTATCAGAGGGAAGCCAGTGACTGAGTCCTTCTTTCCCCTGATCCTTCCAGAGCCCGGGCGGGGAGAAGAGTGGGGAAGCTTGGAGGACAGCATCCTAAGAGATGGATCTAGCCAGGAGAAGAGGGTTGGACCATTGTAAAGTTTGAGCCAGAGTCTCTAGGCCCCACCTGCTTACAGCTGATGCCCAGTGGCTGAAGGCCCTACTCAAAGCAGCAGGAGCCAGAAGGCCTGAAGCCTTGGTCTTCAGACAAATAGATCTAAGGCCACAGCAGAGGATAGGGCCCACCTACAGGAAGGCAGATCCAGGGAAGTTATCGGGCCCACAGAAGTAGGCCTGAACCCTCCTAAGCTGTAGTATGGCTGTGGTCTCCCTCACTTGCCTTTCTTGGCTGCAGATTGGGATCACAGGAAGTGAGTGTCCGGGCACTGGAATCACAGGACCGACACTCTGCTTCCTCCGACAGACAGGCTGACAGGCTGCTGCCTGGTGTCTCCTCTAGAAGCCCTTCTCTGGCTCCCATCAGTCCATGGTCACACAATAGTTATTCACTGAGCATCTATACATGGCAGGGGCAGATACAAAGTATAGGACAAATGACTCTAGCTGGTTGCTTCCTGTGACTGGACAAGCTATTTCCATGCCCCAGACCTCTCTGCAGGAACTTGGTGCATAGGACTGGGGGTTGGGGCCACAGTGGGCTCGGGTCACTTGGCAGACTGGACAACCTTTTCTACAACAGAAGCAATCAGTGACAGGAAAGAGGGGAATCCATTACTTAAGGAAAGGGTAGCACAGTGGATGACAAGTGGTGGGAGAGCCTGAGGGAAGCCCCCAAATCTGGTAGCATTTTTCCTTTCTTTTGTTCCTGCCCCAAATTCTCTGCAATGCCCAAACTAGTATTGTAAGGGAAACAGCAAGATCTATTTGTACATCCATAGCTGCCACCGGGAAGGTGACAGCCCAGCAGGGTCCCCACTTCCCTGTGCTTGATGCTCTCTAGCCAAAGCCAATACTCGTTGGAGACCCGGAGGGACTAATAACTTTATGGGTCACTTAATCAAACTGCTGAAAACCCTTCCCTGACTCCACCCCGGACAGTGCTGGGCACCAGGAGACAGCACTGGCCTACAGGAAGTAGGAGTTCCAACCTAGCTGAGGGAAGCTCCCATGTCCAGCAGGTCCCCAGGGACAGGCTGTAGGAGGGCCTCATCTGAGAAGGGCACACATTAGCCCTGAAAGGCTCCAGTGCTCTGCATAATTCCTCCCAGGCAACCCCCAACAGCCTGTGTGCAGAAGGGCGGAAGCAGGACCCTCCACTGTCCCCTGGCGAGAGCTTCCTGTCTGACGGTGGAGGTGGGGATGAGTAATGTCCGTTCCCTGCCCCCATGCGTCCCTCCTGGAGGGCAAGCTTCAGATTTTCCATTCAGGAAAGGGCACCGTGAGAGTCCTAGTAGACTCACGGCAAGGGAAAGGAAGGAGGAGCTGCAGACAGGGCTGGGACCCCGGCCCTACACCACTGCTTCAGGACTTGCTTGCTCACCTCCTGATGTGCACACACTCACCTTCATCCATCCACTCACTCACTCACTCACTCACCAGTGCCTCCCCAAGACTGCCTTGTATGAGCAGAAGACATGGGCATTACACAAAGAATCCCACCAATGGGTCCTGATAGGATGATAGGCTCTTCGGCTCCAAGGCAATGCCAGACCTCAGGTGTCTCTGGCAACTCATAGGCCAGCAGCTTTCCCAAGCTTTCAGCACACACAGAGCCTTGGCAGACCAAAGTCAAAGTTCAAAGCCAAAAGCAGGTCTTGGGGTCGGCATGGGGAGGAGACAGGAGGAGGTGTGTGTTACCTTTAGTGTATGAGGATCCTTGAACCTCACACAAAATGCCCGCCAAAGCAGAGGAGGAGGGAGTCTCTCCTGGTGCTGACAGACTGCCCTGTGAGAAAGGACAGGATTGATGCCCTCACACTGGCAGCCACGGCCACAACTGAGAAAGTACTATGGAATGAGGCTTGCTGCCACCACCCATGGCTACAGAGACTCAAGAACAGGACCTCAGCAAAGAGAGTGGAGAAACTACCAGAAGAAAGCCTGGAGAGAGGGGACTGAGATGGGGCTCTGAGGAGAGGAGGGTGGGAGACAGACACAGGTGAGAGGTGAAAGCTGGTGTGCTCTCCACTCTGGGACCTGCCCTGCCAAGGCCCAGCCTCCTCCTGCCATTGTTCAAACTTAAAGAGAGAAGCCAGGAGTGGTTCGTAGGTTTGTGACCCCAACACTCAGGGCTGAGAGGAAAGGATTGATGTTAGTTTAAGGGGGGTCTAGGTCATACAGCAAGACCCTGTCTCAAAAACAAACAGAAACATAATTTAGAGAGGGGCCCTGACTGACTAATCCCTAGAGGTATAACCTATACAAACAGTCTGGCTTCTTGCCATCGCTCTTGATTGTATCATGGGTCGGGTCTACAAGGGTGGATGTGCCCAGGAGCCCTGCAGTCCTGGCAGACTAGGGTGCTGTCTCGGGAACAAAGAACCCAACTTGCCCCTAACAAGGAGGGGCCCCTATTTCCCTGGCTGCCAAGCTCAAGGGCAGTCTCTATAAATGTCAGCTTGCCTTTTCATTTGGGCCACAAACATTCAGCAGGCCCTAGTAATGGGCCGGACGTGCAGCTGGAGGAGCACAGGGCAGAGCAGAGGCCAGCACTAACACAAAGCACAGCATACCTGACAGAAGTAAGGGAGGAGGGGGGCTCTCAGATGCCTGTCCAGCCAAATGTGCTCCAGAGGGTTTTCTGGGATAGACACACAAGCAGACTATGGCTGGGTATGGACTGCATTACCAAAGCCACCTATTGGGTTTGTTCCCACCCCTCACAAAGAACAGTAAAAGACATGGTCTCATCAGGGCTCACTCATGGGGGCCAGATTTCAGCTCACATCTACACTCTCCACACATTCTGAGACACAGCTGGAAGGCTGTACCATGACTTCAGGCTATGCTCATGACCAACCAAAACCCCATTCGTGGGAAATGCTCTTTCACCTTGGTCCCAAGAGACTAGGCCAGGTGGCTGATGCTCAGTACTGGGTTTAAGCTGCTCTCTGGCTACTACATCAGCCTCCAGATCTGCCACTGATTCATTACACTGGTGGGTCACGGGCAGCACCATTCTCCCTGTTCCTAGTTCTCCTGTTTGCCCTCATAAACACTAGTTCTATCAGCAGACCAGCATACCTATCTTATGTCCAGTGCCCATAGCCAGGAGCCTGAGATATATGTGACTCTACCCTGCAGCAGGTGGCTGAGACAGCTTAACCCCAGCAGTCTGTTTCATCTGCCCTGCATCTTCACCAAGTTCTAGATTACAGCAAGGGATACCAAGGACAATGCAGCCCTTATAGAAACCCCCAGTTAGTTTGCTGACTCTCCTGAGGAAGGACCTCAGTCCACTGAGACACCAAGTTAGTGTTCTCGGGCAGTGGCCAAAGTGTGCAGCACACAAACAGCACAAGCAGACCTTTCAGAGACTGAAACAGCCTTACTACTCAGGGCTTAAAAACAAGCTCTACATCTTTCTTGGGAAGGCACACCCAAGGGTGCTTGCTAAACACTGCTAGCACAGCTCTTAGGAGGCTGCTGGCTGTGGCTCTCAGCTCAGATGAGGCTGGAGGTCAGCTGCTGGGTTGTCCCAGCCCCAAAGCCCCCAAGTGGTGGCCCCCATTGGGCTCCACCCATGGGAACGCCAGAAGGCAAAAGTAGTCTGGAGGCTCGCGGCACGCGGGGGTCCTGCTGACCTCGAGACAGACATCAAGGCACAAAAAGCCTTTTCTTTCCTAGCAGCCAGCCTCATGCCCCACTCCTCACTCAGCCACCCCCAGACTACCCAGCCCCAACCCCAGCCCCAGCCCCAGCCCCAGCCCCAGCCCCAGCCCCTCAGCTGCCTGCATGCTAGACTCCTCCCAGACAAAGCCAGACTCAGGCCAGGAGGGAGGACCAGCGTGTGGGTTCTGCCATGGAGATGAACTTTGACCCACACCACAAGGCTCCTACCCCTTATTTACTCTTTAAGACTCACCCTTTTTTTTTTTCAGAGTTAACATTACACCCCTTTTCAACCCTGTACCTCCCTCCCACATTCCAAGCCCTGACCTTCGACCCTCCTAATTGCAGCTCCTAACACCCCAGTTCTCTGAGGCCCAGCTTTGGGCTCATCCCTGAATCCTAGTCACCTCCTTCCTGGAAACAAGAGCCCTACCAGGGAACTCTGCCTACTGGCACGATCCCACCCTTGCAACCTGGTCAGGCCAAGCTGGCACAGGGCCTAGAGGCCATGCCCAGGCTCTACATGGAGCCATGGAGTGGACCTTTGATGTCTGACTTTGTCTCTCCAACCCCAAGAAATAATCCAGAAATCCTGGCTAGGTACAAACTGCCTGGCCACTGACCAGGTAGTCCTGTCCCAAAGCCAGCCAGGCCACAAGAACACAGCTCTGGGTCACATACATTCTTGATCTTCCCAGACCTGAATCATGGTAATTCTGAAAACCTCATCATGAGCATAGATAAGAGCAAATAGATAAGAGATTAGCCCCCACCCCCACCCCCCATATCTCCCAACCTGGGGGCTCTGCATGAAAGAACAGCCTGCTCTCTCTGGGGCAGTGGAGATGGCAGAGATGCTGACAACACCAGCTTTCAAGTACAACAGGAACCACAAGTGTCACCTGGGTCCCACCACCCAGGGCACATGCAGGCCACTCACAGGGCAATGAGGGCCCACCCTGCCAGCTGCCAAGGGGCACTCACCATCCTCCTGGCTATGGAGGTTCTGTGGGCTCCGCATCCTCTCCTCTTGGCTGGGGCTAAGGCTGGAGGCCAGGTGGGGGTCAGCTGACATCCATGCGGAGTCATTCATATCAAAGTCTTCACTGCTCACAGACGTTTCATCCTGAGTGGGACAGAGAAGGCACGTGCTCAACAGAAGCAGGTATACAATGGGCCTGGGGACCCTTTTTAGCAGACTAGGAAGGGTCCCAGAGGGCACAGGGAGCCCCAAGAACGTGGAGTGAGTGCTGAATGGTACTCTCCCTGACCTCCTGAAGTGGCTCGGGCTCTAGTTCCTGTCGGAAGCCAGGGTTAAGGGCTGGTGCTGTCTGTAATTGAAGACAATTAAGAGGTCTCACATCCTGTGGGGCAGATAGCAGAGCATGGCTCTAACTTACCTTGTGAGCCAAGGTTGCAATGAGCATGGTAAACAAGAGCCATCATTCCCCACCCCACCCCCACTGCAGCCTGAGGAAGAGGACTCACTCGGCACAGGGCCTGCACTCTGTGAGACACAGGGCACCCAGGAGGCCAAGGTGGCAGTCCCCATCAGGCCTGCAGCCAACTCCTGTGGAGCATACATGGAATTCCTTTCTCCCACTCCCCCATCCCAGAGGACATTTCTGTCTTCCTCCTTCCTAACCTTTGCTGTGCTTCAAAGATATGCTCTTGGGCGGCTTCCAGAGTTGAGCAGGCCAAACCCAGAAGTGTGGAGAAGGAAGGGGGTGGGGCGGGCCAGGGTTCTGATCAAACCAAGAAGGGACAAGAAGAGAGGGTGCTAAGGCCTTCCAAACATAAGCTAGCCTGCTGGAGAGGGCTGAGCCTGCTCTTCTCCCCTGACTGCTGGCTTCAGTGTGCCCTTGGCCAGTCATCTGGGAACCCCTGGGATGGGCCCCTTTAATCCAGCCTTCCTCCAGGAAGGAACCCCACCTCCTTTCAAGAGCAGCAAGCAACTGTGTTGGAGCTCCAGTTGTAACACATGGGGAAGAAGGCCCGGCAGTGCCACACGTGGAGTCCTGACTCTGTGCTCCTGCCCCAGCAAGGCACAATAGCCTCTGTGGGCCCACGGCAGGGCACCCTCAGAGGGCCCTCTCAGACATCTCTTTTATGGTAAGCAAACACACTTTGGTTTGAACTTTCTTCTGCTGTTGTCCCTGGGGCAGACACATCTGCTCCAAGTGCTAGGGAACCGGAGGTTGAGCCTCCCTCCCTACCCCCAACCAAGCCTGCTGGCAGGCAGTTTCCTGGAATTCACAGCTTCTAGGCAGCAGTGTGGACCCTCTGTGCTGAGTCCAGAGGACAGAAGCTGAGCCACAACACTGTCAGTGTGCATGAACACCCTTGGAATCCTGGGGATGGAGCCCAGTGTGAGCTCCTTCAACAAGCACTATTCATACACACTCGTCCACTGGGACACCTACTACACACACAAGCTCATCTTCCTACAGCCTGCCTTCATGACAGCACTTGTGCTCACATCTACAGGGCATGTGTGCTCAACAGGTTCTCTCTGCACAAAGAGTACGACAAGGAAGGCTCTCGTGGAGGTACAGAGCAGGGATATAGAGTGGAGGCTCTCTGTGTGCCTCGCTGGCCCCTTGAGAAACAGAATCAGGGTTCCTTCCCTGGGCCCCTTGCACAGGCAGAAGCAGAACTCACAGCCCTGGGAATCCATGAATTAAGTGACTGTTTCCTAGTAGTAGTGTTTTGTCTTTTTAAACTGAAGCTACTTGAGCCAGGCCATGGTGATGCACACCTTTAATCCTGCATTCAGAAGACAGTCAGGAAGATTTGCAGCCAGCCTATAGTAATTATAGTACTATAATTACTATAGTACTGTTCTATAGTAATTCCAGGACTACACAGTCTCCAAGAACAAAGACAAACCAACCAAAAAGAAAAGAAAAAGAAACAGGATCTAGCCTCCAGTTTATAATCCTCCTGTCTCAGCCTCCAGAGTGCTGCAATAATTTACTCAAACTCATTCATTCATTCCCTGGATACCAACTGTGGGCCAAGTGTCTTGCTAAGTGCTGAGAATCAAGCTGTGGTGTGGATCTGACTTCCGGCCCTCCTGGACTCCCCACCCACGAGCAGAAGTGCCTTCGCCTTGGTTGTTGCTTGTGCGCCACAGCTCTTCTTCCTTTCTTTTTCCTGGCTTTTTGAGACAGGCTTTCTCTGTGTAGCGCTGGCTGTCCTGGAACTCAACTCTGTAGACCAGGCTGACCTCAAACTCAAGAGATCCACCTGCCTCTGCCTCCTAAGTGCTGGGATTAAATGTGGGTACCACCACCTTGCCACAGTTCCTCTTCTTAAATAACCTTCCCATCTGTCCATGCCATCAGCTGACTCATAGCACAAACCTACTGTGGGGCTCTGGATCCTTCTAAGAGTAAGGATCAGGCTGCCAGTCCTCTGAATTCCCCATGAGACTAGCAAGATTAGTTGAATTGACTAAACTCTCTGGCAAGATGTAGTGTTTAATGAGGATGCTGCATTAACCTGACAATTAAGAGTTCTGGCCGGGCCATAGTGGCGCACACCTTTAAGCCCAGCACTTGGGAGGCAGAGGCAGGTGGATTCCTGAGTCCAGCCTGGTCTATAGAGTGAGTTCCAGGACAGCCAGGGCTACACAGAAAAACCCTGTCTCGAAAAAACCAAAAGAGTTCTGGTCCCACTGTGCAGTTCTTGAGGGGGATCATGTGAAAACTGGAACCCTGGCTGGCTGGTCAGAGGCTGCGTGCTTCCCTTAGTTACAGCTGCTAGCCATCCTGCAAAGGGCCTATTGCTGCTTGGCTCAGACAGCTGAACTGTTCAGGAAAATGGTTTCCACCTCACTCTGCCCAATAGATGGACCACATTTTACACTGACAACAAAATTACCTAGAAAGAACAAAGCATCCAATATCTATATGCTCCCAGGCTCTGGGACAAGGGTTTCATAAGTTTTCCATATGAGGCACTCCCACAGGGCAGGCCTCTCTCCAAGTCTAGTCACACATGTGCCCCAAAGGCTTGCCCAACTGCCCACAGCAACAGAACCAAGGGCAGAACCAGGATTTGAGTCCAGACAGTCTGCACCTAGAGCCATGAGATTACACTTTCCACCATTTGATCAAAAGTACATGATTCCTTCCTTAATGACAAGTGCCTCAAGAGAATACCCAAAGGCAACTCCAGGCATCAGGACTAGGGATGCTCAAGGGCACGGGCACATGCACACACGTGCACAGAGGTGATGCAAGTAATTGAACGTCCACTTTGTGAAGAGTAGCCCCAGGGCTGAGGAGGGTTCCTACCTCAGACTTTATGTAAGGAGAGGACTCAGCTAAAACTTCTGGCCCATTTGTAGAGATAGGAAAGCATCCCCCCCCCCGACCCCAACCACCACCACCACACACACACACACACACACACACACACACACACCACACACACACACACACACACACACACACACACACACCACACACCACACACACACACACACACCACACACACATACACACCACACACACACACACACACACACACATACACACACACACACACACACCACACACACACACACACACACACACACCACACACACACACACACACACACACACATACACACACACACACACACACCACACACACACACACACACACACACACACACCACACACACACACACACACACACACACACACACACATACACACACACACACACACACCACACACACACACACACACACATACACACACACATACACACACACACACACACATACACACACACACACACACATACACACACACACATACACACACACACACACCACACACACACACACACACACACACACACACACACACAGAGTTACTGAACACCAATGTCTCTCTCTGGAGATTTGTCCAGTGGCCCTGGATTTCTGCTGCCCCAACTGCTGCTTTGTGAAAGGTGGTTCTGAGAACCCAGAAGCTGACTGCTGTGGCTTTTTTTTTCTTTTTTAAGTGGGAAATTAACCCTATTAAACCTAAACTTTTCAGAAAACAAATAGCTGAGTAAGCTGTAGCTGTGGAAGTAGCTAGACGGCTACAACTACTTTTAACACCCAAACTTTCGGAGCTAACCTAGAGAGAAGTTTCTGCAAGCTGCTGCCAGCAGAACCTGGCTGTCTGTGTGGCAAGGCCAGCCACGGCACAGGGGCAGATTCAAACTCTCTACTATCTCAAGAGCTGAGGCTGGCAAGGCAGGATAATTACACAGACAATTACCAGAGCACACAGTTCAGACCCATCACCCGAGTCCACAGGGACCTGTAAGAGGGAGGGACGGAGGGAGGAAGAAAGAGAGGCAGCCAACCCAAGTCAGGAGTGGTGAAGGCTGAGGCCTGCCAAAGATCCCAGGCACTCCCCTGTTTCTCCAAGAGGTCACAGGTAGGTCACTTCTTGCTCCCTTCTTAAATCTCAGGATAAGCTGGGCTACTGATTTTTCCCTCTATGTTAAATAACTTCAATGGGATATTCATTTGAAAATGAAAATGTGCAAGCCATGCTTCTAAAGTCCCTCTCCTAAGATTGTGTGACTGAGCAGGCAGCTGTAGCTA
Organism: Mus musculus; assembly: GCF_000001635.26. Lineage (NCBI taxonomy): Eukaryota > Metazoa > Chordata > Mammalia > Rodentia > Muridae > Mus > Mus musculus. Next base: position 153,440,820 of record NC_000068.7, read on the forward strand.
GGTTCCCCTACCTAGCCTTTGCCCTTTACATCCTGAAGCCTGTAGCCTTGGCCATTTGGCAGTTAAGGTTCATCAGACCACGTACCACAGAGTGTGTGCTATCATGGGTCACAGAGCAGTAGGGCCAACCTTCCTAAAAAGGTCTTGTCTTGGCTGGGCAGGGAAGGTAGTACCCAGTCAGCCTTTAGGACACACCCCCAACCTGGGAGTCTTCACGCTGGGCAGACAGAGAGGAGCTGACCAAACCCTTGAGCCTCTCATCTTCAGTCTAAAATTCAGGAGCCAGTTTCTACCTCCTTCTGCCCCCCACCACACACATACACCACCCCCACCACCCCCAGCTAGCCCAGGCCTTTCCTCCTCTCCAGCCCTCTGCAGCACCAAACACACTCTGCAGCCCAGCGGACTGGAATCTGGGAGCCATGCTGAAGGAAGTGGAAGCAGGCCTGTATCCATGGCTGTAACTATGGGCAGGTGCTATCAGTAACCTGATTATTTTACAGCTGGGGTCAACTTCTCTGGAACTGGGTTCCTGGTGCCTCTGAAGCTCAGCCATTTGCATCTTACAGGACTTGGAATTCTGGGGCGTGCCTCCTAGAGTATTTTCCAGGCCTTCCCTAAGAGCTGTAACTCTATCTCTACCACTCACTTGAGAAAGAAAGGGAGGAGGATTTACCGAGAATTCAGTGCCAGTGAAGGCCATAAGGCCTGATCTGGAGCCACGGGTGTGGGTTTCAGTCCATGGTGGGGGTGGAAATGTACAAGGATGCTCTTAGGCCAGACAGGAAACAGGCAGCACCCCCCCAATTCTGCACTGCCTCCAGGTTTTTGGGCAGCTGGAAAGAACACCAGTGTGGACAGTTGCTCCAGCCCTGGCTCTCAAGCTAGCATTATGTACTAGGATGTGGCTTCTAGGTCATCTGTGAGCCCAGCCAGGCCAGAGAAGGCTCAGCCCCTGAGCGGCTTGGGGTGAGTGTTACGTATATCACTCAGAGTATACCAAGAAAGTGCTGAGACACATTTGATCCCAACTTAACTACTTCAACTCATCAGGCACTTATTAATGAAACTGAAAACTCTCAGTACCCAGAGCAAGCAAAGGTTCCTGGCCCAGTTGTGATGGTGTTACATGAAAGACAGGAGATCTGAGTCAGCTCCTGGGCACTTGGAGCTTCCAAGGTTGCTGTTTAAGGCTGTACCCATCAATGTCCACCTGGCCACCAGAGGAGGCTTCCTGAGACACAGCCCACACAATCCCACTCCTTACTAACAGACCTCCCCTGCTTACTAGCCATACCAGCACTCTTCCAGGGAAAAGGAAGGGAGGAAGGCTTGCTTCCATTCAGCCAATCACTCACCACACTTGAGTATTTTCCCCCTCCATTCACACTCTCACATTGTGCTTAGCCTGTTCACATAGCCATGTGCACGCTCTACTGTCCTTGCCAGAGTGGATGCCTGGATGCTGGAGTGAGCATTTTCCACACCTTCCCACTAGTGTATGGGCTTTTGTTCCAAAGTAAAGGCAACTGATTGTTTTCCCAGCATTCCTCACTATGAGACCCCCCCCGCCCCCAGCTCCTGCCATCTATAGGGACCTGAGTTTCTTGGGCAAGCAGGGTTCTTCCAGCCAAAAGAATGGCCAGAGGGGAACAGCTCAGAGCTAACCCTATCCAGGAGTATCCTTCCAAGAAAAGGACTCAGGCTAGACTAAAAAGTTCTTGAGCAACTAGAGGATGGACCGGCTCCCCATTGCCCCAAGGTGGCTGACACCCTGGGGAAGAAGTTCCTCAAAGTTAGCCTTCTCAGCAGAGAGGTAGGCTGGGGTGCTGTCTGCCACTGGTTGGCAGAAGGTACTGAGTTGAGGCAGAGAGAGCAAGCAGAAGGAGGTGCTGCCTTGAGACAGCTTTAAAGGACAGCCCAACAGAGAAGCCTGGATTGCATTCAAAGACATTTGGGCTCAAATGGCTTTCCAATGAAAGGGTAATTTACAACCTGGGGTTAAGCTACCCACTGGGGCCTGGGCCATCAATGGGCCCTTTCCCCCCACACCAACGCACAGCTCAGAAGCAGGCATATTTCAGAGGTCAAGCGACCTGGCTCCACCGTCACAGACTCTCTGCCCACAGGAGTAAAGACAGCACAGACACTCTCCCCAGGCCCCAACGCTGGTGTGTGCGGTGGGGGAAGGGGGTTTCCAGCTGATTCTGGGATAAGTAGGGCTTTATCTCAAGGGAGAATCTATTTCAGGCCACAATCCTCAGAAAGAGGGGGAAATCACAGAGTCTAAACACCATTTCAGGTAAAATCAGGAGGTTATTCATCTCCCCTCAGAGCAGACAGAAAGAAAAATCAATGTTTTAGAGGGGGAAAGGGTTCCATTTGAATTAATGGGTTTGTGGCTTCTCCATTGATCTGCGCCTCTTCACACTTTCTTTTTGTGCTTTTGTGCTCTGAAGGAGAGGGGAGGGAGAAGGAACTGGCAGGGAGGGGGCTCTCGATACGGAAAAGGACGGTCTAACCTTAACCTTTCTCGGGGAATAATGCTAATTAGCGAGGCTTAATGAGAACTTCCCCCAGGAAGAACGGCCTGGTAAAGGCGGCCGGACTCCCCGCAAATGCAGCTCCGAGTGAGAGTGGGGTCACTTCTGAACCCAAGAGGCTGGAAAAGGAAGGCGAACTGCACCACCACCACCACCACCCCCCCACCCCCCCACACATACACGCACACCCAGCCTGCCAGTGTATCCTGCCTAGGAGCCCTAGGTGAAGGGCGGCGAACAGCCAGAGGGCGGAGGTGCAAATCCACTTTAACCCTTGCACGCGCTCTCCGGAGGCCCCCGCGCAATGTGCCTCTTCACCAGGGGTCCCCAACACCCTAGTTTCTTCTTCAAGGGTGCACACGAGATGGGCTGTCGGTCTCGTGGTGGAGCGACAGGAGCCTGCCAAAGTGGGCTCAACTGTGCAAACCGCGTCTCAACTCCCCGCGCCGTGGCAAAGGAGCCCCTCCCTACCACTCTACGCTTCCCGTCCCCACATCCCCAAACACAGTCCACTTCCTTTCTCCCGGAGGCAGAAGCCACCCGAGCCTGGCCCCCGCCCCACAGCCAGCGAATGTCTACCTCCCGGGGACGAGGTGCGGAGCCCGCTGCAAACGGCGTGGCCGCTGCACAATACCGCGGCGCGGCTCACACAATCACCGCCCCCCCGGACCGGCGGCGCGCACGGCCCGGAGTGGGGTGCGCCCGGCAGCCCCGGGCACTTGAAGCTAGACGCACCTCTAGGGCGCCCCGCAAGCCCCGGAGCGCAGCCTCCGCCCCTCCCCGCTCTAGGGCACACTCGTCCGCCCCCAGCCCCAGCCCACTCCACCCAGGGCCAGCAGCTCGCCCAGCTCTGGAAGCTCCCCGTGAGTCCTCCTCCTCGGAACCCCCCAGTTCCCCTAACCGCAGCTCAACGGCCAGAGGCAGGGCAGGAGGAGAGGGCAGCGGCCGAGGACCCGGGACCAGCCGGGTCGTGGGGTCCCCCAGGACTCCGTACCTGGGCGGGCGGCGAGGTGCTGATCGGCGATCTAGCTCTGGGAGTGAACCGGGCGGGAGGCGGTGACAGCCCCACTGCTCCAGCTGCTGCTGCTGCTGCTGCCGCCGCGGCCGCCGGAGGAGAGGGGCTGGCACCGCCGCGGCGCGTCACTGCCCGGCCCGGGGGCGGGGGTGGCCAGGGGGAGGGCCCAGGCGAGCGGCGGCGGCGGTGGCGGCGGCGGCGCCGCGGCCCGGGAGGAAGGGGGAGGGGGAACCGGGTACGGAGAGGCGGGGGAGGGGGCGGGACCGGGCACGGGGCGGGGGCCGGGGGGAGGGGAGCACAGGAGGACGCACTCAGGGGGAGTAGGAGGAGCAGCAAGAGGAGGAGGTGGAGGGGAGGGAGAGAGGGAGGAGTGGGCATGGGGGGGAGGGGGAAGAGAGGAAAAGGAGGCACCCGGGGAGAGGGAAGAGGAGAAAGGAGAGTGGGGGAGAAGAGGAGGAAAGGGGGGGGACCGTTGGGCCAGGTATGGGGAACAGGGTGCTCTGGACGCGCCGCTGTTCGCTCCTGGGTAGAGCTCTCTTAAGGGAGAAGAGCTTGGAGGAAGATCCCTTCAGGGCGCGCAGCCGAGAAAAGGAGGCGTTGGGAGCTGGGCTCGCCCTGGCTCCCTGAGGCTGCGGACTTCAAGTCCTGGGCGGGGTAGGGACATACCCTGCAAGCTGTCTGTGTTCAGAGCAGGAGAGGGAGACTTGGCCCAAAGAAAGTGACTAAGGCAGCATGGTCGAGAACTCTTGGTGCCATGGGGCCTCCAGACAGCCCCCGACCCTACGCGTCTCTCAATCCCGGGCGACACGGGTGCTCGTTGTGCAGGGCTGCGGGACCCGAGTGTTCAGCCTAGGAGGTCCTAGTGGGACGCTGACAAGGAAAAGCCAGGCACGTGGCCGACTCTGGGTCGGGCCCCCGCCCACATCTCAAGGCCCCCTTTTCTCGATCAAGTTCAAGCTTGAGCTCCTCAGCACCCTACCCACGGGCCGCCTCCTCCCCTCCCCTCGCCTCTTCTCTATTCTACACCATCTCGCCTCTCACTCTTCCTTTGTCTCTTTCCCACCACTTAGTTTGCACCCGCCCCTGCACCCCTCCTCTTTGCCCAGCGGCCAGCTACAATGTCTAGGCTGCGCTCACCTGTTCGACCCAAACATTCCGGCGACCCGGAGCGCCCGGCGCCCGCCACCCGCTCGCTCCCGGCTCCCTCTGAGGGCCCCCGCCCCACTCTGCGGGTCATTGTGCTCTAGCAGACCACTCGGTGCCGGCTTCTTACGCCGCGCTGGCTACAGTTGTAAAGTCATAGCATAATATTAAGAATGCTGCCCAGACCTGGGCGCGCACAATCTGCGTGGTCTCTGCAGGAAAGGGAAGACGCACGCCGACTCAAGGTGCGGTCTTCCTCGGGGCAAACAGACCTTCTGCTTCGGCTTCAGAAGATAGAATGGGGCGGCGCGAGGTGACCAGAGGGGTGCCCTGAACCTCCGAGCAACCTCAGACTCGCCTGAGACCTAACAAGCCAGTCTCCAAACCGCAGAATTAAAACCTCGACAGAGAAAAATGGGTTAGGGGCAGACGCCCCCCAAATTCCCACCACCAGTTCCAAATCCCGGGTTAGAACACATGGGCCTCGAATAAAGCTTGTGCTTTAACAAGGATAGAGATAGTAGACGTTCATGGAATTCTGTAGGGAGATGCCCCGCCCCCCAAAAGAAACCCAATAAGGAGCCCACCTTCTGGTTCCTCTAGAAGGAAGGGCAATTTCTACAGATTCCTTTACGCTACAACTCATTTACAGTGGAGCCTGCAGAGGAGAGCAAAGGAGACAGCCACTGCGATTGTTTGTAATTTTGAAACAGTCTGCCTTTAACCCTCCCAACTTTTCTTTTAAAAGCCCTTTTCTTTCTTCCTCTGAAAGCGTTGCATTGTGAACAATCTGTGATAGACAAGACTCCCTCTACAGGTTTGGTCTGTAACTACAACCACAGGTTCGGAGCTCCGTGTTCACGGATTAGTAAAGATGACATACACTTCAAATTAACAGTACACAGACTGCATTCTGCACATGCTAAAGATTTTACTGTCAATAAGAAACCCACGCTTTTAAAAAAGGATTTAGGCCTGTTACTCATTAGCGCCTTTTACTCCTGAAATTTAATGTGTTTTCAAATCAATTCACCGATTCCTGCTTTCTCTGTTAGACCTTTACTTCATATCCTTTGAGGTGTGGGAGTCTAGGGTCTTGGCTTTCCTCATGCCAATTCGGGCTCAGGATTTTCCTGCCTCTTTCCAAAACATTTCTTGAGACCTTTGACCTCGCCTGGCTTGTATCACTATTTCACTGCAGCAGTAGACATCTGGGCTTGAAACATAAAGCCACAGGCAGCTGAAGTTCAAAGGTGGAATTGAACCCAGATAACCCAGCTTTCCTCAGACTCATAGAACAGTGAAGCTCAGGAGGGTAGGGCTACTAATGCACCTTGGATATCTGGGGAGCACTTATGAATGCCAGGAGCCTCCCAAGATTTATCCTTACAGGGCTGCCCCTCCTTGAGGAACCTTGTGTTGGTGGTTTTCAGTGTCCTTGTTCCTCTGGTCAACTCCCACTGGCCTTAAAGTGGCCACACTGTGGGTCTCCACAAAAAATTAGATGACCCAGTTTTTTGACCAAGAATTTTCCCAGCTCCCAATGAGGGGAGGGTCCATAGCACGGGGGAAAAGGCTGGCCTTTGCCTTTGTGTCACCTCCAGGCCCAGCAGTGGACACTATGAAGCACCTACAAAAGCAGAGGCCAGGCCAGGGGATATGAGGAAGGACAGGAACTTAGTACAACCAGAGTGGACACTGTTCAAGCATCTGAAAGCATTTGAAAAGCCATTTATCACCACAAATTACTTCTAAATGACAGAGGGGAAGGAGTACCTGCCCTCTAGAGTGATAGAGCATTCACCTCCCAACCAAGCCATCAAATCAGCTGCCCCCAAAGGGCAGTTATCTGCCTAGAGTGTGTGCATCTTCTGAAGGTGGCAGAAACTGTGTTGGTTATTCCCTGTGCCAGGTCCCTCTCACCAAAATGTTGAATCTGAACAAGAAATCCAGAAAGACAGGGCAGTGGTGGTGCACGCCTTTAATACCAGCACTTGGGAGGCAGAGGCAGGCAGATTTCTGAGTTAGAGGCCAACCTGGTCTACAGAGTGAGTTCCAGGACAGCCAGGGCTACATAGAGAAACCCTGTCTTGAAAAAAAAAAAAATCCTGAAAGAGGGCTCTCCACAGACAAATAGTCCTGGACTATTCAAAAACACCCATGAGTGGAGTGTGTGGCACATGCCTGGAGTGCTGGTTACAGGAAGTAGGACAGGGGCAGCATTACAAGTTTGAGGCCAGCCCGGTCTCTATGTCAAGATGCTATCCCAAAAGCCAAAATACAAATAACAAAAAACCACTTATTGTTATTAATGTAACTGTTGTATGCGATGAAACTAATGGGTCAGGCAAGCTCATGAAATGGACCAGCTGCTCCTGACAGCAAAAGCTGGCAACCAGTGAAGACCTTGAGACATGGCCTTCCAGGCAGATACAGATTTGTCAACTGGTATAAAGGTCCTGGAAGCTCTTTGGTGCTGAGCGTTACAGTGGAGGAGGAGGAAGAGCTCAGGGAGGGGGAGACCAGCATGGCAGAGCACACAGGACCCAGGATGCACAAGTGTGCCCAGTCTGTACACAGCTGAGAGGCTTGGGAACTTCATTTGGCCTGCTAAGGCAATGCAAGCTCAGTTAATGTAAAGGGACATCAGAGGGCAGATAGCATAGAAGCAGTCTCCTAGGGACACTGGCTCAGCAAGTATAACACTGGGTCCCCACCCCAAGTTCCTTGCAATAAACAAAGAGAAAGGGACTAGCCCAAGGGACCGACTCAAACTCTGACACCACACAGATGAGGCAGCAAGTTTCAGCCTCTGTAGTCCTGCTTGACAGAAAGTCTTCTACTTTGAAATTAGAAACCCGAGGCTGGGAATGTAGTTCATTTGTTAAGAGTATATGTCTAGGGGGCTGGTGAGATGGCTCAGCAGTTAAGAGCACTGACTGCTCTTCCAAAGGTCCCGAGTTCAAATCCCAGCAACCACATGGTGGCTCACAACCATCTGTAACGAGATCTGACACTCTGTTCTGGTGTGTCTTAAGACAACTACAGTGTACTTACATATAATAAATAAGTCTTAAAAAAAAAGAGTACACGTATAGCACGTCTAGGACTGTATAAACTGGACATGTCCATAATTCAGCACTCAGGATGTGTCAGCAGGGAGAACAAGAGTTCAAGGTCAGTACCACCTACATGGTGAGTTTAAGGCCAGCCTAGACTACATGACACTCCATAAAAAGTGTGAGTGTGGGGAGCTGGCAGGGTGACTCAATGGGTAACCGTGTTTGTTCTCAAGCTTCATGACCTGAGCTCAATCCTCTGAATCTCCATGGTAAAGGAAAGAACAAGTTCACAAGTAATCCTCAACGTTCACACACACAAACACCGTGGGATTCATGCCCCCCAAATAAACATGTTTTGTTGGTGTTTAAAAAATAATAAAGACATGGTATGCACTCACTGGTAAGTGGATATTAGCCCCAAAACTCAGAATACCCAAGATACAATTCACAGAACATATGAAGCTTAAGACCAAAGTGTGGATGCTTCGGTCCTTAGAAAGGGGAACAAAATGCTCATTGGAGGAAATAAAGAGACAAAGTGTAGAGCAGAGACTGAAGAAAAGGCCATCCAGAGACTGCCCCACATGGGGATCCATCCCATATATAGTCACCAAACACAAACACTATTATGGATGCCAACAAGTGCATGCTGGCAGGAGCCTGATATAGCTGAGACTCTGCCAGAACCTGACAAATACAGAAGTGGATGCTCTCAACCAACCATTGTACTGAACACAGGGTCTCCAATGGAGGAGCTATAGAAAGGACCCAAGGAGCTGAAGGGGTTTGCAGCCCCATAGGAAGAACAACAATATGAACCAACCAGAGTTTCCAGGGTCTAAACCACCAACCAAGGAGTACACAAGGAGGGACTCATGGCTCCAGCCGAGTATGTAGCAAAGGCTGGCCTTGTCGGGCATCAATAGGAGAAGAGGCCCTTGGTCCCATGAAGGCTAGATGCCCCAGTGTAGGGGAATGTGAGGGTGGGGAAACAGGAGTGAGTGGGTGGGGGCACACCTTTATAGAAGCAGGAAGAGGGGGGATGGGATAAGGGGTTTCTGGAGGGGAAATCGGGAAAGGGGATAACATTTGAAATGTAAATAAATAAAATATCTAAAAAAAAAAAAAAAGAACAGAGGAGATGGCTCAGTGACTACAAGTACCGTGCTATAATTTTATGTCAACTTAATACAAGTCATCTGAGAGGAGAGATCTTCAACTGAAAATATGCCTCTGTAAAAATCAAGTTTTAATCCCAGAATTTGGGAGGCAGAAGTAGGCCAATCTCTGAGTTCAAGGCCAGACTGGTCTGCAGAGTGAGTTCTAGGACAGCCAGGGCTACACAGAGAAACCCTGTCTCAAAACAAACAAAAAAACCAAAACACAAACAAACAAACAAAAACCTAAACCAACAACAACATAAAACCCCTCAGGCTTTAGGCAAGCTGTGGGCATTTTTTAAATTAGTGATTGATGGGAGAGGGCCTAGCTCATGGTGGGTAGAGACACCTCTGGGCTAGTAGTCCTAGGTTCTATAAGAAAGCAGGCTTAGTTGGTGGTATAGGCCTTTAATCCCAGTACTCTGGGAGGCATAGGCAGGCTAATCTGAGTTCCAGGCTAGCAAGTTCCAGGATGGCCAGGGCTACACAACAGAAACCTCGTCTCAGAAAACCAACAAACAAAGAAAACAGAAAAAAGTAGAAAAGAAAGCAGGCTGAGCAAGCCTTTAAGTAGCATGCCTCCTCACCTCCTCGCTTCCTCTTGGCTTCTGCATCTATGATTGCCTCCAGGCTCCTGTCCTGTATGAGTTCTTGCCCTGACTTCCTGCAGTGATGGTCTGTCACCTGGTAGTATAAGCAGAATAAACCCTTTCCTTCCCAAATTGCTTCTGGTCACGGTGTTTGGTGTTTCGTTACAGCAATAGAAACCCTAAAACAAGTACTCATGCAGGCCTGGGGACTTGAGTTTGTATTTCCAGAATCCAAGTAACAAGCTGGACTGGCTGTGCATGCCTGCCTGTAACTCAGAGCTGGCAGGGAGGAGCTGGAGACACTAGTCTATCCAAAACTCAGCAAGCTCCAGGGTGAGGGAGACACCCTGCCAGCCTCAAGGGGAGAGAGAGAGAGAGAGGCAGAGAGCAATAGAGGACGCCTCTGTGAATACACCCGGGGGGGGGGGGGGCATGTGAGTGTGTATATGTGTGTGTGTGTGTGTGTGTGTGTGTGTGTGTGTGTGTGTGTGTGTGTGCGTGTGCGCGCTGGAGTGTTGTGCCTTTCCTTCTGCTGCCTTTTAATTTTTGGTAATTGTTTTTGTGTTTGTTGTTTTGACATAAGGAAAATGTACAATCATATCATCAGGGTTAGCTGGGTTTTCTCTTCACAGCTTTGGAGGTGAAGGTTTTTATTGCTATATATTCAGTGGTTTTGTTATAATACATCTGAATTCTCTCTTTTGGAACATCTATGTCTATGTAACATTAAGTCTCCTCCTTTTTTTCCTTTTTTTTTTTTTGAAAGATTTATTTATTATTATACATAAGTACACTGTAGCTGACTTCAGACACACCAGAAGGGGGCATCAGATCTTATTATGGGTGGTTGTGAGCCACCATGTGGTTGCTGGGATTTGAACTCAGGACCTTTGGAAGAGCAGTCAATGCTCTTACCAGCTGAGCCATCTCACCAGCCCTTTTTTTTTTTTTTTTCCTGGTTTTTCGAGATAGGGTTTCTCTGTATAGCCCTGGCTGTCCTGGAACTCACTCTGTAGACCAGGCTGGCCTTGAACTCAGAAATCCTTCTGCCTCTGCCTCCTGAGTGCTGGGATTAAAGGCATGTGCCACCACGCCCGGCAAGTCTCCTTTTTAAATTTATCTCTACACAATTATTCAAACAGAGGTTCAGTTTCAGTCTACTATTTTGTTTTATTTTATTTTATTTTTTGAGATAGGGTCTCATATTTCAGGCTGACCTTGAACTCACTATTTAGTTGTAAGGATAACTCTAAACTTTGTATCTTCCTGCCTTTACTTCCTGAGTGCTGAGATCATAGTGCTACCATGCCTACCTAGGCTTTTAGTTGTGTGTGTGTGTGGGGGGGGTGCCCTTTTTTGTTGTTTGTTGTTTGTTTTGTTTTGAGACAGGGTTTCTTTGTGTAGCCCTAGCTGTCCTGGAACTCCCTGTCTAAACCAGGCTGACCTCAAACTCAGAGATCCTCCTGCCTCTGCCTCCCAAGTGTATTAAAGGTGTGTGTCACCACTTATGCATGTACTTAATTGAGCTATAAAAGCTCACCCCACACTTTCTAAGTGGTCTAATGGTTTTCTCAAGGGTCTGGTTCATATTCACCCACCTACTACCTCCCCAGAGACTCACCATATAGTGAGGCTGGCCTTGAACTTTTGATCCTCCTGTCTCACCCTGCTGACCACTAGATTACCATGGGCCTTCCTTCACTGTCTTTTGTCTCTCTCTTTCTCCTCTTCTGTTAAGGACCAGATCTAGTACCTTGTGAAGTCCCAGCCCTTTAGTAAAACTACTATTTTAGATTATTTTTTCTTTATTTTTTTTTTTTTTACTTTTGATGGGGGCCATACTATATAGGCCAGGCTGGCCTGAAATTTATAGCTATCTTTTTTTGTTTTGGTTTGGTTTTTTTGTTTTTTTTTTTTTTTGGTTTTTTGAGTCAGGGTTTCTCTGTATAGCTCTGGCTGTCCTGGAACTCACTTTGTAGACCAGGCTGGCCTCGAACTCAGAAATCCGCCTGCCTCTGCCTCCCAAGTGCTGGGATTAAAGGCGTGCGCCACCACGCCGGGTTTATAGCTATCTTATGCTTCAGCCTTTCAAATGCTGGAATTACAGGCCTGAACTACCATATTTAACTAATACTATCTTTCTTAAATTGCTCATGCTAAGAGTTGAAAGACAGTGCTCGGGCAGAGTGCTTGTCTAATTGCATGAGGCCCATGATATGATCTTCAGTCCCACTAAATAAACAAGTATCTCACCATTATTCATTGGTTGGAAATGATATCTTTCTGTCCTAGTCATCTGCCTTTATGTGCCTCACTGCTCTAAGATATCTGTTAAGTCACTGGAGAGACAGTTCACTGGTCCTGTTCTTACAGAGGACACAGGGATGATTCTCAGTACGCACATGGCTGTTCACAATCACCTTGAAACCCAAGTCCTGTCCTCCTTCTTGCCTCCTCAGGCACCAGCCACATACATGGTATGAACATTCACACAAGCTCTTACACATACACATAAAATAATAAATATTTTAAAAGGGATCTATTAATATCAGATGAGACCGGCATACACCTCAACCCTATAAACTCTCCATCTGCATCATAGTGGGGAGTAAATGTGGAGACGTGCTGGGTCCAGCACCCGCATGGACAAAGAAGGGCAGAGGCTCCTCAAGGGTGGGCAGAGGCTCCTGAAAGGTGTCTCTTCTTTCAACTGGTGACAAGTCTGAGGTGGGCAGTGTCTCCATTTTCACAACTCTGGGTAGAACAGGTAGAGGAGTGGCTCAGTTCATTCATTTATTCTCCTAGCATCCAGTTTAGCTGGCTGCAACCTCTGAGCTGGCTTGGGCTCCTTGCTGAAGTCTAGGGACAGCAGTCCAGTCAGCGAGGAAGCCTGACTTGGGGAGACGTGTGCTCCCCACAGCCATGATCACAGGTCACTGACTCTTCCATTACTCTCCTTTCCAAGAGTGCCTTGTTTGTTTGTTTGTTTAATGTGTATGAGTATTTTGCCTGCATGTATGTGACTGAAGAAGGCCAGAAGAGGGTGAATCCCTAAGAACTGGAGTTACGGGTGGTTGTGAGCCACTGAGTGGTTTCTGAGAATTAAACCCAGGTCCTCTATAAGAACAGCAAGTGCTCTAAAGCACAGCCTTGCCTCCAACCCCCAACTGCCTTGCTTTAAAACCCTCTCATCATGTCACACTCCTACTCTGAAACCTTCTATAGCTTCCCTCTCCTGTTCTGTTTAAGGTCTTGCACAGCTCTTTGCCTAATCTTCAGGTCATTTCTGGGAGCTCTGTGGTGACAGAGTCACCATCTTCTCTTCATCCATGAGCAACCCTCCATGCCTCTGTTCTTGTGTGTTTTCAAGTATATGCTCCTTCTACAAACATGTACAGAGCCCCTAACCTGTGCCAGGTACCATGGCCAATGCAGTTAACATGGAAGGAAGTGATACAGAGAGGTCTGTCTCTGGGTACCTGCAGGCCAGCAGGAAGGGAGACAGGCAGATAACCATGTGGTTTTTTTTTTTTTTTTTTTTTAAGATTTATTTATTGATTATATGTAAGTACACTGTAGCTGTCTTCAGACACTCCAGAAGAGGGAGTCAGATCTTGTTACGGATGGTTGTGAGCCACCATGTGGTTGCTGGGATTTGAACTCCTGACCTTCGGAAGAGCAGTCCGGTGCTCTTACCCACTGAGCCATCTCACCAGCCCCGTGGTTTTTTTTTTTATCAGATGCTGTTCATAGAAGGTGTGTCGTCCTATCTGAGCGTGACAGTCAAGGGGCTGCAGGGAAGGAAGTGGCAAGTCCAGTAGGCCTCTGCTGAGGTGACATGTAAGCTGAACTGACAGATATACAGGGTGGGGAGGGGTTGCTAGGTAGGGAGATGCAGACAGTCAACAAACCCTGCCCACTGTCCCCAAGCCTGGCCCCTGCTGAACTCAAGAGTGCCAAGGTGACTAACAGTCTGTCCAGAGGCAGGTTCCTGTCAGTGTTGTCATATGATGTGGAACTGACAGTTTTCTGCATTGCGCCTCTTTCTCTCTCAGACTGCAAGCTCAGGGACTCTGACAGCAGAGTCCGAACCTCATTCCCCAACGCTGGGATTCTGATATGTGAGTGGAGCCCCAGGCTTCTCCCTCCTCTCACGGCTCCTTGGGAGAGGCTCCATCATGAGGCCAAGCCCCCCTCCCTTCACAGACCTTCACTTTGGTGAGTTGTATGAACAGATGGCCCTAGCTGGGCATGGTGCCGGACCTTCCCTCGAAATGCTCAGGAGGCGGGGAGAAGGAAGGGATACATAGTGAGGCCCTGTCTCTAAAACAAAACAAAGTCAATATGACCCTAGAGTGCTCCTAGCAGGGCCTTTCCTAGTTGTCCCCATCAGAAAGTTCCAGACTTCTGTCACCATAGCCAGGAAGGAGAATGACAGGAGCCTACTGAGAGGAACAACTTCTGGTGCTGTCCATGCTCACTATGCTCTCGAGCCTGCGGGCCGGAGCACGTGCTTCAGTCGCCTGCAACAGGCAAAATCCAATCTGTGCTATTAAAAGTCAGGCTAGTGGTCACCTTTGCTTGTGGTAGTGACTTGGAGGGACACAGGGTCTTTGTGGTATAGACAATGTTACTCCTTGGTCCAGACATTGCTTATAGGAGGTGGGAAGTGTGTGTGAGAGCACACGAGCTGCTTACTCTGTGCTCATTTGCATATGTGTTGTTATCACAGGAAGGCTGGAGACAGTGAAGAGGCTAGCTGGTGGGCAGAGGCCTTGGGTGAAAACAGTCACAGGGCTGGAAGCAAGGAGCATTTTGGGGTTTGGATCAAGGTTTAGGTCTCTAGGATGCTTGGCATGCCCTGCTAAAGTAGGACTCCTGAACCAAAACACCAGTAGGATGCTGAGTGAAGACTAGTGGCAAAGTTATGAGTTGCCAGTCACTGATGACAGTCACAGTCCAACAAAATCAAGCCCCCAGCTGTGTAGCCCACGATAGGTTATCAGCAGCCCTGCCGGCCTCAGGCCGACTCTGCCCTGCTGACTTGTTTCCCTTGCTTTGCTTCGTCCCCGCCTTGGGAAACAGCAGAGTCAGGACGTGGGGATGGATGCCCTTGTGCTGACTTGATTTCATGCAGGTTACTTAGTGCTCTGCAATGAAGTCTTAGTTTTCCTGCACTAAGCAACTAACTTCCGGTGTTCCTGCTCTCTCCTTGTGTCTGGATGCCCCATTTCCTTTCCCTCTTTTCTCCTGCCCCAAAGGCAATGTCAAGTTCAGGTGAAGCCATGGCAGGTCCTACTGCAGAATCTAGCTTACCTCGGACCTGTACACTTTTCCCCAGTTATACAGGATAAAGAGTCAAAGTTGTCTCTCTCTCAGCCTCCCTCTGCTTAGAGAAGCAGCAACATACCTAGAGTTTGTCCTGAAGAGGCAGAACATGACTTGGCACACTTCTGGGGAAACTTCTGTTTTGCTGAACCAGCTTTGCACTACCTGTCTGCCTCTCACCTTGGATGGGATAAGGTGGTCAAAGCCCAGGGAAGAGCTGAGCAGCACGGTCACCAACCACTGACACCAACCCAGACTGCAGACCACAGAGCTGGACCTGCAGCCCTCTCACTTCAGCAATGAAAGAACCTCACACTTTGCCACACAGGCTGTTAGAATTCCTAACTAAGATACTGAGATACGGGGCTTCTGTCTGGGGATGGACCAGGCAGCCAGGAAGCCAGTTCCCATGTCCCTTCTCTACAGAGTGTAGACTCCTGTGAGAAAGATAGTATCCAGGGCCAGGCACCCCTGGCTTGTCTTGTATTGTGGGGGTGGAGAGACAAATGTACAGTCCCTTGACTTGCAGATACAGTGGGAAGGACAACAGCAAGCCTCTGGCAAGGTTCTAGCCCTGGGACAAGACTGTGAGAGCCACAGCCACGGTGTTCAACACCTGCATTTAGGTGCCTTAACAGGAAGGTCTTAACCTCATAGTCATTTTAAATGACCTCAGGCTGCTGAAGTCTGTGAGGTTGGTTACTTATGCTCTTGGGGTAGGGGTGGGGGTTGTGGTAACTACATCCTTAAGGTTCTCCAGGTCCTGCTATTAGGGAACAGCCAGGAGTGTGGGGGAAATGGTGGAGACGAGGGTTGGAGGTGGGCTCTGGGCTTCATTTAGACTTGACACTCCTGTCTGATGGCAGCCAACAATAGCTCTGGACCCCTTCACCCTGTTTCCCTTATAAAGGGACTCCACAGTGAAAACCAGGCTCTGCTAAGTGCTGAGACCCAGCCCAGCACTGCTGCTGATAAAAGAACAGGGACCCTACTGCCACAGACTAGAAAGTGAGGCAGCCATGCTCAGAACTGGGGCCAGTAAGTGATTACTCTCACTTGCTTCCATCAGGTCAAGTCCTGCTCTGCTCACAGCAAGTGGCACGCAGTAAACTTTGCTCCCAGGTGGCAAGCCCTGTAAGAAGTTACCTTTGCAGGCTGTTCCTCTGCTCCTCACTCTCTCCATCCTACCCCTCACCCCCCACAGTCCTACCCCAGAGCCTTTGTACCCACTGACTGCAAGAAAGTCCAGAAGACTGACTGATTCTCATCAATCAGGACTTGGGTCTCCTCAAGAGTTTTCATTCGCCGGGCATGGTGGCACACGCCTTTAATCCCAGCACTTGGGAGGCAGAGGCAGAGGCAGAGGCAGGCGGATTTCTGAGTTCGAGGCCAGCCTGGTCTACAAAGTGAGTTCCAGGACAGCCAGGGCTACACATTTCATTCTCAGACGCATACAGTCTTATCCATTTGACTCTCTGCCTCAAACACCTCTCTTTTTCCTGGTTTTTGGTTGGTTGGCTGGTTGTAGTTTTGTTTTTTTCTTGTTTTTTCTTCCTGATGTATTTCTCATCTCCAAAGCCTGTGTGTACCCAGGATGTACAGGTTCTGTACACCCTTCACTGCCAGAGTCCTGGTGCCAGCAGCTTCCAGCACTTATTACAACAAATGACTTCTGAGTTAATCAAGGAAGAGAAATCCTCAGAAGCACATACAACAGCAGCAGAATCACGGTGCGTGTGTGTGTGTGTGTGTGTGTGTGTGTGTGTGTGTGTGTTTGAGGGCTTTTCTCTCCATCTGAATGGGGGTGGCAGAGCTACCAGCCTGCTGAGGGTCTACACTGGTTCCTCTTCATTAAACAAAGCAGCCAGCACAAATCCAACCTCAAAAGAGAGTGAGTCTGTTAATGAGGTAAACACAGTTACAACCAGGAAAAAGCTTGGCCACGGCCTCTCCAGGTCCACACAGAGCCATTATCTCTAATTGATCTCCAGACATCAGCTGCTGAGGCGACTGAACCCCTCCTGCATCCTCCAGGTCTGGTTACAAAGCCCTAGGCTGCCGCTCATGGCATGGAGACAGCCTTGTGAGCTCCTCTTTGCTGAGGTGACAGGTCTGCCTGAGAGCCACAGCCACCGGGTTCAGTGCCTGCATTTAGGTTCCTTAGCAGGAAGGTCTTGCCTTCAAGAAAGGCTGACAAAAGCCAGTTGGGGCCTGAAAAGCCCTGATGCGCCATAGATCTTACTAGCAGTAGAAGGGAAAGATACCCCAAAAATGGGGTGAAGAGTTTACTCCCACCAGGACAAGGGCACAAAAACAGTGTGCAATAAAGTAAATCTCAGGCCCAAGGCACAAGATCACAAATTCCCATTGGGTCTCAGTGGCAGGTCACAAGGTCGACTTTCAGTTCAGTGACCATCTGGACCATCTGAGCTGCTCCTTCCTGGCCCAGCCCAGGAAAGACGCCTCCTTTCCTGCTGGGCCACTCTTGTCCTTAGGGACAGAGCTGGGCTGAGCTACTCAGCTGCCTTACAGGCCAGTTCACAGCAAAGCTCTGAGAAGACAGAGCTTCCCTTCCTTTATGGGGCCCAGCTAGCAACTCTGGGCCTCCTTCCTGGCTTCCTCACAGACACAGATGAGCTGTGCACAAGCTAAGCCCGCACTCAGGACTGCTGTTCATGGCCCACACAGTCATGGTGCCTGTACTAGCAAATTACAGGCACTGCAGACATTTTTCCTGGTTAATGAAGTTAAAAGGCTCTCCTTGGAATCCTCAAGGCCTGGACAGAGACAGGGACTTGAGAAGCTGCCAGAAACAGCAGCCCTTTTGGGCCCAGGATATCAAGCCCATGGAAGGAAGGGGATGTGGTTGTTCTCTATTTCTTTCCCACACAGCTCCAGGGACACTGCAGGGGATCAGTGGCCAGGCCTCAGTGAACCCGAGCTGTCCCAGTAAAAGCACAGTCATTCTCTTAGGGTATTTAGAAGTCATAACAAATTTCTAAAAACACATATAGATATCCCATAGTATATTAACCAGGAAAATGATAACTCTTAAGCAAACCAATTATTCCACAGTGAGCTCCCCACCCTTTCCTCCGTCTTGCTCTGAGAAGCTACCTCCTCTTGAGGTTAAGAATGCCAACAGTGGGGCTGGCTCAGTGGGTAGGAGTGTTTTCCGTTCCTACAGACGACCTAAACTCAGTTCCTAGCACACGACCACTCACAAACATCTGCAATTCCAGTTCTGGAGATCCAATACCCTCTTCTGGCGCTGAAGGCACTGCACATACATGGTGCTATACATACACATGCAGGCAAACACTCATACACATAAAGAAAAGAAAAATGCCAGCTGTGCCAAGCTCATCCTGTCTTCAGGTTGGCGGGAACACTAGCTGGCCTGTTTGCAACCCCCAGACCCAGCAGTTGTTAAGTAAGCCTGCTTGTTCACTAACAGGCCAGTTCATAGCAGAGCTCTGGGAAGACAGTTTCCCTTCATTTATGGGACCCAGCTAGAAGCTCCGGGCCTCCATCCTGGCCTCCCCACAGTCACAGATGAGCTGTGCACAAGCTAAGCCCACCACACTCAGGACTGCTAGCCAAGCATATCACTTAACTGTCATGTGGTCAAGTCAGGTGGGCTTCCAAACAACAAGGAGAAGATACACTGAAAAAGCATTCTTTCCCTACAAATCACTTTTTTTTTTAGTTTAATAAAATGTTGAAAAGGAAAGCAAACAAGAGAGTATCAATTCTTATGAGAATTATAAAGCCTTAATACTTAATAGAGGATAGAGTAGGAAGAGGCAAAGGCCAGTGGACTGAACACAAATGAAATCCAACTGGACAAAATCTGGTAATGTATAAAGGTGGTCTTACGGCTCTGGGGAAAACAGGTCCCTCCTCCTCCTCCTCCTCTTCCCCCTCCCCCTCCTCCTCCCCCTCTTCCTCCTCCTCATCATCTTGTGTGCTGGGGATAGAACCCAGGACCTCATATGTGCTAAGCAAATGTTCTATAACTGAGCTAAACCCTCAGTTCCTAAGTAGGTTATTTAAATCAAGATGTTGAGACAAAAGGGTTTAGTGGGGTTTATACATTACAATTTATTAGGGTAAGCTCTAAATGGATGAAGATCTAGTATTTAAAAATGAAAACAAGGGTCTGTGAAATAGCTTGGTGGTGGATTTGAGAACCCACCATGGAAGGAGAAAACTGGCAGGCCCCCAAAAGCAGTCACATGATCTCCACATACACTATTGTATAAATATACCTTTATACACATGCACACATAAAAGAAATAATGCAATAAAAATTTTTAAGTGAAACTTAAAACATGTTTGTCTCTGTCCACCTAGGGGGTCTAAAAGAGGCCACTCCAACAGCAAGCACACTTATTACCTCAAATTTATTTTTAGTATGACTCTCCAAGAAAGGAAGCAGGCTCCCTGGAAAAAAATGGCTGGCTCTGGAGCTGGGGCAGGAAAGACAAGATGAGTTGGTGTGTTGCAGTCTCAGGGAGTCGTGACAAACCAAAAATCAAGCCAGAGTCCAACCCAACCCAACCACAGAAAGCAGACCCAGACAGGAACTCATGGAAAGGCTGCATAGAAAGTATTCTCTTGGCCCAAACTGAAGAGAAGTAGACTAACAAAATGGAGGAGCACTGTGCGCAGCGTAAGAAGTAAGTGGCCCAGTGGCCATACAGAGAAGAGATAAGGAAAGGATAGAAAAGCACGCTGATGGGAAGCCATGGCTGGTGCAGCCCCTTCATTGTCCCTCCTCAAGAATATACAGGGCAACCCTAGGGAAGAGACCCAGTAGACGCTGCTTCAGCTAGATGCAATCAAGGCCAGCATCATCATGTTGACAATCAGAAGCTGTCTGTGATGTGATGAGAGCCTCGTGCTGTGTCTGTGTTCTTCCTTGGAATGATCATAAACATTAGCGTTTATATTGAGAAAGACAGAGAAAATCCAAAATCCCACAAAGCACATGACCAGCACTCAACACAACTGTCAAGGCCACCACAAGCCAGGAAAATCCAGAATAGTGCCACAGCCCAGGGAGCCCTAACACACCTGACAGTTCAGTATAACAATGTATCCTGGACAGAAGCAAGTGGTGAGGACTCAGGGAGTCCTCAAATAGCCACTGACTTCAGTTAACAGTGTATCAATGTCTGCTCCTGAGGTACCGCCACTGTAACATGTTGCTAACCATTGAAACTGCTAGCTGGGTGGAGGGGAATGTGGGAATCCTCTCATCTCAATTTTTCTGTAAATCTAAAACTCTTCTTAAGCATAATCTAATCACAAGAATGGAAACATGAAAGTACTCAAAGGAAACGCAGGGCTGGTATGATTGACTTTTTTGAGACTCAAATGTAGACAAGAAGCAGGGGAAGGAAGGGAGGAAGGAAAGAGGAAGGAAGGGAGAAGGAAAAAAGAAAGAAGAAAAAGAAAGTGAATCTGAATCCATAAAAATAAAAATGACAAATGCACTCAGCACTGGAAAAATCAAAAGATACAGAGCCAAGGATGAGGAAAAGACAGTGGGCAACTCTGGGGAGATCCAAAGAAAGCAAGTGCAATCACAGAAGCTGAAGTGAGCAGGCTGGGGCAGGATCCACTGCTTTCTATGACTTAAAACAAAAAAATTCCTCCTGATAAAAGTAGAAATGAATACAAATAAACAAAAACAAAGAAAAGATAAAAGCCCCCCCCCCAGAGGGAGAGGGCACTTGTGAGGGCAAGCTGCCCTGGGGTCACAGGCAGACCCTGTCAGCACATCCCCCATAATGTTCTAAGGAGCACACTAGCCTGGAGAAACCCAAGCAGCAGCCTCAACCAAGGACAGTATTTCAGTTGCTTTTTGTTTCTCTTGCTGCAGCTCAACCCCTCCCCCAGAGCCAGAGATTTACAGAGGCAGGAGATTGGTGTTCTGGGCCTCCCAAGGCAGCAAGCTGAGCCCCCTGGGCTTCATGTGACAGAAGCCATAGAAGTCTCTTTTTAGGAGACCAGGGATGGGGCCAGCAGGAACATCAAGTCTGGGGGTAAAGTCCATGCCCCCCACCCTAGCACAAATGAGCCCAGGGAAGAAAGTGAGAGTTGTAGAGAGAATATCTTGTGTACTGTATGGCTGCATCACCTGTCAATTAAAAAAATCCCTGGCCTATAGGGAAGGGGAGAATAGAAGCTGGGACAGCAGTGAGGCAGAAAGAATTCTGGAATAGAACTTGGCACAGAAATATTCATCCAGGAAGATGTGAGGAAACAGATCCATCTTACCTGAGCATAGGCAACCAGCAGAATGCAGGTTAGAGTAAATGGGTTATTTTCAGTTTGGCCTAGTCAGAGAAGAGTCTAGTTACATGGCCAAGTTTTCTGTAAATATATTTTGAATCTGAGTCTTATTTATGGAAGCATGGGGCTAAGAGGAAAAGCTAGGCCTAACTCTTACAGAGAGTGGCCTGGCCAAGGTGCCACATAGCCACAGATACTGTCAGGCCCATCTATACTGCTCAGATGCAGATGCTGGCATTTTAAGGCATTAATGATAAAAACCAAATGTGGTCAGAGACTAAGGAAGGCAAAGCCAGACTGTGTGCCATAGCACAAAGATGATGCCTTACAGCATTCTTCCAAGCCAGGGGCTCTCAAAGGAGAAGGACTCTCATCATCCCCAGGAAGGTTGCCTTCAACCCTGGCACATGGCACCTTCCAACCATTAATGTTTGTTTCCTGAGCATAACAGCAACACCCACACTTGCTCTAGTTCTCATTCCCTGTCTGTACCATTAATAAATACATCATGTAAATACCAAGTGGTTGGATTTTTCTATTTTAAAAAAGGCCATCTGAGCCTTGCCTCTGTGCTGGAAGTTAGGCACACATACACCGCACTGTGATTCACTGGTGTTTGATCCTGTTCCTATTAGAGTTGGTGGTAATTTACGGGGGTACTAAGTACTCAGCCCAAGGCCTTGTGGGCACCAGGACACTCCCTTTACACAGCACCAGCTCCAGCAATGGTCTTCATGCTTTCTGGTTACTGTATCTCTTCTCATTCCTGCACTGACCCACTCTTGGGTAGGCTGAGCAACAACCTCTGTTTCTTTTCTTTTTTCTACTGACTTAGAAGTTCTAATTTTAATTGCTCTGTAAGGAGACAAACCCACACCTCTGAGAGATGGCTTAGCTCCCAGCACCCACATAGGAGCTCACAACCATCCTTAACTCCAGTTCTAGATCTGACATCCTCTTCTGGTCTCTATAGGTACTGCATGCACATGGGGTACACAGACACACAAGTAGACAGACACTCATGCCATAAAATAAGTAAATCTTAATATAAAGACCACCCAAATGCACACACAATGAGCTGTAGCAGGAGACATGAACACTTTCCCATTCTGCTAATCCTCCCAAATGCTCATGTGGCCTGACCTGTGGAGACAAAAGGAGAAGTCTTCAGGCTTCTAACCCTCTCTACCCAGAGCAACACCTAGGAGTCAGGCACAGTTTAACTCACTGTGACCCAGGACCTTTGGGTCTGCTATTTTCTTTGGTTATCCTGATCAAAGAGGAGGTTGAAAAAATTTATGAGACAAAAGAGGAAGAAGGGTTCAGAGAAAAGGGACACTGTCTTGCTTTTTAATGCCTCCCTGCTTCAAAGGATAACTAAAAAGTGATGTGTTTGTGTGGCTGGAGAGAGAGCTTAGCAGTTAAGAGCACTTGCTGCTCCTGCAGCAGACCTGGATTTGACGCTAGCATCTAACTCTACTTTCTGAGGATCTGATGCCCTCTTGTGGGCACTAGCTATATATGGTGCACATACAAACATGCAGGCGGGCACACACACACACACACACACACACAGAGAGAGTTTAATAATAAATAAATTTTAAATGAGTGATGTACTGAACAGTACCAGCAGCTCAAATATCCATCCATGGATGGATGGATGAAGGAAGTAACAGTCCCATACAACGAGATTTTCTCAGCTGTCAAAGGATGAAGTTCTGATATAGCCTTTGACTTGAAGACATGATAATAAGCCAAAGCAGCCAGGCAAGGCAGTACAAGCAAGTCACCTATGCTGGACCTGCAGGAGACAAAAATCATAAAAACAGAGAGTAGAACAAGGATTTTTCCAGAGCTGGAGAGACACTGCGTGTCTCCTTTATGAGCACAGGGCTTTGTTAGAAGTGATGAAAACACTCTGGCTCAGGGCTGGGGAGATGGCTCAGGCAGTGAAGGGCTTGCCACAGCCCATCCTAAGAAGTTGGATGTGGTGGTGTGGTGCGTGTTTACAACTGCAGTAGCAGGGATGCAGATGTAGGGTGGGCACTCTGGTTAGCCAGCCTAGCTTACTTGGCTAGTTCAGGCCAATGAGAGACCCTGTCTTTAAAAAGGTGGTGGTGGTGGTGGGACACCTGAAGAATGACGTCTGAGGTTATCCACAGGCTTCTGCCCCCACAATACCTCCCATCTGTCTCTGTCTCTGTCTCTGTCTCTGTCTCTGTCTCTTCTCTTCTCTCTCTCTCTCTCTCTCTCTCTCTCTCTCTCTCTCTCTCTCACACACACACACACACACACACACACACACACACACACACCTGTGAGGAGAATAGATGACTGTAATGGTTGTTTATCAATGTGATTTGATGAAGTTGAGGCCACTTAACACACTTAAAAATAGTTTAAATGTAACATGTATATGCCAAAGCCTATGCTTTCCCCCTTTTTTGTTAGCTTTTGTTAGCTTTGCTCTCCATTTTCTTGGGCTCTTCTAGCAAAGGACCAACTGGCCTCAAATTTACTATACATCTGTTGATGATCCTGAGTGTCAGAGACTCTTTCCTAGAGCTGGGACTGCAGGCACAGGTTATTATGGCACTGAGGACTGAGCCCAGGGCTTCGTGCTTGCTGGGAAAACACTCCATTAGAGTGCTATCTGAGCTACAGCCCAGCTCTTAAGATAGTTTTTGTTTCCTTTTGAAGTGAATGTGGTAGCTGAGGGGTGTGGAGGTGGGATGGGGGAGATGGCTCAGTGATAAAGATCTTGCTTAGCATGTGTGAGTCTCTATGTTCCATCCCCAGCACTACAAATAAGAAATCAATAGCTTTATAAAGTGCTCCTAATGTGCCCAGCCCAGTGCCTGCTGTGTCTTCCATCACTTGACCCCCTTAAAAGTGGGGGCAGTGAGATGATTCAGCAGAGAAGGGTAGCCACTGCCAAGTCTGACAGTCTCAGCTCAATCCAAGGAGCTACATGGTGAAAGCAGAGAACCATGCTCTGCAAGTGTCCTATGACCTCCACACTTCTGCGGTAGCACGCCACACTCCCCATATACACACATAAAATAGGCAAAGAAATTTAAATAAAAAGGATGAGCTAAAGAGAGCTCAGTAGTCCAGAACAAGCTCTTGCAAAGGACTCAAGTTCCCAGCTGGTGGCTCACATCCACTCACAACTCCAACTCCAAGGGGTTCTATATCTTTGGCCTCCCAGACACCAGCACACATGTGCACGTGCCCACACACAGACACACAATTTTAAATGTCTTAAAAAATGATGATCTAAGTATGTTCCTTTGACCTTCAAGTAACTGGAGGACAGAGAAGTAGAATGCCTTGGCTGGGCCGCACAGCTTCTAGGTGGTGGATCTACTGAAAACTTAAACCCAGGTTGAAGTGGGGGTGGTGCTCTGTCCTGACTGAGAACACTGCCCACTGTTTGCTTTGCAGGGAAGGAGGGAAAACCATCTGAAGACCCCAAGTGGGTCTACAGGTTCCAGGTGAAGAAGACTCAGAAAATCCTCTGGCACAGGTGACTGAACAGGAAGTAGTTCAAACTGCACCACTTCTCACTGCCATGAGAACAGTAAAACCTTTGAGACATCAACACTGAGGGAGGAAAGGCAGGTTGTAGACCGTTTTTACCTCTGGACAGAACATTTGGGGGGCAGTGGAGCTTCCAGGAAATGAAGCTAGCACAGGGAAGGAGGCAGGGTGGCCCTGCTTCCATGTGTGACTTATATGGTAGGATCTCCCTTTAGACACGTACCTCAAGAGCAATGGGGACAACAGGGGCCACTGAGGACAACAGGGACCACTGAGGCACAGGAGTCACAGGCACAGGGGCCACTGAGGCACATGGAGTCACAAGGCAGACATGGTGTCCATGGGTCCCTGCACCCTCACTAGGTTCCCCTTCCTGTTTCCTACTTTCTCATCTTAAGGCAGGCTCTCTCTCTCAGCTTCCCTGACCCCAGTTCCACAGAATGTACAAGTGATACCTGGAAACTTCACCTTCCAGAAGAAGAATCAGCAGCAGAAAAGTAAAAAAAAAAGGGAGGCGTGGCATGGCATGGGAGGTGGATGTTGGGGCATGGGGTGGGGGTGGGATTGCTGTGAGAGGTGGGGAGTGGGTCATGGGTTGGGGGTGGGGTTGGTGTGGGAGCTGTGGGGTGGGGGAATGGGGTGGGGGTGGGGTGGGAACTGTGGGATGTTCACAGCACTTTCTCTCTGCTTTCCACCCAAACACCTCTATCTAGGCAGTGCGCCTCAAACAGGCTTGGGGATGGGAAGGACATGGGTTTTTAATTATTTTAGTTACTGTGGTCTTTTTTTTTTTTTAATTGTTTATTTGTTTTACAACATCACTGTCCTCAGACCCATTAGAAGAGGGCATTGGATCCCATTACAGATGGTTATGAGCCACCATGTGGTTGCTGAGAATTGAACTCAGGACCTCTGGAAAAGCAGCCAGTACTCTTAAGCATTGAGCCATCTCTCCAGCCCTAGTGACTGTGATTTTTTTTTTTTTTTTTTTTTTTTTTTTTTTTTTTTTTGGTTTTTCAAGACAGGGTTTCTCTGGATAGCCCTGGCTGACCTGGAACTCACTTTGTAGACCAGGCTGTCCTGGAACTCAAAAATCTGCCTGCCTCTGCCTCCCAAGTGGTGACTGTGATTTTAAGCCTGACCATCAAATGTGTAGCACGAGAGTGATATGCAAGTTCTTTGTACAAAGGATCAACCGGACACACTGGACACAGAGCAGGCACCAGTTGACAGTCCCTCTGTGTTGAGGACCCACTAGCACTCACTGCTGAGATCTCTCTGCAGGCCCACACAATTAATTGCCTTGAGTTCCCCTTATCTTTCACAGAGCTGTGGTACCACGCAGGCACAGGCCAGGCCACCTCCTTAGCATCTTTACCAGTGCCTAGATCACAGAACAACAAAGGACAGATGAATGGAGGGTTGGATAATATATGTGTGAATATGCAAATGAGTAGATGACAGAATGTACAAGTGATACCTGGAAACTTCACCCGGAAACTTCACCTTCCAGAAAAAGAATCAGCAGCAGAAAAGTAAAAAAAAAAAAGGGAGGCGTGGCATGGCATGGGAGGTGGATGTTGGGGCATGGGGTGGGGGTGGGGTTGCTGTGAGAGGTGGGGAGTGGGTCATGGGTTGGGGGTGGGGTTGGTGTGGGAGCTGTGGGGTGGGGGAATGAGGTGGGGGTGGGGTGGGAACTGTGGGATGAGGCATGGGGTAGGGGGTTGGAGGGTAGGATGCAAAGCCAGCAAGGTGCTTCTGGAATGGGTAGAAGTGGAAAGGGCTGGGTGAGATTGTTGGGAATCTTTGTCACTGTCCTCAGGCTTTTGTGTGTTTTGTCTTGTTGGGTTTTTCCTTTTTTCTTTCTTTCTTTCTCTCTCTCTCTCTCTCTTTCTCTTTTGTTTTTGTTTGTTTTTTTCTTTTTTAAACAGTCTCTGTGATATTTAATTACAAAAGAATGAAAAAACAAGAGAAGGCAAAAGGCAGTAAGTGGGTGACTCTGCCTTGAGCACACTCTGGAGGGGACTTGGAAACTGACAGGTCACTCTGTTCTGACTCAGCCTGCACCCTGTCTAGGATGCAACCTTCTTGTGGAAGGCTCTCAGCTGTTCCCTCATGGCTTGCCACATCTCCATACCCTGATTCCTCTAAGAAGATAAGTTTATCAACTGTACAACCAGCGTGGCTTCAATTCTGCATCTCTAGAGGAGTTTGTGAGAATTTGTGGTTTTGAACTCAGCTAGCTTTGAACTTGAGATCTTTCTGCCTCTACCTTCCAAGTGCCAAGATTAAAGGCATGGGCCACCTCACCTGGCAGAAAAATAAAACCTCTTCTGACACTATATCCCAATTTTTCAGCTCCTTGTAGCCACTCTGATGACAGCTCCAGGAGTAATTCTCTTTGAGGAGGTCCCTGTAGAGAATGCCACTTAACCCAGACCATCTTGTGAAATGAGGAAACTTAACAACAATATTTGCTGCACTGAATCAGACCTCAAGAAGAATCTCCTTCCTTTGTGTTACTATTACCATTGGAGTTTTCTTTTGTGTGTGTATGTTGAGGGGTAGGGTTACCAGGTGCCAGGTGTCCATATTTCCTAGTATCTTTATAGAGAAGGACTAAGTGCCCAGCATATTAACTTGGATCAAACACTGGCCAGCTGCAAGAAAACCCTGCTCCCTCTCACTGTCTGCCAGAACAAGGTGAGGGTGTACATGTTGCATATGCCCTGCCTCCCTGGTGTCTCCTGGAGTGCAAATGTTAGAAATCCCCAAAAGGTCTGATTGAGCTGTTGGTCCTCCAGGGCTGTGATTACACTGACATTATCTATCCTGCCCCAGTGCCTGGAGACTGTTTTTGCCTTCCTCATAACTCACACTAGCAGCTTGCAAATACTACAGGTGCCAGTTGTGGCCTCTGTGGTCAGAGTGGTCTTGCAAGGGACGTGGGATGGGACAGGCAGAACTCAGGCCAAATAGTCCTCCACTTGTCCTAAGGAGGACCCTGTCTACCTCCAGTGTGTGAGGAACAGGCTACTAATGCAAGGATATGGATTTTTAGTTTCAACTCAAGAAGGGGCATCAAGGACTCTGATCCTTGGCCCCTTCTTTGCTGCTGTAGATTAAACAATCCACAGCAGTGATGCTTGTTTTTTTCCGTTGTGCCAGCCTTAAAGCAGGGCAATGGAGACCAAGGCTTTGCAGCTCCTTGCTGATCATAGGGAGCTGGAGATTGACAGGTGGGTGGGAGGCTCAAAGAAAGATGGGACATTGACATTGCTTCACCTGCCAGTGCCCAAGTAGGGCCTGCCCTCTCCCCCACTCCCCACAGACAGGGGAAGCTGGTTACTCTGAGTCTCTGCACTCCCAGACTTGCTGAGCACTTGGAGACAATGACTCCCGCAGTCTTGTTGTGGGAGTAGCTTGAGTCTGGCCAGGACAATCAGTCCATGAGCTTTGTCTTGCCAGATACTTGCCTAGCGTTCGTTGAGTGGCTGAGAGTTGACCCTTTCCCTCCCACATTCTGGTCCAGTGTGCAGCCTCTGTTAGGGACTTGTACAGACTCTGTCCTTCCCTGACCAGGGGGCCTTTGCATAGGTTTCCCCCTATGGTATGGAAATTTTCTTTCTTTTCATATCTAGCATAAATGGTGGCCTTCTTTCCTGCGGCAAGCCTTCCCTGCCTGCCACAGACCCTCCAATGGACACCAAGTACCCATATCCCAAAACCTTCTCAATAGCACCACTGTGTCCAGTTGTCACTTCCTCAATAGCTATAGCTACCTGCTAGGCACTAGAGCCCAGCTCACAGAAAAAGCCTCACCTTTGTTAATCCCTCTCACCACCACCTTCTACCAATACAAGAGAAACTACAGTTAAGATTTTAAAAGCAAACAAAACCTGACAGGATTTACAGAGGAGAGGCCACATCTGCACACCACACTGACCACGTTGGCCCCGGCAGTGACCCAGATCCAGCTGCCTGTCCCAGGAGAGAAAAGGCCATGTGGCACTGCTCTCAGCTGTCTGTGTGGTTTATGTGAGCAGTGACACTGTGGATGGTTATAGGAAAACAAAGGGCACAATTCCTCCTCCTCTTCAGTAGTCACCAGAGAACTGCACAGTGGGAATGAGATTTCCTAAGCACTAACAATGGCACCCTGAGACTACTACCCCACAGCAGAAACCATGCAGTGCCCCCACCCCCACCCCAGCACACTGCCATCAACAGCAACCATCCTAGGACAGTCACTGTTGGATGAGAGGGAAAACATGGAAGTGAGAGATGCCCCCCACCCCCCTGCAAAAAAAGCTGGCTTCCTTCCTTTAGCCTCAAGAAACAGGATTGGGGTGGGGGTGGGGCAGCCTGAATGCTCACTGTAGGTAGCACAGGCCCAGCTCTAGCACAGACTCACCGCCTCCACATCCAGGCCCAGCCACAAGCCTTCCCCCACCCCCACATGTTCACACTGTCAAGGAGGCTTGCGATGCAAGACAGCAGAAACCAAGAGTTCTGACCTGGATTCCATGTGGAAGCAAGTGCCCCTTCCCTTAGTTAAAGCCTTGGGGACTTGATGTAAGCATAGGTGGGGGCTGCACTTGAGATGAAGGAAGGAAGGAGCGCCCTGGTTTCGGTTGCAGCAGAGGGAGAGGACAGTGCTCACCCAGGTTCTCTTTCAGAGACAGGCTTTGCTTTGTGGGAGGTCAGCAAGTGGAATGTGTGGGGAGTTTTCAGAGCTTGTTTTCATGGTGCCTGACAGCCCTTGGCAAACCTCATCTAGGAGTCTTGGACAACCAGGGAGCTCCAAGGCCTTATCTAGCCCAGTCTAACCTCCAAGGCCCATCTTCCTGGGACCCAAGAATGACAGAGGCCACTGGCAAGCAACCAGTGGTGTAACAGTGGGGAGACCCTGAGAGTTAAGGTCTGTGGCTCTGAAGCATTTGTCCCTAGCAGGTCCTTGAGAGAGCCCGGCAAGGCTGAGCCTCCACGGTTCAGAAGACACTCACAGGGTGAGCATGCTCCCACCTTCTCTGCTAGCTGTGGGACCAGATGACCACAGAACTGTCTTTTTATTTGCTCGTGTTTATCCAGGCTGCTGTGGGCCCCAAGCCCTGGAAAGTCTCAGCCACAACCAGGCAAGGTCAGCCTCCTGGCCTCTGAGGGAGAGAGCAGGCACCTTACCTGCTCCTGAGAGTTCATCACTCGCAGCTTCATCTGCTTCAAGTAGGTAGAGGTGAGGGGCATGTTGTAATCAATAATGCCAGACACCAGAGGGGATGGAGGCTCATTCTCTGCAGCAAAAACAAAAGAAAACCCCTTTCAGTCCCTGCATGGAATGAGGGTGGGGTGAGAGGCTGCCTCCGTCAAGGAGAGGGCTAGCGGCCACTCGCTGTCCACCTGTCCACCTGTGTGCTGTGCAGCACACAGTGTTGAAAATGCTTGCCAGTTAGGTGCCAGTTTTTAAAAAAAAAGTGAGACTTGGCTGTTTCAAAAGAAATGAAAGGTCTGTCACACAGGATTCCTGTGACAACCATGTGGCCCTGTAGCTGCCACTTCTTACAGGCAGGACATGTGTGTTTTGCCAGGGCACAGCTTTGCTCACTCAGGCCACCTGCCAGGACCCTGAAGGCATTAAGTTTCCAACTCTGGCCAGAGTTGGCTCTTGCTGGTAAACACCTGCCTCTGCCTGTCCCACTCCAGCCTCAGCCCCACGGTGTCCCCTCACCAGAGCACTCTCCGAGACCAGATGGCTCACAGATCTGAGCCAGGCCTTCAGTACCCTCCACCCTCCCAAATCCTGGTGCTTCCATAATTGCATGCAGAGGAGGATTTTTTTCCTCCTGCTTATTGCTCTGCTGTCCCGAGGATCAAAGCTATGTGTGCTCTTTTTGTAGAAAATCTGAAGTGTGCAGAAAGATGTGAAGAAGAAAATTTAAAAGCGTAATTGCACCAAGCAGCCTGGCATATGCTTCTGTTTGTTTTTCCTTGTGACTTTTCTTTGCATACTTGATATCATAATGTACACAGAGAATTATAGTTCACTTTCTTCTCAAAAATGCATTTCTTTTAATTAAGTTATTTGAGACAGGGTGTTGCTTTGTATATAGCCCAGGCTGACCTTGAACTCACGATCTTCCTGCTTCAGCCTCCTGAGCACTAGAAGTATTTTTTCCCTAAACATGTTGCTATGAGTCTTTTCCCCAATTTGCCTAAGCCGTGTCCGTATGGTTGGTTGGGTATATAGGCTAGGGTAGACAACAGTTCAGGGAGCATCTCTGGCAATAGGTACTAGTCTGTATGCTGGTCTTTTCCATCACAGAACTATTCTAAGAGATGGGATTTATGGGTCAGAAAGAAAAGATGACCTTTGAATCCCTGCCCAGGGTGCCCAGGCCAATGTCCTGGCTGGCTTCTCTGGGCTTCTCCTGTCTACAGAGGCCTCAGGATCTCCATTTTTCATTCACCAAAGGGTTAGGATCTGAGCTGGGTAAAGCAAGAGCAACTGCCGCTGTGCAAAGCCTGCCCACCTCTGTCACCACCACAGCCCAGACACTGCTGCAGAAGAGACAGTGACAGGGCCAAGGTGCACAGGTCATTTTCTCCACTTGCCCCTCTAGAGCCAGCACCCAAACCAAGGAGGACCCTGCACCCAACACTGTGCCACATGAGGAGGCCGCAGGACAGACAGACACTCGTGTGAATGTCTAGAGGTGTGAACACAAGGAGTCTGAGATGGTTCCGTGGACATTAGTAAAACAATTCCTCTTTGACTTGAATGGGAAGAGGAGAAAAAGCCTCAAAAACACGGAGTGGGGGCAGAGTCACCCCAAGAGGGGGCCCTGCTGCGTGGCCTGGGCAGGAACAGCCTGGAGGAGACTGGTCCTAGACCAGACTGAGCCCAAGACTTCTGTATGCCCTTTAATGTGGTGATAAATATATTTTAATGGACTTGGATAACTTATGGAAACATACACTTCAAGGGCAGCGGACCCTAAAACAGGTGAGAGGGAAGAGGCTTATTACTCTTTTCCTTCTAAGGCTCTCAAGTCTTACTTACTTACATACAAATAAATTATAACTAAATGTTGGAAATGTTTTCTGGTCCTCTATGAGTCTAAGTCCATACTGTGATTCTGACTCAAAATGGTAGCTATCGAATCCATGCTAGTCCACTTAAAAAACCAAACCAAACCTGAGTGCAGCATTATTAGTGCCTGCCACTAGCCTACTGCTACACTGCCCAGATTTCACTTCACACTGAGTTCAAATCCCTGATATTGCACTGAATGCGCGTGCATGCTGTGCTGATGGTGGGGAGGGCTGCTCCTTATTTTCTATCTTTTCTGGGTGGAGTAGGGAATCCTGTGCACATGGGCCTAGCCTGTTAGAAAATGGAGCTGGCTCTTGTTCCCCCTTTTCTTCAATAGACCACCATCAACCTAGACTTGACTTCTTTAACCCCAGGGAGCTTTTAGGCCTCATTCCACAAAGACTGACAGGGTTGGAAGCAACATATTAGGTCCTCAGTGTTCCAGGGACACTGAGGTGCAGTTAGACAGAAGCCATGTTCCTGTCTCCAAATCCTGATGTTTCTGGCCAAGAAGTATGAATTCACTTTAATTTTCTTAAAGGGTAAGGTTATCTGGCATGAAGTTGCTAAACAATATGGAGGCTGCAAAGGGCCACCCACCCCCCAATGGCCCTGCTCATACAGGGGATCTCTGCTCTTGGCCGTCCACACAGGGCAGATGACCTGATGTAACTTAACTTACATCATACCTGAATGCCAGGGATGGTTATCAAAAAGCACTAATAAAGCCGATAACAGTTTGGCTTAGGAGGAAAACCCCAAAAGAACAGTGTCTAGGATGGTGATCTGGAGCAGAAAAAGGGTCTTCCCTGGTCTGTGCTCCCCAGCATCTCTGCAAATCTGAAGATGCTTCTGGGGCCTCAGAAGAGCCAGGAGAGCTGAAAGAGGGTGACAAGATGCCTGTGGCAGGGAAGCAGGCAAACAAAGCTATCGGGGAACACCTGTGCTGGTGGGCAGACCAGAGTGAACACCCTGTTGGGGCAGCAGTGCCAACCTAGGCAGGGCATATGTCCAGGGAGAAAGGGGGCCACAGAGATGGTATGGGAGGTCAGAACTGGCTTACCACAGTGAGGAGGATGGCAGAAGAGCTGGAGGAACCCCTTAATCTCTGGATATGGTGAGTGGAACAACAGCAGATGCAAACCAATGGTGCCCCAGTGTGGGGAGGATGCCATGCCAGGCAAGTTAAAGCAGAGTGTAAATGTGAAAAGGGGGATTGCCTGGGTTGTTTGGACAGTGAGGTCCTCTGTGCCAACACATGTGGTGGTCATGCCCAGGCCACTGAAAACAGCCTAATGCCACTGCTGCATTGGGCACTGTTACTATGGTGAGAGGAGAGTTAAGAGCTATCATCAACATGGAGGCTAAGTGATCCAGCAGGCTGCTACGAAGAGAGGCTGAGAAAGGGCCACCCAGTAATGTTTTAATACCTTTTAATACCTCCTTTCCAAGAAAAATGGAAACCAGCCCACGTGCTCAGCCTGATTCTTTGGGGCTTGGGAAAGGTTCAATAACTTGGGCTCTGCCTAAGATAAGACAGGCCAGGTCAAGCTTAGCCTCCTCAGTGAGAACCAAAGGTACCATCAATCAACACAGATGCCACATTCTCCAGGTGCCTGCTCATTCTCACAACCTTTATCTAGAGAACTCCTCAGTCCAGAGATGACAGAAGTTCCCAGATACTGGTTGGGTACTAGAGGATGAGGGGCAGAGAAGCTGTAAGACCAGCCAGCCTTGTAGAGTTCAGACTAGGAAACAAAACGGGCACTTCAAGCCTAGGCTGAAGAAAGGCAGTCAGTGGACGGGCACGCTCCAGAGGGCCTGCACAGAACGGGTGTCTTTTCCGTATCGGAATCTCTCCTCACTCACATTTACTGCTCACTGCATGAAGGGGAAGAAGAGGCTGTGAGACAAGGAGGGTGAGCAGGGGGGAATGGGCTGTATGGGAGTCCATTAGAGCCAAGAGGGCTTTGGAGTAGTTCAAGAAAGCTTTTCTAAGAGTACAAAGGATTTCTCAGGCAAGAAAACAGCACTTCCTAAGGTCTCCATACAGACCCACAGACCCAGGAAATGGGTGCAGACAGGACACCACCACACAGAAAGGCTATGCATCTCCCACTGTCAGTCAGTGAGTCTGTTAACAGGGAGACTAAAGGCCAGCCAACAAGGCAAGACAGAAGAAGCCAGCAATGGACAGTAATGTGTCTGGAAAGCACAGGAAGGAGGGCTCCACAAGCTTGGTCCTGGGAACTGCTCACTAGTCTGACTTGATGGTTTAACTGTTCCAGAGGAGCACAAGCACAACCTGTGTGTCTGTGGCTCACAGTTTGCGGCTCACAGTTTGCAACCATATCATAGTGTGTTGTCACAGAGAGAAGGCAGGAATGTACCCTCAGAGCTTCCTCTGCCCAGGAAGTCAGGCTGGTCTGAGCATCAGTTCCCACTGGAATTGGTAGGAGAGGTTGTGGTGTAGAGGCCCTGGAATCCAAGGACTGTCTTCCAGACTCGCTGCAGCTTGCTCTGTTTATGTTCCTTGTATAGAGTGGGGAGTTGGGGGCTGCTGGGCCTCACACTCTGCTGGGGACAAGCTGCTCACTGGGGCCACTCTGCTTCCTCCTTTTCTTTCCAGCATGAGGCCAGGAAGCAAGGCAGTCTCCCAGCAGCCCCAGAGGAGACTCCATCCTGTCCCCTCTCCCCCTCCCTCCCTACCTTCCTGGGACAGGAATAACAGGCCCTCTGGCCACAGGGAAGAAAGGGCTAGCAGGCAGTGGTGCAGCCCAAGGAAGCACTATGGGTAGAATTTGACCTTGGGCTCCTGCCAAGGACAAAGCTGACAAGGATTTGGGGGCTGATGCCTCAGACCATGGAGCAGGCAGGCGTTCTCTATGACAATCTAGAAGCCAATCTTTCCCTTTTAAATCTAGCATGTGGATGGGCCCCGGCTAGTGTGCTCAGGGTGGGGGTTGGGCACTTCTGACTTTACCTTTGCAACCTCTGGCTCAGAGTCTAGGGAAAAGGGGAAGCTATCTGGGCCTGAGCATCATAACCTAACAATGGGCCCATGTTCCCAAGGTATCCACAGAGCTCCAGGGCCCTGCACAATGGGCTCCTTTTCTATATCTGCATCACACAGCCCTGTGAGGAAGACATTCTTCCCACTCTGCTGAGAAAGGCGGTTCTGCTTCCCTCTCTTGGGAGTTGGAGAGGGAAACTGGGTGAGTGATTTCACCCAGCACCTCTTCAGGTCTTGGTTTCCTTGGCTGTATGCCAGGACTGACAGCTCATAGCGATTATGAGCAGGGGATTCTCAGAGAGGTTCCCTAGCCTGCTGTGGGATACACAGGTCCCCCTGGCCTGGGGCCCACTTTTCCATGGGTTGTGCTCTGATTTCCTCTCTGCAGTGGGAAGGTCAGCTGCCTGGGACTGAGGATAGGCAGGCACCTGTCCTCTTTCCTGTCAAGATAAGCACCAGGAGAGAGGCTCAAAACAGTCCTCAGGCTGGTTTATATTCTATTCAGTTCTGGGTTGTGAGCAACACCCTCCCCCCTTCTCCTCCTTTCTTGAGCTGAGGATGGGAAGGACCCTCCTAAGGTGGAGGCAGCCAGTGGAGAGAGGAAGCGCAATGCAGTTAGGCTGCCTGCACATAAGTCCCCAACCTGAGGACTTTGCAGCCTTTGGGGAGGAACACCTTCCCCACCATAGGAAACAGCAGGAAAGCCAGAAGGCTATAGTCCCCCAGAGCAGTCTTGCCTCTTCAGGCAGCAGTTTTGTTGTGCCTGACTCCTCCGGTTGCAATGGAAACAATTAGGGCAGAAATAGGAGGGGACCAGCATACTTAGGTGGGCAGGATCCAGGCAGCCAGCACCAGGGTCCAGACTTGCAGTTTGGGGCATAAGCAGAGAAAAGGGCCCCCAGGCCCATTTGCAGGCCAAGGATTATCTTGGCCTTGGGGCCAGGCCACGAGTAACAGTGACAAGCATCCCTTAGGGTCACTCTCCCATATTAGAGCCCTGGGCTAAGCTCAGGGATGACCTCTCAAGCCTTATCAGTCCTTGGAGTAGGGACCCTACTTACTCCGTGCACAGAGCTGAGACCCACACTCATACAGCCAAGCCTAGGAGCCTACTCTCAACAACAGAATCAGCATTAGCTCTGGACCTTCACACCTTGGAAGCTGTCTTACTACCTGCTAGGCAGCTACTGCTTAGAGGCTCCCAGGCAGCAAAGCCTCTCGATCTGGTGAATCAGCTGCTGTCATCAGCTGCTCAGGTGCTTGTTGCCTGTGTCCCTGTCACCGGGCTGTCACAGCATAGTCCACTTGTTCTCCCCAGGTGGGTGCCTGCCCTTAGAGGTCTACCTGAATAAGTGGCTTCCTGTCCACTCCTACTTTGTCCTCATGGTCAGACAACTGCCCCTACCCCTTTTGTCCTGTTGTGGCTCATAATTTGCAGGCCTGAAGCCAGGGGAGGCACAGTATGTCATGGGAAGGCCCAGAACCTTGATTAGTGTACCTCCCCAAGCCACAACACACTAAGCCACCCATGCCACCCATGATAACTATGGTCAAATGTTCTGGTCCGTGTTACAGTCAAAGCCAGCTGCAGGCAGACAAACTGATGGGCTGTGTAGGAAGATGTGGGAGGGGAACCCTTGATGGTCTCACTGGGCTGAACAGAGCAAAGGGCAGCTTCAGCTAATCACAAGTGGTCTGTCCATCTTCAGTACTAATCAGGCCTCACTGATCTGATGGGAGGTCACATGAGGCAGACCTTAGTGAGCATGCACCACTGGCAGGAGTTAAGGGCCAAAGGGTAAGAAGAACATGCCTCATGGGGTGTGTGTCTGTCTTCAGAGACCCAGATCCATGTGTACATGAGTGGACAACCAGCCCCAGGGGCAAGGTCAAGTGGCTAGGATGGAAGAACCCAGAGAACAGGAAGTTTGGCCACTTAGAATTAGGTGAGAGGAGAGGGGCTAGCCTAAGCCTTGAAGGGCAAGATGATGGGTTGTTGGTTCTAAGAGAAGCTTAACATTTACAAAACCAATAAAGAAGCACTGTGGTGGTACATACATAGTCTCAGCACTCGAGACACTACAGCAGGAGGATTGACAGCTTGGAGCCAGCCTGGGCTATATGGTGAGACTCTGTCTCAAAAATAAGTAAGCAAGCAAGTAATTAATAATTAGAAAGTTAAACAAATCCAAACAAGGCTCCTGAGGCAGTGCCACCACCCACATGGCCTCTGGAGGACCTGTCCGCTGCGTGGCCCCCACCTTTGGGCTCCGGGCCGCTGGAGTTAAAGTGCATCCTCTTCTGGCATTCCGTGCAGCTCATGAGGAACCGAGTCACAGCCTCTCTGGGGAGGAAGGCGTAGGTCTCCGCGATCTGCCAGAAAACAGTTTGCACATCATGTGCCATCTTGAAGGCAACTTAGTCGCCAACAACATTGAGGGGCCAATGGCCTCTCTTCCTTTCTGTAAAATGAGCCACTTGTTTTTAAAACTTGAATAAAGGGGATTAAAAAATGAAAATTAAAAGCATTTAAACATGATCTAGTTTTAAACCTCTAATAAACAATATTCTTATCAGAACATTTTATGGCTGCCACTAAAAGGTGAGCTTGTGAACACTGCTCTAGAATACAACAACCTCTCCTCTTAGAGATGTATAAGCTAAGACCCACTTGTAAATTCACTGGCCTAGTAGCAAAGTCCAGTGTTCCACCACTGATGTCCTGGGCTAACCCACAGGCCAAGGACCTTTTTAGGCAGAGCTATAGAACGCTGGTTCAGGGCATCCAACTTTCCACATGTTCCTCCTGTAACTAAGGATTCTGTTGAGGCCCATGGCTCTTGAGAGGTAAGACTGCAGGTCACAGCACCCCACACTGAGGGAGGAGAGCTGGCAGGAGACAGGGAAGTAGAGATGGAATGGAAAGGATATGAAAAGGCTGGGTAGGAAGCAGGGAAGGGTGGGTGTGAGCCTGCAACGCTAGTAAGGGGGTCAGCATTACTCTAGGTTTTGGGAAGCTCTGATTCTGGTTTGGCTGTCCAAGGGGTCCAAAGTGTCCTATTTATGCCGCCTTTCCTCTGCCAGAGGCAGCCTGACAGCTGATTTTCCCGTGCTCTGCCTAGAAGCCAGTTCTCCCACTCCTCTCCACTAAGGGGCAGTATCACCCAAGCGTTCCCACCCTTAGCACAGCCCAGTGGAAAAGTTGACTGAGGGCTTTAGGGCCTCTCTGGACTCTACTGGGCCCTGCTCCTCCCATGGCCAGTACACAGTCTGCTTCTACAGGGACTAGAGACAGGATTCATGGACACCCTCAATCTCAGCTGGTAGAGGCAGCCCTCTAAGGAACAGCCTTCAAGGCTCCAGCCCAGCCACTGGCCTGCTTCACGTCCTAGAGAATTCTACTGCTGCCAGCTGCAAACTAGAGTTAATTTTGGTGGCACAGTTGTTACTTCTCAGCTGACTTGATGCTCTGCAGAGCAGGCAGTCTCTTTGATGAGTTATCTCCCTTCTAAATTCCCTGTCTGATTGCCTTGCTCTGGAGGTCAAGGACAAGGGCGAACCCTGTGTCTCTGGCTGGGAGAGCCACGGTGGAGGAAGAAGACCAGGTTGGCCCACGTTAGAGATGAGCACTAGAGCGTGGAGGGCTTTCTGCTAGGTAAGCATGCATCTTCATCCTAGCCTAGAGCTCTAGGAGTCCTTTCAGAGGATGCCAAGTTGGGAATAGTGAGTCTGTTGCAGGCAGAGCCAGAGCTGGGGCTGACTGGCCAAATGATGGGGTCCCAGACTCCCCTGAGATATTATATTTATTATATAAAGTTGGGCCTCAGAAGAGCTGAGTGGTTATGGGGATGAGAGATGCAGTCGGCTAAAAGGAAAGTGAGGTTCATGCCAGAGGAATAAGGTTGCTTCCTCACCTGCACTGGAAAGGCACAGACTCAAGAACAGCTCCTGGTCAGGCTGCTCTGCTGAGGGCTGCACACAGGGTGAGCATAGCTATCTTGGCTTCCTGGCCTTCAGAGCGCACAGGAGTCTGTCTCCAGGGTGCAATGGTGACCACAAGATCTGATCTTGGTTTGGTCCCCAGCAGTGGGCCAGGGAGATATATCTTCTGGCTCTGAGTCTCATAGGAGAATGGGAGAGGTAAAAAGTCCTTGGAGCTGTCAGAGGGTGGGGCAGTGTCAGAGGAAGCTGGGAGTTAGTTCTGTACTACATAGGAACCCATATGGACAGCACACCCTCCCTCTTATATTTTCCACAGAATCTTTTGGTTCAACCTTTGGTTGGTCAGGACTAGAAATGGAACCTCTATTTCTGTGTGTGTACTTGGATGCCACAGGCCCATGGAACACGGGACACACACACACATAGACACACAAAGACACACATAGACACACACACACAATAAGACCAGAAAGGCAATCCTCACACGCTCACAAGATGCTCATATCAGGAGGATGGTGGCTTTCAGATGTTTCAGACCCTGTTCTAGAAATAGATGCATGTGTACAAAACAGAGTAAGTGGACTGCCCTCATGTTCCAGGAGGAGGTGCTTCAGGCTCCCTCCCTGTCCCAGGCAGGACCCTTCCCTCAGCTGTCCTGCACTGCCTGCTGTGCTGCTGCTCTCAGTCTCCTGAAACCATGTATGGATTTCCCTTTTCTATTTTTCCTAGTGTTAAAAACTGAGAGATTTCATAGGCAGGGAGAACAGAAGCTATTTGCAGAGTAGCTGACTTGCAAGGCCTGGTTTTCACTCCCCAACTCAGAAGCCAACAGGGGCTGAAAAGAGGGGCAGGGTGTGGGGGGATTTGTACCACTTTACAAGATCCTCCTTCTGCCCTGTGCTGGATTAGCACGTGGTGGGCCTGGAGCAGCTGCTGACCACATCTGGCCCCAACTCCAAAGTGGCCCGGGTGGCCAGATCCAGGCTCTGCAAGCTGAGCTGGCCGCTAGCATCCCTGGAGGGGAGGAAGAGGTAAAAGGGTTCTTCCAACCTAGATTGGCTGAGATGGGGGAAAGCCCTGGGGGGTGGGGAGTGGGGGCTCAGGGAACTGGGAGCAGCCTGGAACTTGACCAGTGAGACTCCTAGGATCTTTGGATACTCAAGTCTCCCTGATGGAGAGGCTATGGCAGGGTTCCCTGCTCAAAAAGCCACTCCTTCTGTATCACCTGATGGAAATGCCTTCTGCCCGGACTCTAAAAACTACAGGCTTTAAAAGCACATAACCGGGGCTGGTGAGATGGCTCAGTGGGTAAGAGCACCCGACTGCTCTTCCAAAGGTCCAGAGTTCAAATCCCAGCAACCACATGGTGGCTCACAACCATCCGTAACAAGATCTGACTCCCTCTTCTGGTGTGTCTGAAGACAGCTACAGTGTACTTACATATAATAATAAATAAAAAACCTTTAAAAAAAAAAAAAAAAAAAAAAGCACATAACCTTTCCTCTCTAATTCTTTGCTGAACAGTTGCTGGAAAGATCCTCTTCCCTAATGAAGAACTGGCCTCCTTTAGTGCCCCAAACAAGGCTACCCACTTCCCTACTGTCTCCCAACCTCAAAGGCACTTCAGGCCTGTAAGAATTCGAAAGTCCCTGTACCTTATAGACGAAAAGCAGACCCAGGATTCAGGTTTGGCTAAATACATGGTGACAGATCCAAAACCCACTCATCCGAGGGCTTGATGAAAGCCTGCAGTGCCGGGCTGTGCCTCTCTACAGCCATGCACAGGGTTTGCTTAGGGGCTTTTTCTAAAGGGGGGCTCATGTCTACCGAGCAAGGCTGAGGAGCTAGGCAGGGCAGAGGGAAGTGAAAGCAGATGAAACGGGGAGCACACAGCATCCAGCTACCATCTCTGCCCCAGAAACAGGAAGACAGTAGCCAGGAAAGGTGGCAGATGGGAGAGAGGGATGGGTGAGGAGGTATGGAGGGAAAGTGGAAACACCAGCTCCTTGTCCTCCAATTGCTGCAGGAGGGCCCTAGCCTGCTGAGCTCAGCCTTGGCCCTGTGCTGAAATTCCAGCTGTGTATGCAGCCCAGCCCGCTCCATGCCAGTCATGTGCCAGCTCCAGGCTGGGCAGGGCAATGGGGCACATGGCAGCATATGCACCAGAATCCAGAAAGTGCAAAGGCCTAGCTGTCTGCTTGGTCCAGGAGCACAAGAGCTGTCAAAACCAGCCCCACTCAGCTTCAGCCTCTAGTTCCTAAAGGCCACAGACCCCATTGAGGAGTACCTGTGGACAAGGCTTGCTGCTTGGCACAGAGGAGCCAGGGAAGTAACCAGATTCAGACGGCCAAGCCTACATGCCTGACAACAGCCAGTGGCTGGCTTGGCAGTTTGCCTCAGGAGACCTGTAGCAAGGAAGGATGGGTGCTGGTCAGCTACCTGGCTCTGAACTCCAGCTGAGCGACTTTAGACAGCTGTGGTTCTCACCTTAAAGTGGGGCTCATATGTCCCTGCTTTATGGCTGTAGCTTTTACATGGCTCAGACTTAGGAGGTGAAATTGGAAAGGGCTAATGGTAGAGCCGGGCACACATGGAAGTTCAGCACCACGGCAGGTTCAGCGATAAGCAAATGCAGTCTTCTCAATCCCAAGGAGACCCTAGTCCCAGACGGATGGTTCTCCCTTTTGTAGCCTCACTTAGAAAGACCCTCAGCCTGGCTTCCTTCCTCACAGGCACATACACTGACTAGCAGGAGGAATGGGAAGACAGGGTGGCCATGCTGTGCCCCTCAGCCTCTTTCCTCACTGCTCGGAGGCTCCCGGCAGAGGGAGAGGCAGATCCTAAAGAGAGGCAGCTCAGTGACTGAGGGCACTGGCTGCCCTTCCAAAAGCAATCCCATGGCAACTTACAGCTGTCTGTGACTCCAGGCCCAGGGGACCCAGTGTTGTCTTCCGGCCTCCATGGGTACAGCACTCATATGGTACACAGACACATGAAGAGCAAGGAGCCAAATACCCATCCAGGACAAAGACCGTCAACTGAGGACAAAGGTTTCTGGAATTTGGGATTTTGTGAATTGGGACACATGGGGAAATAATACCTATACATACAGGCCACCTCCACTACAGCCCAAGGCTGTCTACACAAGGATACAAGCTGCCTGCTACTTAGGCGTGACCCTGTACAGGTGACTTGAGGTTCTGGGTCTGTTTCTTTAAGTAGGAAATGGCCCATTGTGCCTTAGTCACAAGATGGCCTCTGGTGCTCAGCTGAGAATAAAATGTCTGGCTTGTGGGCTCAGAGCTGTGCTCGGGCCATGGGTGCAGACTTACATGTAGAGCCAATGGGACAGAAGCCTCTGCGTAGCAGGCTCCTCCTGAAGTTAGGGCTGCTGCTGTCCATAGCCCTGCTCTCCACTTCACTGATGTGGACTATTTCTCTAGTAGTTGTTCCACTCCTTTCTGCCCTCCTAAAGGTGGCCAGTATAGACTCTCCCTTTCCATGGAACCCAGCCTTCAGTGTCCAGAGCTAGCACATCTTCACTGAGTCCTCCAGTGTCCTTGTTCTATCAAAGCTGGTCTTGGAGGCATTTCTCCTTTTGTACATATCTTTTTGCCTTTAGCCTCTTCACCCCAAATCCAGCTGTGACCTTCTGAAGGTATGAAGCAGGTCCTCAGACCCAGAGCCTCTGGCGAACTCACAGGGCTAGCTTACAGTGCTGTGGTAACCTGGCTAAGCTCACACAGCAAGCATCTAGGGCAGGCTGGCAAGCGCTCTGTGCCATGCTGTGGAGGCACTGGCCCCTGCGATTCTTATTATCTGTGCTCCCCCAGCAGGCTACAAGGGGCTGAAACTGGGGAGAGGAGGGCTTCCTCTCTGTCCTGCCCATCTCCTTTTCTCTCCCTCCCTCCCTCCCTTCAACCTGCTTCTTCTTTGTGCTCTGACCGCAGAACCCGCCCCTCACCCTGAGAGCCATCTCTGGCTGCCTTGCCCTTGCCCCATGCCCCCCTGGATCCCCAAAGGCCGCTTCATCACGCCTCAGCTCCCAGCCCCGCCTCCCGCCCAACATGTGCGGAGCCCATGGCCTCCTGCCAAAGCCTGGGGCTGCCAGCAGAGGCAGAGACAGAAATCTCACCGCTCGGTAGGTTTTCTTCTGCCCAGCGTGCTTGGGGGCTTTGCCTGGCTCTGCAGAGCTCTCCACGTGCATCGAGTAGATGATGTCAAAGAAATCTTCCACCACAGCAACGCGTTTCAGAGAGATGCCCTCGGGCTCCGACAGGCCATCTGCCCCCTGTGACAGGGTGGACAAGCTGTGTTAGTGTCAGGGTTGATGGAGGGTGAGAGCTGGGCCCAGAGGCCAGGCCACAGGTCGGGGAGGGGGGCAGGGTCTTTGCTGCTCCCCTGGCCCAGCACAGCCTCTAACAGTTCCAGTTAGGAGGTGGGGAGGAGAGGAAACCCACTGGATCTGGGGAGAGGGTACAAAAGTCAGTGTGGCTGAGGAGGCTACAAAACCTACCAGCAACAATGGGCAGAGAAACACGACAACACAAGAACAAATTAGGAAACCAAGAGGTTCCATGTTCACAATTCAGACAGATTGTGCCAGACTCCCAGAGAGCTCTCGAATCACATGCTGTGCCAAGACCATCCTAGAAGTCTCTGGGGAGGGGGAGTGCTAAATAGATGCGGCCCCATCAGGAGCTTGCCAATTAGCAGTAACCTTTCACTGTGGTCCTGGTTGGGGTCCCAGGAGACCGGCTACCATCACCTAGGTGGCTCCTGCCTTTGCCCAGGCCTTTCTAAGAAGCTTTTCATCACTGTCCTTCCCTATCCCAGCAGCTGAATGCCAGCCACAGTGCCCAGGCTCTTTGTATGGGGAGAAGCACAGAAAAACAGGCTGGAGGGCATGGAGATGTGGCAGGGCTGGAAGCCTGGTGGTCATGGGCCCCAAGCCTCTTATTAGACTGTCAGCTGGCTCAACAAGGTGTGCCAAGATGGAGGCTGAGTTCTTTGCAGCAAAGAGCTGTGGAAGGCACCAGTGCCCCATTCCCAACCCTGGTGAGGAAAGAGGCCAAAGGGAGACTCCAGGGCATGAGTTGTAGGTGGGGCCAGTAGTGCTCCATGAAAGTGTTTCCTGGTCCACAGAGATCTGGGGACACCAGTTCTCCCCTATCATACCTCATGGGCAGACTGGGAAGACTTTAGGGAGCTTCAGAGAACAAATAGTATGGGCACCCATGCCCAAAGCACAACTCCCAAGATAATCCTTCCCCAGCGGATGCAGGACAAGGACAACAGCCCCAGGGAGGTGTGGACTTCACACCTGGCACATGCTAGGTGATTGACAAACAACTGCTGCTGGGCAGGTAGTAGGTTAGCATGTCATTGAGACATGTTGGGAATGGGTGTGATGGTGCATGCCTTCACATAGACCTCAGTGAGTTTGAGGCCAGCCTGGTCTACCTAGCAAGGCAGACATCCAAAGCTACATAAAGAGACCTTGTATCACACATGCACACACAAAAGCACTTTATAGTTGGCTGAATTTCCCCGAGTGTATGACAGAACTGAACATTACAACCCTGGGAGGTTGTGATGGCCAGGACCTGCCTGGGAACAGTAGCAGAGGATGGACGGTCAGGCCCTTAGACATTCTAAGGAGAATACAGGTCTTGCCAGTATGCCATGGACTAGCTTCAGTTTTATCCCTTGTCTTCCCAGACAGATAGGCAGTGCTGGCAGAATGGGAAAGCCTTGTGGCCATTGGCCTGCTTGGGGCATCTATGGTGTGGGCTGCTAAACCCTAGAACTCCTAGGCAACATCTCTGCATGATGACCCTGGGCTGTGGCCTCACTAGTCTGACACAGCCCTCTGGCCAGTCAGTACCCAATT
The DNA here is from genome assembly GCF_000001635.26 of Mus musculus. Lineage (NCBI taxonomy): Eukaryota > Metazoa > Chordata > Mammalia > Rodentia > Muridae > Mus > Mus musculus. The sequence goes on from NC_000068.7 coordinate 153,485,445, forward strand.
TCAACAGGGACTGCTCAGGGGGCAGGCATCTGTGTAAACACATATGCGCATGTGCAATGCGTGTATTCGGGGAAAATCACACGCTGGCCCAGCCTTACTGCTCTGCAGTTCTGCAGCTCAGACAAACTCCCAACTTCCCAACTTGCCTGACGGTCACTTAGGAGATGAGCTGTGAAATTACACATCTCTTCAGGTTCATATCTGCCAGACTCACTTTCTGTCCTTCTTAGGGAATCCCCACCCTTTGAAGTCCTAAGCTCTTTATAGGCTCACCGGGTGCCACTATGTCAGCCCTGGGAACCAAACTCAGGTACTTTGTAAGAGCAGCAACCACTGAGACATCTCTCCGGCCTCCTCTAGAGGTATACAATGGCAAAAATAATGATAATACTAAATAAATAAAATAAAAAATAACGTCAAGAATAAATACAACTGATTTTTAGTTCTCAGTCTGGGTATAGCTATACAAGTGTGCAGACAGTGTCTTAAAAAGTCTATTAAGAATACTTGCGACCTTCCATTATCTTCTATAAACCTGCTCATCTTTAATTTATTACTTATTTTTGTTGTCTTGAGTCAGAGCATTTACTGGCCTGGAAGTCACAATGTAGACCAGGATGGCCCACAATGACCTATTTGTCTGTCTGTCTGTCTGTCTGTCTGTCTGTCTGTCTCTCCTGAGTGCTGTCATTAAAAGTGTAAGCCACCATGCCCAACTTCTTAACTTTAATTTTGAAAAATTATTAATTTCTAGGCTGTGTGGATAGCTCTAGGGGTAAAAACTCTTGCTGCAGAGCACGGGAGCTTGAGTCTAAATCCCCAGAACCCACCCAAAAAGCTGGGCATAATCACCCAAGTTCCTGAGACTCCGTGCTGTTGGTATTGGGGAGACAGGATGAACTCTGGGGTTGAATGAAGACCTTGTATCAAGGAGAGTGGAGAGGGGCAGAGGAGGGCACCTGGCATCCTTCTCTAGCCTCCATATGGGCATATGGGTATACACCACACACACACACCACACACATACCACACACGCATACACACACACCACACACACATACACACACACCACACACATACCACACACACACACACACACCACACACACACACACACACATACACACATACACCACACCACCCCCCACCCACACACACCCACACCCACCACACCACACCACCACCACCACCCACACACACAAGCAAAAATTAAAAAACAAAATAAATGCTGTCATAAAAAATGTTAATTTGGGGCTAGTGATATGCCTCCGTGGGTAAAAGCACCTGCCACCAAGCCTGATGACCCAGTTGGATCCCTGACTGGCATGTAGCAGTAACTGACTCCTGAAAGATGCTCTCTGACCTCCTCCACACGGCACTGGTACACCCCACCCCCAAAATACATAAAGTTAAAATTCAATTAAAACGTTAATATAAGCTGCGTAGTAGTGTTGTACACCTTTAATGCCAGCACTCAGGAGGCAGAGACTGGATTCAAGGCCAGCTTGATACTGTTTTCTCATCTGTAAGGGTGGACAGTCAAGTCCACCTAATTGGACGTTCTTAGGATCAAGTAAGAATGTGTGTGAGGGGATATGTGTGTCTGGGCTCATGGTTCCCAGCTAAAGCATTGGCCACAGAACAAGACCAGAGTTCAGATCCAGGTAACTATAAGCAAGCTGACGAAGGAGACTTGTCTTAACAGTAAAATCTAGGTTTGGGGGCTGCTCTTCCAAAGGTCCTGAGTTCAAATCCCAGCAACTACATGGTGGCTCACAACCACCCATAAGGAGATTCTTCTGGTGTCTGAAGACAGCTACAGTGTACTTATGTATAATAATAAATAAATCTTTAAAAAAAAAAAGAAAAGAAAAAGATCTAGGTTTGACCAAGAGACCCTGCCTCAAAAAAATAAGCTTTCCATTCCAGCACTCGGCAGGGCAGAAGCAGATGGATCTCTGTGAGTTCCAGGCCAGCATGGACTGCATAGCAAGATCTCCACACAATATAATAAAATCGGGTAGGATAATGATGAGCGAGAGCATACCACACACACACACACATACACACACACATACACACACACCACACATACACACACCCTACAAACAAATACACACGCATACACACACCACATACACACCACTCATACCACACACACACATACACACACACCACACACATACCACACACATATACACACCCTACACACAAATACATACACATACACATACCACATACACACCACACATATCACACACACATCCCCACACTCTACACACAAATACACACGCATATACACACACCACATACACATCACACATACCACACACACACATACCACACTCACCACACACCACACACACACACATATATACCACACACCCACACACACCATACACCCACACACACATATACCACACACCACACATATACACACACACACACATACCACACACCACACATATACACACACACACATACCACACACCACACACATATATACACACACACACACACACACACCACACATATATACACACACATATGCCACATACCACACACACACACACACACACACACAACAGCCAGATCCATTACCAAGTGCCTGTCCTATCCCTGGCCTAGCCACCCACCTCTACTCTTAGGCACACTTGGGTAAGCAGTGGCTTTGCACCTGGTCTAATGTGACCATAAAATTATCCCAGGGAAACTTCAGGAGAGCCATTTATCAGTAACTCCCTCTCTAAAAATTGATTGCCCGGTCAGGTGTGGTGGCACACACCTATAATCCCAGCACTTGGGAGGCTGAAGAAGGAGTTCAAGGACAAGTCCATGTCATGCTAGCAAGACCTGTATTCTCCTTAGAATGTCTAAGGGCTTGACCGTCCATCCTCTGCTACTGTTCCCAGGCAGGTCCTGGCCATCACAACCTCCCAGGGTTGTAATGTTCAGTTCTGTCATACACTGGGCTGTATAGTGAGTTCCAGACCAGACTGGGGGCCATATAGAAAAAAAAAAAAGACTGCTGTTTTTCAACTCTGGGTCCTGTAACTCACCTATCTCTGGTAAGGAAGGGCCTGTAACAAACAGAAGTCAGTTAGCACAAGGTTTGTAGAGGCATAGGGACATACACTGATAGCCCTCCATACATGAGCTATGGCCACCTGGACATTGTGTGTATGTAACACCATAAAGGAAGAACAGCAGAATGCCTGTCTGGTCTTCAATGACAACTGCAGGAAAAAGGTGACAAAGAGATCTGACAGCAATGAATATGCCCTGTATCCATGAAGGTAATGACCTTTATGCTAAATGTTGCAGGAGGGGCATGCCTTCCATAGCTGGGCATCCAGCAGGAATATGAGAACAGCTAATTAAGAGAACACAAAGTGCCTTCCCGATAGCTTTGGGAACCCCGCCCATTCCCCACTTTCACCCAGTACTGAGAATTTTGAGCCCAGGGCCTTGTACATACCAGGCCAAGTGCTCTGTCACTGAGCAGTATCTCCAGTCCTCACCATAGCCTTGGGATGCTCTTGACAACCCACTTCCGCCTAGTACCCAAGTCAGCATCATTTAACCCATTGCTATAAACAAGCTGCATACTGGACTAACAAAGGAAGTTCATTTTACTTATAGGACTGGTTCAGAGGGGACTTGGACTCTCCTGACTATCCCAATTTATACCTGGTCACTGGGGCTTTTTTCCTCTGTAGGGAAGAACGTTGTTATGGTAACATGCTCCATCTACTAGAACTATCCAACTTCAGAACATCCAACCAGATCCAAACTAATCTAAACTGGACACAGTCTTCATTTTAAAAAATAGGGAACTACCAACTTTCTTAAGACATTGCCAACTCCCTTAAAGTCAGCCCATTTGAGTTCTGATCCAACCGCTGGGTTGCAAGCAACGGAAGCAATCAAGAAATGTCCACTTTACATGTAACGGATATTTCAAAATATTTAGGACTCTGATCCTCATAGTGGATCCTACATAAGCAGCATTAGACTCATACGAGCACTTGTTAAAAATGGGTGTCTGGTTTCTTCCTCTCTTCCTTCTCCAAGTGCACCCTTTCTCTCTTCCTTCTCCCCTGCCCCATGCCAACTCCCCTGGCCTCAGTCCTTGGGGCCAGCAAACCTGGTAAGCAGCTTTCCAATAAACCTGCCCTTAATATGAACTGAACAGAAACGAGTGCCTGGGGCTGGGGCTAGGGCCCAGTAGTGCTTGTCTGGGATGCACAACGCCCTGGGTCAATCCCTGGCACCACATAGACTGTGTGTGGTGACACCTATGACACCAGCACTTCCCAAGCAAAGCAGAAACATGAGGATGTCAAGGCGATTTCTTGACTGACTGGGGAGCTCAAGGCCACCCTGCCAAGTCTATGCTCTGAGGTTTTAAAAAGATTTCCATTCCCAGATGGCTATAATGCCAAAGATTGTGAGAAATGCAGATTAGAAATATCTTCATGATTTAGACCTGTGAGTGAGCAGTAGTTTGGGGTGGAGGGGGTGGGAGGAGATGGGACTGGCCCATTAAATACAGCCATGTTCCCTGGTTCCAGGCCTTGCAGGTTAACATTTCATCTCCAGAGAAGACTACCTTTCATAATGGGGAAGGGGTTGGTAGGGAAGGAGACTCTTGTCAGGCAATATTATTATAATTCAAGAAATCTATCTAGCAACTTAGTATGGATTCCAGGTGCACAGGTGGGGTCCCTCAGCAAGCCTGACCCTGGATTTTGACCTCTTGGCCAAGTTCCTTTAGGAGGGTCTTGGCAGGTGTTTTCCTGGCTTCCTGGTTTCCTCACTGATCAGAACACCCAGGGAAAGGAGAGTGTGACATCCAGGGCTGCAGACCACTGAGAGGGACCAAATCATCACAGCAGGTCACTGGGCTCCTGCTAGGTGGCCCCATGGCGATCCTTGGGAGCATCCCTTAGGCAAGCCCCTCTGATGGAATTTTGTTCAACTCCTGCAGAAGCCAATTAAATAACCTCTGGCCTTGAAAGCAAGTGCAGTACAATTCTTTTTTTGTTTATTTGTTTTTGGTTGGTTTTTTGAGACAGGGTTTGTCTGTATAGCCCTGGCTGTCCTGGAACTCACTTTGTAGACCAGGCTGGCCTCGAACTCCCAAGTGCTGGGATTAAAGACCTGCGCCACCACGCCCAGCTGTAGTACAGTTCTTAATGGGTGGCAGTTCTCTTATCATCTCTACAACTTTGAAGTTGCTGGCTAGTAACAAGTTACATACTTATCAAGGTGGGAACCCTGTTTCAGCCACCAGGCACCTCTGAGTATAGAATAATCACTAGAATAAGGGACTAGGCTTTCCAGCCACAAGGAGGCCAAGGCTGAGAAAATGTGACTAAATAGCAGGGGATATTTCTCAAGTGGGTTCCTCCTAAGGGAGAGGAAGGAACCACAGAGAATGTCATTAAAATATGCGCCCTTGGTACATTCCAGATCCAACTCTTAACGAGGCATGAAAATCAACGAGATTGCTGCTAGAGGCCAGCTTCAGCAGAACATACCCCAGGGGGAAAAACCTTTGGCTTCCACTTGTGTGGGAGTTTGGGACTTCAGGGGGTTGATTGCACAGGCAAACTTGACGATGATGCTGCACCATCACATCTAGGCCAGCCAGTAAAGAGGCTGAAACCACAGCAAAAGCCACTGGGCTCCTCCCAGATCTGACGCGGCCTGGTCCCCATTGTAATCATTTTGGCCAGGACTTAAGTTGGGGAAGTTTCAGGAGAGGTACTTGCCAAAGTTCTATTCCAACCCTGAGTGGAACTAAAAGGACCACCACTGGGGAGGAGTCAGCCCCTGCTGCGGAGGAGGGGCTGGAAGGTGGAGAGATTTAAAACCCACTGAGAGATGGAAACATAGAATGAAGGACAAACCTTTAAAGGCTCTCTCAGCGTCCCAGGAGACTCTGCTGATGATTTGAAAGGGGCGATCTGTTGGCAGAGGAAGGCCCTGCTCAAATACGGCAGGTACAATAATTTTATTTCTCCTCACTGTGACTACTACCTAACCAAAAATCAGCAATCCCTTCAAAACAAGGCTCATAGTATAATTCTCTGGTCAGTGCCAATGTGCTCTGCAGACCTGGATGGGGCAGTGGGAGGGACCCCTTCCCCCATAAATAAATGCATAAGCAAGGCACTGAGGACTCAATGTGGCACCTGCCTTTTCTCCACCCTTGTGCTCAATCTCCAACTGTTAGTGCGGAGCACTGCCATCGAGTCGCACCTGCCATCTGGAACAGCCTCGCATATTCCAAGACCTCCTTTCTGCTTCGCTGAACCTCCATCTTCTTTCAAATCACGCTGAGGACCGAAATGTACACCCAGGGCCACAGGGAAAGTGCTGGGATGGACCCCCCAAACCACAGCGAGGGGTGCCACATCCCAGTAGCGTTTTTCTTTTCTGCTCTTCTTCCCCGTCCTCCTTTCCTTTTGGCTCTAACTTGGGGGTTCTTTAAAGGGTTGGGGAAGGGGAGAGAGTACAGCGAACCAAAGCCACCCTTTTGGGGAGAAGGGCTGGGGAAGTAGGTGGCTGGCAGAGGTGAAGCCGCCCCCGGGAGACAGGGCAGGGTCAGGGACTAGCTGCTGGGGTCTAGCTCATCGGAGCAATAAGGGTGCTCGCAGAGGGGAGGCAGAGCCCGAGGACAATCCGGCTGTGCCCTCAGACGAGGAGGAGCTGGGCCTCAGTTTCCTCATGTGTGAAATGACACCAAATCCACCACGGCTTTCACTACCTCACAGGAGGGCTGCCGGAACCCCACACGAAGCACAAACATGCCTGCCCTCTGGAGACATTCATAAATGACCGCTGTCGTCACCACTGCAGAGGGGCGCCCTGAGAGACTCTGGGGACCCGCCTCTCTCGGGAGTCTCAGCCGAGGACTGGGAATGGGGACCCGACCGCTGAAGAGGTTCTAGGCAGGAGGAGGCTCTGAGCCCAACGAGCCCCGCGGGCGGGTCCCTCCGGACCGAAGCGGGCGGCCCGGGGTGCGCTAACGAGCAGGGGCCCCAGGTGCGGGCCCCACCCCGGGCTGGGGGGCCGGGGGTGGGGTGGGGGGAGGCCCGCGCGCTAATGACTGTTGACAGCGCGCGCAGGGGCCGGCGGGCCGCGCGCGCCGCTGACAGCTGCCAGGGCGGGGGGCGGGGCAGGGGTGAGCCCGCTCGCACTCCCCACGGCGCACGCGCGTGCGCCCCCGGAGGGACGGGGCGGGAAGATATGCGCGTGCGCGCGTGCGCGCGTGCCGGCCCGGGTTCGGAGGGCCCGCTGGAGCGGCTCGCGCGGCTCCTCGCGGGCAGGCAGGTAATGAGAGTAACCATGGCAACCCACCAGAGGAAGTGTATTCTGCAGGAGACGTTAATCCCCTCTCCCCGGAGCTGGGACAGCCTGACTTTCCATTCTCACACAGTAATTAGATACCAGCTGTCAGTGCAGGGGGGACGGCTCCGCGGCTGCAGCCCGGCTTGGGGCGGGGGGTGCACAAAAGGGTGGGGGGGGGCCGCGGGGATGGGGACGTTAAAGACACAGGGACGCTTTGCGTCCGTGCGCCTGCCCGCCCTCTGGCCCGTGCCCGCGCACCTGGAGACCCCGCCCGCTCGGGGGACCCGCCCATCCACCGCGCACCTGCTGCGCGCGCGCCCGCCCATCTTCTCCCTCCCCTCTTCTCCCTCCCCTGCTCCTGCCCCGCCTCCTCGCTCTCCGCACACCTGCCCTGCTCTGCCCTCAGTCCCGACGCTGCCCACCTGTCCTTTGTGCGGGGCGGTACCACTGGATCCTTCAGGGAGGGCCCGCTATGTGCCAGGCGCTGTGCCAAGCTTGGGCTCCTGCAATCCCTCCCAGCCCCTCCGTGGTGAAGCGCCTCGGGGCTCCTCTCCCAAGGCTCAGCGGGGTGTGGCCGTTTGCCCAGGGTCCATGCAAACTTGAACACCCATCCTGATGCCTCCCAGTTGGGCACAGAGCCACAATGACTTCCTTCCCTTCACATCCACATCTGTTACAACCCTGGGGACATCCCAACTGTTCTGGGGGTCGAAAAGATCACACTGGTGACTGGCATCGTGTTGCACCTACTATGTGCCTAACATTTCACCTTCCAACAGCCTGGCAATTTATTTCTCCCATCTTACAGGTGAGGAAAGAGATGGCAGAAAACTACTGCTGGCCTTCCAATCCAATTTAGCCCTACTTCAGGGTCCTTGCCCCAGCTACTGGGATCTCTTAACCCAACTATGGATTTGAAGTGGCTACAATCCAGCTCACATCTTCCTGTCTTCCTGGCTCAGCTTACTCAAGTCCTGTCTCCAGAGTTGTTACAAGCCACCCCTCCTAGTCACTGAAAAATCCAAGAGGCTTCTAGACCTGAAGCTGCTGCTCCTAATTTTTGTCCAGCCTTCAGACACCCCAGGTCTCAGCGCAGACAGCCTCTTGGAAGTCATCCCCTCTTCACTTAACAGAAAAACTAAGACAAACCAAGGCAGGAAGCTGGCCTATGGGGTGATGGAACCTTTGGGGAAAGAGGTCAGTCTCCTCAGACTCGGTTGAACCCACAGGCCCCACCCCCCACAATCGGGGGCATGCCAAGGAGAGGCAGGAAGTACAGATAAGCAGAGCCAGCTCTCAGGACCCAGTGGCGGCAGTGTCTGGGGCAGGAGGACGCTATTTGATCCCTTCCCTACTGCCCTGGCCATGACCCCTTCTCTCTCTCTCTCTCTCTCTCTCTCTCTCTCTCTCTCTCTCTCGGATAAGGGCAACCAGCACCCTAGGCTGCAGACCCAGTGTTCCTCAACCAACTGGGCCTCATTCCAGTAGGGGAGGCCAGGCCCAGGGCTTTAGGGATGGGGTACCCCTGGGGCAGCCCCGCCCTATATGAATGGGCCTTGGCTTAGCAGCCTCCATCTCATGGTTTCCTGCCTCCTCTCTCCCCATCTCTCAGAAGCAGAGCAGCCTAAATTTGGCTCGAGGAGGGAATGGGGGAGGAGGCAGCAGGCTGGTGCTGTCAGAGGCCAGGGCGTAGCTCCCCGTCTAGCCGGCTGGCATTTTTGCTGTCTGGAGGAGGGCAGGGGGGCCTCCGGCAGGCAGCCCTCTCTCTCCCGGAAAGGGAGATGTTCGTACCTTCTGACACACACTGAGTAATGTGCAAACGACATGCAAACTGGGTTTCAAATCAGCATCTCAAGTCAGGCAACAGCCTGGTGCTGCTTTGGGGATGAGAAGAGGACCAGCAGCCCTCTTGCCAGGGGCTCTAGTAGGGGTCAGGGGACACAGACTGGCCTGTTAGATAAGCCCATTCCAGTGGCTGAGTCCCAATCCAAGGGCAGGGCTCTGACTTTCTCTGTCTGCACTGCCAGAGCCGAGCACTCTGTTGCACGGTAAAAGCAGCCAGCCTGTCCAGGTGTGACCCCAGCTTGCCACTGAACAACTGGGTCAACTCCTCAGCAGGGCATCTAGGTGAACAGCCTGTGGGACAGGACATTGCTGTGTAGAAAGCCACTGCGCTTCCCTAGATGCTGGGCACGAGGAAGTGACCTGGAAAACCCTGTGCTTGGAAGCGGACCTAGATTCCAGGCTCAACAAGTGAACTGCTCTGGGCCCTCCTGGCTCCACATCTGGGGAATGGGTTCAGAACCTCATGGTCAGCTGTGATGTCCATGGGCTAGCCTTACGCACTGTAGGCATACTGTGTGTAGGCACTCTATAGTTCTCCATTGACATTCTCCGGGCTCTGCCTCTAAACCACCAGCTCTGCCCCAGGGGCATCTCTTCTCTCTGACCTTCTCCTTGAGTTGGTTTTGGTTTTTTGTTTTTGTTTTGTTTTGTTTTGTTTTCCCAAGACAGGGTTTCTCTGTGTAGCCCTGGCTGTCCTGGAACTCACTTTGTAGACCAGGCTGACCTCGAACTCAGAAATCTGCCTGCCTCTGCCTCCTGAGTGCTGGGATTAAAGGCATGTGCCACCAGGCCCAGGCTGGTTTTTTTTTTGTTTGTTTGTTTGTTTTTTGTTTTTTAACTCTTTAGGCAACTCCGAGCTCCATGCTTTGGTGACCTTGGACAAGTCTGCTTATTATGGTCTGTATTTATGAAGGGGTAGTAAGAGGTGGATAAGGGGCTGTCTGGGTCTTAAGATACAGTAGAAGCTGGGTGTGGTGGCTCACGCCTTTAATCCCAGCCCTTGGGAGGCAGAGGCAGGCGGATTTCTGAGTTCAAGGCCAGCCTGGTCTACATGGTCTACAGAGTGAGTTCCAGGTCAGGCAGGGCTATACAGAGAAACCCTGTCTCGAAAAACAAACAAACAAACAAAGACACAGTAGAACCTGACTGGGCACCGCTCTTCTTTCCAACCCTTCACCATCCCTATCCCTCTGCACTATCGGGTATGGAGAGGTGGGGGCCCCTCTTCTTGGTAACTCTGTTTAACCCTAGATAACTGTTCTCCTGCTCCTCAGCTGGCGCTGATATGAGCTGAATCCAATTTCCTGCCACCCAAAAGCCACTTCCTGCCAAACTTGAGCTGATACCAGAAGAACTTGTTTTCTGTACACAGAGCAGTCCCTGGTGGGGCTGCTTCTGCCTCGGCCAGTCCACCTGGTAGGACTGGGTTGTGGAGGATGGGGCCTCTGCCCTCTCACCTACTGCACCCACCTGTACCGCCAGCCATCCCAGCCAGGAGTCCCACTGGACTCAGACAGGCATGTTTAGGCCATGGCACATAGCCACAAAGAGCCAGTCTGAGAGCACTGTGTGTGGGCAAGACCACAGGAAAGGCGAGTGACCGTCAACAAAGGAATACACGCACAGTTCCATACACCAACCCATGACCATACGGAGTCACAGGACAGTCTCATATAATTAAATGCAGTCACACCCACGGTGCATAGAACCAGAACCCTTTGCTTCATACACACGCACCGAAAGCGAGCATGAGTGTCTGCCTGGGCAGGGCCTTGGGCTAACCCTCGTCAGAACAGCTGGAATCATACCATCATTGTGCACACATTACAGATGTGTAAGCCAAGGCAGCCCATAGGGGCACCTTCCACACACATACTGCTTCCTCAGCCTGGGGTGCCTTCTGGCTTATTCCTTTAGCACTGTCTAGTCACGTGACTCTTCCACAAACTCAGGCAGTCCCTGCTCACTTCCTCAGAGTCTGGGTCATCTCCCTTTCACTTTAAGGGACAAAGGAGACACAGCATTTTGTTGGCTTCAGCCATGTTCTGTTCTGTGGCACAGAGAACATGCTCAGGAAGAGCCTAGTAAGGACAGACCCTGGACTGGAACCCAGGACACCCTGAGGCTGGAGCTAATTTCTGTGTTACTGTGCTTTTCATACTTCCAGAAGCCCCTTTAGCAATGGTGATGGATGAATGAATGAATGAATGAATGACCCAAACTCTCAAGATACCAGGCCAGTGATCCCCAGGCTAACCTCCTTCATTTCCTGGCAGTGTGGACAGGAGCCAAGCTCCAGGCCCCTTGGATAGTGGCAGGGCTGACGGCCGCCTAAAGCCGGCTGTCAGAAGCTTGTCTGGCCAGAGCTGCCAGCAGGGGAGACCAGCTGGCAGTGCAGGGTCCATCGGCCCAGGCCTGGAATCTGAGACGCCCTCAGAGGCCCAGCTCTTCTTTGGGCCCCCACAAACTGGCCTTTGTTCTTGGGCTAGCCAAGACCGGCAGCTTGGGCTTTCTCTCTGCCTGCCTGCGGCACCCGCGCTGCGCTGGCGAGGTAAATGGGCCAGCCTCCCCTCTGTCCACGTCCAGGACGTTGCTTCAGAACTAAATGGAGATGTAATTTTCTATACAAATCCATGACAATTTAGATGGAGTGATTGTAATTGGCTTTTCAATGGAGGTTTTGTCCGGCGCTGGTGGCTAGAACTGGGTGGCCTGTTTGAGGCAGGCTCCATTTAAATGACAATAAAGCCATAATATTGAGGACTTGTCCAGCGCCCAGTGCCCCTCCTGAGCCCTTGGGGAGCCTCATGTTTATGGATCTGTCCCTTCCCTAGGGCTGTCTGGGCAGGAGGGTGCTGGGGTCACCGTGGCTAGGAGAGGGGTTGGCTGCATATTCGGGACCATATCCCCCAACTACCTACCAGTTCCCTCAATTTGTTATGAACCCACTAGCCAGTCTGTCCAGGGCTGGAGGCTAGCCCTAGTGTTGGGGTGCTAATAATCTCCCAGGTAAGTCAGCTGGAAGGTTCTGCAATGCCTCAATATGTCATGGTGTGGTACACATGACCAGGCCCTCTTTGGCCCACAGGCCAAGGCCTGACCCTCTTGTGACTGGCTTCTTGAATGTCTGTACCTCAGTGTCTCAGCCCTGCGGTAGGGTGCGGTAGACATCCCAGAGGGGACAGCATGCACATGGGCTCAACCTGGCATGTGAAAGGTACTATATATAATCATTGCTGGGACTCACTCACTGTGCCCGCTCAGGCAGACTGGCTAGTGACTTCAGGCTCTGCAAATTTCCACTGGCTTCTCTTTAACAAAGGGCTTTTCTAGGAGTTGACCCCACCAGGTTCTGAAGATTAATGCTAGGGTGTGTTCAAGCACCTAACACAGGCCAGGCTCCAAGAATGACAGTTCTCCTCACTACAGTTTCCGCCTCCAGCAGCATCTATGGAGAACTGCACTTGAGTGTGCAGACCCCACAGCATGAGAACCAAGCTGACAGGAGCCCCCGTGGGGATGTCTCTGCTGCCTAAAGATGCTATGGGAAGGACTGATCTCGAGGAGGCTGCACGAAAGAAGGCTTCACAGAGGATGTGATAACTGCCTGGACCACTCTGCCAACCAAAAAAGTGTCTACATTTACCAGGCAGATGCTGTAACCTGGTTACCAGAAGGATCTATTCTCACCTGTCAGTGAGGTGTGGTGGCCACAAAGATGCCATTAAAGTGACATGTTTAAGTCACTCTAGAAGGCAAGCTGCCTAGGCAAAAGGCTGGTAGGTGGGAAGGGAGCTGCCATCATTGATAGCAATAAGTGGGGTAGCACAGAAGCTGTGCTCAGCGTGTATGGAGACCCTGACTTCCAGTGTCACAGGCAGCCATAGAGAAAGTTTAAGCAGGTAGTGACACAATCCAAATTCTTATTATTTATCTATTCATTCGGGGAGGGTGTCACATTTTCTGTCAGAGTGACCTAGGACTCACTATTTAGCCCAGGCTGGTTTGGAACTTGTAGCAGTCCTCCTGCCTCAGCCTCCCAAGTGTTAAGTGTGAGCCAACAGAACCCTTCTGACTGCTCATAGAGACTGGGCTATGGAGAAAGGGATAAGGAAGAGAGCGAGGCTTTAGAACCATGAGTAGAACCCCGGGAGAAAGGAAGGGCTGGCTCTGAGAAACACAGACAGTGGGTAAGGGAGGGGTAAATGAGAAGGCAGGAATGTGGGCTGTGGCAGCAGGTGGGGATGCCAGCACCAGGAGACGTGTGGCCATCGAGGTGGGAGCGGAGGCTGCTAGAATACAAGCAGAGGTGGTGGGAAGGGACAGTGGAAAAGAGGTGAGGGCCAGCCCCCGCATCCCCACCCCCACCCTTCCCACCCCCATCCACACCAGGCCGGGACTAGGGCTTTTTTGCCTGAAGGCAATGGAGCTTGCATCAACAACAATTTTCTTCAGGCAGGAAAAGACCATGCTGAGATTTGTGAGTTTTGAAAGATCATTTTGGCGACAGGGTAGAGGGTGGGAAGTGGCAGGTGGGCGAGGCTGGAAGGAGAGAGCAGACAGAGGCAGAGGGGCACTCAGAAGCCTCAGGAACACCCGGGACACCTTCCAACTCCAAGAGTAAAAAACTGCTTTCTCAAAGAGGACTAAAACTAGTGCAAGTTCAGACAGCAAGTCAACACCCTGGAGTTCACTTGAGCTGTCAGTCCCGGAACTACTATGTCACCAGGAGGTGGCACTGTGATCATTCCCATTTTCCAGATGAGGAACCAGGAGCTCTTCAGTTCTGTCACTCGCTCACACAGGGACACTCAGCTGGGACTTGACCCATACACACCAGAAGCTAACCAGGAGGCCACAGACCCAGTGGGGGCTATGGACATGTTTCAGGGACCTGAGTGAGTTTTACAATTTTTTAATTTATTGCTAATACTAAAAAGTTGAAAACAAAAACAAAAAAAATAGCCGGGCGTGGTGGCGCACGCCTTTAATCCCAGCACTCGGGAGGCAGAGGCAGGCGGATTTCTGAGTTCAAGGCCAGCCTGGTCTACAAAGTGAGCTCCTGGACAGTCAGGGCTATACAGAGAAACCCTGTCTCGAAAAAACAAAAAACAAACAAACAAAAAACAAAAAAAGTTGATGAGCTGGGCGTGGTGGCGCACGCCTTTTATCCCAGCACTTGGGAGGCAGAAGCAGGCGGATTTCTGAGTTCGAGGCCAGCCTGGTCTACAAAGTGAGTTCCAGGACAGCCAGAGCTATACAGGGAAACCCTGTCTCAAAAAACAAACAAACAAACAAACAAACACCAAAAGTTGAAAGAATTCATGAAAAGAATATGCCTGAACCTACGATTTCTTTCTGTTAGCATGCCCTGGGATCAGTTCTGGGATCTTGTCTCTCTCCTAGTCATCTCACTGATACCAGGTTTGCAGCAATAGCTTGGGTTTTAAGTAATAGCTCTCCTCTGCCTCCAGATAGCCAACTGGACAGCTCTGAAAGCTAGTGCTATCCAGGGACTCTCTGGGAGACCAGGGAAAACATGTACTTGTCCAGCAAGCCTTTGTCATTGGGTCCTTCCTCTCGAGTCCACAAGCCCAGCCTTCACCATTCACCCTGCTGCACCGAACCCTTCCCTAGTGCCTCCAGTCTGGGCCAGGCATCTGGAGAGATCCTTAACTCTCGTATACCCACTTCCAGTCTGTTTCATCTGTAAGCTTATCCAGTATCCAAGGGCATCCTACCACCTGCCGACACCGAGCACAGGAGCTGGAGAGAAGCATGTACTAGCGGTCTAGGGCCAGCCTCTGCTCTCACTCTCTGGGACTATTCTGTGAGAAGGGTAGGACAGAACCAGCCACTCCATTCCCACCGTCCTTCCAAACAGAAGCTGGAGTCTAGCAAAAGCCGGAGTGATAAGACACTGTGTTAAAAGTATAATTCCTAGCTGGGTGTGGTGGTACACACCAACTCCAGTTCTTAGGGGCAAAGGCAGGCAGATCTCGGTGAGGTCAAGGCCAGCCTGGTCTACATAGTGAGTTCCAGGTCAACATTCAAAAAATTTTCCTTTTGAATCCCCAAGTTGAAGGTGTGGCTCAGAGGCAAGGTTAGCAAGCATGATGCTTGGTCCAGGATGGGCAGAACACAGAGAGTATGAATATCTGAAGCAGTAAGTTTGGCTTTCTGCACTGGGGGTTCAGTCAGGGTTCTGTGAGATGGTCCCACAATATCTTCTAGGGCCTAGCATAAAAGCAGGTACTTAAAACCCATTTGCAGAAAGGACAACTGATGAGCAGTGAGTCCTCCAGACGGGTCTGAGAGTCTTACCATCTTCCCTGTGACCCCAGAAAGCAGCAGCAACCCCTTTTTATTGCTGAATAAACTACTTCCAGGAGAGGCTAAATGACAAAAATGACCAAGGTCACACAACTCATAAGTGGCAGAGCTAGAGACCTACCCAGGCAGTCTGACCCCTGACCTCTCATTCTTCAGCTCTGTTCAGGCTGCTTCTCGAGAAGAAATAAGGTTTAGAGAAGGACGATTGCTCAGGTGGCAGATGAGGGCACGCTGAGCAGGGTCGCCAGCACCATGGCCCTTCCCTAGCTTCTAACCACACATCTGATGTCACCCAGACCTCCAGGCCCTCAGGCTACTCTGCTGGCTCCCACAACTGCCACCTTGGGACCAAGGCAAATCTGACATTCCAACTACCCCACCCTGCTGCACCACAAGAGGATGTTCGAGCCTGACATTGTAAGCCAGAACAAAAATCTGTGCCTGGGAGGTCATAGGTCCCATTAGGGAAGCAACTTCTGTGATTTTCTTTTTTCCAGATGGATGCGATATGCCACCAAACTGCCTTCTAAACATGTGTTTATGCCTACGTCATCAGCTTCGTGACTGGGTGAAGCATCTGACAACATGTGGCTGTTACTGTGGCACTACGGCCCATCTCTTAGCCCTAAGTGGACACCTATAGTCAACCCCTCCAAGGCTCAGAAATCATTGCAGAAGACAGAGGCAGGAAGAATATAAGAGCTGGACAACTCAAAATTGCTCCAGGAAGTCCCTGAAACTGAGCAGATGCACTAGGTCCCTCCCTGCCAGAGTAAACAGTGAGCTGAGAGCCCTTCTCTGATGGAAGGAAGCTGAGCTGCGGAAACCTCCCAGTTGCCTAGAAGAGGTTTAGATCAACTGAAGCACCTAGAAAGGACACTCTCCAACCTACTGAGTTGTCTGCAGGCTGTGCCCCAGGTTCCCAGCATTGTGAGCTGTTACCCATGCTAGGGTTGGTTTTGGTGATGCAGCTGTCTGAGTCCTTTCTGCTCCTGTGAGTAACTCACCCATGTTACTGTACCACAATTCCAATAAAACTCATTGGTTCACCAAAGGGACTTTGGTGGTACCTGTACTTGGGTCTACCATGGGTTCCCTGTCGGGGTGAATAGATTAGATGTGTGTGTTACATCTCTTCCAGAAAACGTTTGTCACACATATCACTGTGTCTGAACAAAGCTATCCCTCTGCAGACCATTCAAATGTCCATTTCCCTGGAAGGCAACACACACACACACACACACACACACACACACACACACACACATGCGCATGTCTCTCTCTCATACATTCTCTCATACTCGGCCCCCATGTTTTCCCTTTTATTCCCCTTGGTGCTTTTCCAACAGGGACAGTGAGGGGGTCAGTGCTCCTCATAACCCAGAGAGCAGCACTCACATGAGGAGGCTGAGGCACCGAGAAGGGAGACACTGACTGAGCCACAGCTGAACACAGTCTTGCCTGACTTGAAGTTATACTTCTAGGCTGGAGTATGGCTCAATTGTAGAGCACAATTTGTGTGCTCACATAAGTGTGATCTCCAACTCCCAGGCACATCTCCCTTGTGGGAGTTAGTTCAGAAGTGGCCAAGGCCCTCTGAAGACACAGAGACTGAATGGAGGTGGTCAAAAGTCAAGAGCCCACAGACCATGTGACCTTGTAAGGTATGGATTTTCACTCTGGCTTTCAGGATCATTGTTCAGGGTCCAGGTACATGTATGCATGTTTGATACAAGCCAGCCAGTGCAGTCAGTGATGGCTTACATCTTAGACAGGTGGTTGGTGGTGACAGTTGGTGCCTCATGTCAGTAGAGGGAAACATGGCATCATGTCCAAAGGCAGACACTCTTAGATGGAGTAGTTCTACCTCTCAGTAAGCGCACTAGTGTGGAGTGGACATCTATATTCACAGACGTCCACTGAAGTCATGTGAAAGCAAAGTACTGGAAGGATTTGGAATGTCTATCAATGGAAAATGGGGTAAATAAATTATAGTATGTCCATAAAGTTGAATATTATGCAGCTATAAAAAAGAATGAGACCGTCCTTTTATGCTCTTACTTGCTCTTGTGCCAACAGTGCACAGATTTACTGCTTAGGAGAAAAGACAACCAGAAGAATGCAGAGACTAAAACTCTTAGAAGAAAACAGGAATGAATCTTTGTGATTAGGCAATGGTTCTTGGATGTGACACAAGAGTAAAAACAACAGGAAAAATCAGACAAATTGGACCTAATTAAAATCTGAAATATTTGTGCCTCAGTGGACACTGTCAAGAAATTAAAGGCAGGACACAGGAGGTTGAGTCATGGGACTCACAAGTCCAAGGTTAGCCTGCATGGTGTGTGTGTTGACTCTGCTGAGACAAAGACACAGACACATACATACATACAGACAGACACACAGAGACACAGACACACACACACACACACACACACACACACACAGACACATACACAGGCATACAGACAGACAGACAGACACACACACACAGAGAGAGAGAGAGAGAGAGAGAGAGAGAGAGCGCAGGATGACTCAGGTGGTAAAGACACCTGCTCCCCAGGTGTCTTTACCACCTGAGTCAGGTGTGGCCTGAGTTGAATCCCCAGAACCCACATGAGAACCAACTCCCACAAGTTATCCTCATGTTCCCATCCACACCTACACAAAATAAATGAATGTTAAAAAAATTTTTTTAAACCTGCCTGAGAAACTTACTGAGATCCTGTCTTTAAAAAAGGTGGGGGGAAAGGAGGCCAGGAGGTGATGACACACGCTTTTGATCCCAGCATTTGGAGGCAGAGGCTGGTGGATTTCTGTGAGTTTAAAGCAAGCCTAATCTACAGAGCAAGTTCCAGGACAGCCAGGGCCACACAGAAAAACCTTGTCTCAAAAAGGAAGTTAAAATTCCACCAGGATGAACCTCTATGTCTCAGTGGTAGAATGCTTGCCTATCATGTACAAGGCCCTAGTTCAACCCACAGCACTGAAAATAGAAAAACAGGGAGAAAGAGAAAAAGACAGGAAGGACTGGACAACTCACAAACTGGAAGAAAAATTCACAAATAGTTTATCTGAGAGGGACGTGTATCTAGAATGGGTGAATGCTCTCACAATTCACCAGTAGATGACACAATTTTCTTCGTTTTGTTTTAATGAGCAGAAGATATGAGCAGACCTTCCTCTAAATCAAGCATACAAATGACCAAAAGACTGTCAGCATCACCAGCTACCAGGGCAGGGCACATCAAACCCACAGTGAGATGCCTCACACTTCGAGGATGGTCTAATCCAAACAGTGGGGAATAACAAGTGTGGTCCAGGATGCTGAGCAATTCCAGCCCTTCCATGGCTGTGATGCTAAGAGAATGAGAAGGTCAAGTCTTTGGATGCTTGAACATAGGTCAGCCGTGGGACCTTAGCAAGTCTATTCAGAGAACTGCACACTAGAATGCACAAGACTGTTCACAGCCATATGGCTTATGACAAGCAAAATATGAGAATAGCTTGTGTCCACCAACGGTTAAATAAAATATGGTATGCCTATAAAATGACATATTACTTGGCAATAGAAAGGACTCTGTAACATAAAGAACCCTAAAAACACAATAGAAAGAAGACTGTCACAAAAGAACATCTACAGCGTGACAAGGGAGGTCCTCAGGGACAGGAAACAGATTAATGGCTGACAGACTGCAGGAGGGGCCCAAGAACAGCAAGTGGTTGCCCTAGGGGTGTAGGAGTGTTTCTGAAGTGGTGAAGGTGTGCTAAAAGTTGGTTGTGATGTGACTCAGAATAGTAAACACCACTCACGTGCACTTGAAATGGGCGAACTGTCTAGCATGGCACATATATAGACAACATAGTTTGTGTAAAAAATAAACCAGAAATGTCAAGATGACTTAGTAGGTATAGGTACTTACAACCAAGCCTGAAGACCTGCGTTTCAGCCCACATGGTTCAGAGAGAACGAACTCCCTCAAGTTGTCTTCTGGCTTCCACAGGCATACACAATGGCACACGTGTCCACACACATATACACACACGAGCACTAAATAAATAGATGCAGCTTTTTAAATAGTAAGAAAAAAAGAGAAGAACCAAACCTAGAAACATCCTTGCCTGTGTATGCATATATGTATGTATGTATATATGTATGTATGTATGTATGTATGCATGCATGCACGCATGAATCATCTCTACAGGGACCAAGATGGCCTTGGGGGCCCTGGGGAAGAACAGGAGCAGGAGCAGGAGGTGACCTTGTTTGTCACTGTATCTGAATTGGATTTGTGAGATAAAGAAATTCTAGTACATTTGGAAATGTTACTCTTTGGAGAAAAAAAAAAAAAAAAAAACCAACACCACCAAAGCAAGGACCTGCAGCCAGAGGATAAATTGAGTGGGGCCAGGTAGCTCTGAAAACCTAGGGAGTTGGCAGAGAACCCCACCCCGCTCTTTAAAGTTTGCCAAAAGGGTTGACACTCATCCTTCCTCACACAGGCCCTGCTTCAGTCATCCCTGTTTCCACCAGAAGTTCACTTTTGAGAGGCCAAGAGACAGAAGCAGAGGCTCAGAGAGGGAAAGCGAGCAGTGAACAGTCACACAGCCAGGAGATGGGTGTGTTTGTGAATATCAGCTCTGGCCAGTGCCCATGCCTTGGGGCCTTGGCTATGGCATCTGCCAACACAAATGCTCTGAGCCCCAGGGGGACATTACTGTTCCCCTTTTATTGGCCCACTCAACAGGTCTGAGCTGAACTGGGAAGGAATCCTCAGGGACTCACCTCAGGTCAGCAGAGGTCCCAGGGCACAGGGAGCAGTGACCTACCACAGGCCATGCAACAGGTACACAGTGAAGCCAGAAGTGGAAGACATAGACACACACACACACACACACACACACACACACACACGCACGCACACACACACGGCGCACGCACACACACAGTGTCAGATGTATAATTATTTGGCAAGCCATCTACTACACAAAGCAGAACACCTCCCAAGCCTGCTCCAGGAAGTGGGGTCATCCCTTCACCACAGATGGGACTCCTGGCAACTACCCTGCAGTCCTGGCCCACTCTGGTGTGTATGGAGGTGTATGAAGGGACTGAGGGCATGAAAAGTCCCAGGTACCCCAGCAATTTGGATATGACTCTTGGTGATGTCACCAAAGTAGTACCCTCATTTTACTGATGGAGAAACTGAGGAGCTAAAGGGACCAGTAATCAAGGTTACACAGAGACACCCCAGCCCATCATTCTGCACTGTCCATCCTCCATGGCATTCATCTGCACTCAAGCCCTCCCTGAACCCTAAAGAAGCCACATAGACAGGTGGAGGCTCCAATTGGTTCTGACCCCTTCTTCAGCCGATGAGGCAGAGGGTCAGTGCTAGACCTGGCCAGGCCTCCACCGCTTCAGGATGAAGTCTGGGCTTTGTCCTCAGAGAACCACAGAAGGGTTTTCAGCTAGGCACTGCTGTGGTCTGATTTATATCTCAGAAGATTGCTCTGGCTGCTAGTGGACCGGGGTTGGGAAGTGAAAGTGAGCCCGGTGGCTATAGGAGGCTCTGCTGCTGGGACCCAAGGCTGTGGGACCCAGGTCAGAACCAATGAACCAAGGAGGGCAAGTCAGCTGACTGCAAAGAGAAAGTGTGCTCCTCATCTCTAACCGGGTGGAGAGCAAAGCCAACGACATCTCAGAGCCACCTCAGGGGATTCAGTGGGCAGGACTACATTGTCACACTGGAGTCTGTCACACTGGAGTCTGCTACCTCCAAGAAGCCTTCCTGGGACTTCATGGTCAAGTCTGCAACCCTTCTGCTTCCCCATCAGGTTATCCCGGGTCATTGGTTCCAGATTTCCTCATCTGCATGAGTGTGAAGGTCCATTTGGCTCCAAATTCCAGTACTCAGCAAAGAACTTGGTACATAGTAGGACCACCTACAGCACCTTCTTTCTTCCTTCCCTCCCTCCCTTCCTTCCTTCTTTGTTCTTTCTTTGAGGCTGGGTCTCATTTTGCTCAAGCTGAACTAGAACTCACTCTGTAGACCAGGCTGGCTTTGAACTTGTGGCACTCAATGGGTTCTGCCTCCTGGGCGCTGGAATTACAGATATAAGCCACCACACCTGGCCTCTTCCCTCCCTTTTCCTTTTAGCCACAACATTCCCTGCTCTAGGTTTTCTTCTTCTGCCATCTTTAGCGCCCATCTGGAATGGTGACACACAGTAGGTAGATATTTCTTGAGTTGAAGTCTCCTCATGGCAAAGCTGTGACGCACAGTAGGAACTCAGCCCCACCAAGGGCAGAATCCAGGGCAGAAAAAACTGTAGTGATGCAGGGGACTTGCCTTTCCCTCTGCATGCTCTGACACTGACTGGATCTGAGCTTGTGCTTACGTAGCATGCATGTGCACAGGTGTACAGACAGACAGACAGACACGTGTATACACACACACACACACACACACACACACACACGGAGTCTAGAAAGGCAGCAGTAGCAGCCCCACAGCTGTTAAACAAAGCACCAAGCCAGGCATGCTAGCACTAGCTTGTAATCTTAGGAAGCTGAGACAGTCTGGGAGTTCAAGACCAGCCTGGGCTACATAGCAAGACCCTGTCTCAAAACCAACCAAAAGAGCCGGGCGTGGTGGCGCTTTAATCCCAGCACTCGGGAGGCAGAGGCTGGGGGATTTCTGAGTTCGAGGCCAGCCTGGTCTACAAAGTGAGTTCCAGGACAGCCAGGGATACACAGAGAAACCCTGTATCAAAAACCAAAAACAGGGGCTGGTGAGATGGCTCAGCGGTTAAGAGCACTGACTGCTCTTCCAAAGGTCCTGAGTTCAAATCCCAGCAACCACATGGTGGCTCACAACCATCTGTAATGAGATCTGATGCCCTCTTCTGGGTGTCTGAAGACAACTACAGTGTACTTACATATAATAAATAAACAAGTTTAAAAAAAAAACAAAAAAACAAAAACAAACAAACAGACCTTGGCCTGTATATGGCCCAGTTCCACAGCTTGCCCTCTATCGTGACACCTACTTGGTACCGACATACACCTGTATTTGGCCCCAGAAGGACAAGGTGATTTTAGCCTTCCTTTACCAGAGTGGGCCAGGCTGTCCCAGGGGGCCACTGCCAGTCCAGGCCTGCCCAGGCCTTGCTGCCCACATGGCCTCCCAGAGCAGCCAGGAGACAGGCAGCCTGCCCTGCCCTAGGGGACCCAGCCTCTCTTGACTGCAGGATCCAGACAAAAGCCAGTGGTATGCCAGGCCCCCTGGCCCCTGGGCCACCTCCTTCCTCTCCTCTCTTCTCTCTAGGGCACAGCAGAGGTTATTTCCACAAAGGAGGTGAAGGGAGTGGGGAGACCTGAGGCTGGGCAGAAGGGCAAAGGCTGGAGCGGGGTGGGGGTGGGGGGAGATGACTGAGCAAGCTAATGGGGTGGGGGGTGGGGAGCAGTGCAATCCTGCAGGGTGAGGTGGCTCGGGCACAAGGGTGGGGAGACTGGCAAGCACAGCCTGGCAGGTCCCAGGTGGGCACCCAGTGTGCAGCAACTGAGGTCTGCTGAATGACCATTTTGGATCCGGAGTGCTGCCAGGGTGGAGCCCAGCTGTGCAGACTCTAATCCTGCCAGCTCTATGTGGGCTTCAAATCCATACTGAGAGGACAGGGCACCCACAGATCATCTCCCCAGCTGAGTCAGGAGAAAAACCCAGGCTCACAGTGACTTGCCTAAGGGCCTCCACTTAAAAGCAGGGCATACACAGCCTCTGGCCACAATGGATGCTTCGTTTCCCCACCCACTTCCATCCCAGTCTTTTTCCCCCATCCAGAGCCATGGTCTTGCTATGTAACCCAGACTCACAACCTCACGGTCCTCCTGCCTTACTCTCCCAACCACTAGGGTGACAGGTGTGTGCCACCATGCCCAGTACCACCATCTCGTTATAAGCAATTAATAATAAGGACGAAACACTTGTATTTATAGGATACTCACTCTATCTTGGACACTGGGGCTAGGGTATTGCCTATCAATCATCTAACAACCCTACAAGGTAAGAACCATCACACCCCCTTTACAGATGAAGAAACTGAGGCCCTGCAAGATTGGGGAACACACCAAAGAACAAACAGCCAAAGCATGGGCTGGAGCCAGCTTGTGAGCAACCAACCTATCTGTCCCACAGGCTGTGGAACTGAGAGGAAGCTCTGCCCCAGTACCTGAGCATGCTTGGCCAGCAATGGCTAGGCCACACCGCGCTTTCTCACACAACCCCTGACAGAGGGCCTCTCGTGCACAGCACGGCTGAGCTTGGGGGCCATGGGCTGTGTGCCTGGGCTGCAGGCCGGCAGCCCCAGCTCCCTCGCCGGCAGAGCTTCGGCATGACGGATGTGCCCGCCGCCGCGGGGAGCCCAGGGTAGAGCAGTTGCCTGGAAACAGACTGCTCTCTCGGCCCACACTCAGACCTTTGTCACCATCTCAAGGACCTTTTTTTTTCCCTCCTCCTCCTTTCTCACTGGAGCCAGACCCTGTGGTGCAGGTAAGAAACTGCAGCCAATGCCACCAGCAGCCCCCAGTCACTGGGGATCTTGGGAACCCACGGCCCCAAGAGGGAAAGAGAGAGGAGATTCTGGGAGAGACAGAGGAGAGTGGGAGGCCCAGCCTGGCTGTGAAAAATTCTGCTGGGACACTTCTCTCCCTGACTTTATCACCACCCCCCATCACTACACACTCCCAAACCCCGCAGGCTGCCCTGAAGAAGCCTGAGCCTAGTCCTTTCTCCTACTGGAAGCCTAAAGGGTGGGGCCCAAGGATCTACCCAGGGCCAGGCCTCCCAGAGCTGGGGACAGGTGCAGAGCCCTAGCATGAAGACACTAATTGGCTCTTGGGCTGGTGGGCCTTGAGAGGGGATTAACTGGGCCCTAGGGAAAAGCCTGGGGGTTGGGCCACGCCCAGCCAAGCTTGAGGAGGAGAGAGACTACCGAAGGGTGAACAGCAAGGATCTTGGGGGCAGAATAGACTAGGTTCAAATTGCAGGTATCTCTCCTGAGCAAGTCCATTTCTTTGTGCCTCAGTTTCCTCTTCAGTGAGTGCCATAGGACTACTGGTACAGGCATGTCACAAAGACAATATTCTAGTCCCCAAACACTCAGGGAGATAGGAGACCCACGCCCACTCATCAGATAAAAACAGAAACTGAGGTGAGGCAACCTCAGGCACGCTTTGCCCAGGCCATACACCAGGGAAGAGGACGGTGAGCGTGCCCCTCTCTATGTTCTTTGCTAGCGGGACTATGTGCCCACTCTAAAATCCAAATGCCAAGCCATGTGCCCTGAGCCTTCTGTGCCTCTCCGATGCCAAGATAAAGCAGACTAATGGCTGGAGATCTGGCTCACAGGCTGAACGTTTGCCTCACAGGCAGGGGGACCTGGGTTCCATCCCTAGCAGCAGAACCCTGGTTTGTGGGTGCTTCAAGATCTCCCCACACCCTGCTGGGGACAGCCACCCACTGCTTAGCTTCTTCTGAGGTTCGTCCTTCCAGAAAGTCTTTCCAACCCAGTTCTCCACAGGTCAGGCTGGGGACTCCCTCATCTATGCCTGAGACAGCTTCCAGAAGCTTCTAGGCAGGCCATTGGGGAGAGCCAGTCTGGCTTGGCTTCAGGGGTGACAGGCAGGCCCCATCTCCTTGTCTAGACCCTCATTTATCTTCACAATGTCCAGGCTGGTACACTCTGCCCTGTGTGCCCAACATCACCCAGCCCTGGGCCCTGCACACAGCCATCACCTGAACCTCTATCTACTCCCCTGCTCCTGAGGCACCCTCCCATCTTCCCCAACAAGGCTGAGGGTCTCCCATTAGGTACAGGTCAGACCCCCTCCTAGGCCTTTCCACGCATCCTTGGTGCCATGGAGGGGTGGCCTTGCCATCAACTCTTCCCGAAAGAGTTCTGGTCCTGCCCTCACTCAACATCAGTCAGACCTTATTCCCGGTACATGGCCATACACATCTCTAGGAGTAGAGAAAGCCTGGTCTTACAGAAACCAAGCCTTTCTATTGCCTCAGGGACGGAGGCTAACTAGGCTTTTCTTTCTGCCCATGCCACCAACATGCCATGGCCAGGGCCCGAGGGCTGTCACTGGGCTGGCATTCCTTGTGATCCTACACTGAAGTTAAACCAAGCCCAAGGCAATGTCAGCGGCATCAATAAAGCAGCAGTAATAATATATGCCATTAGGCTTTTAATTTCAGCACTTGGGAGGTGGAGGCAGGTGACGGGAATCTCTGAATTCGAAACAAGCTTGGTCTACAAAGCAAGTTCCAGGACAGCTAGGACTACACAGAGAAACCTTGGCTTGGGAAACAAACAAACAAACAAACAAACAAAAACCAAAAATAATAATCTGCCATTATTTAGGTGCCAGACTCACTCCCCAACTTCACATAATCTCAACATTAAGAACAGGGACATTTACCAGAGAGGCAAAATGACTTATCTAAGGTCACACAGCCCAAAAGCCAGAGCAACAGGATTCAAGCCCCAGGATAGGAAAGCTGTGCTCCTCTGGGACCCGGGGTCACTTGGCCTCTGCAAACTAAAGCCAACTCCCATGCTTTGGTAGCCCCAGTTCTGACCGCCAGGCCCCATGCTTGTCTCGGGTGGCCGCCCACTAATTAGCCAGGTGGCTTCAGCAGAGCAATTCTCCCAGGAAAGGCAGAGCTAGGAGCAAGAAAGGTAATTGCTAATTTGCAGGAGAGGAGACAAAGGGGACAAAGGCGCCCTTGGTGCGGCTAGCTTCCCATCCACAAGGACCTGTCACCAGCCAGGCCCAGCAGCATCTGCACACAGCTCCAGTTAGGGCTGGGTCACCTGACCACACCTGGGGGGGGGGGACCATGGAAACAGGCACCTCCCACTATGTCCACCAGTTCTCCCTCTCTGGACCTGCTGCTCACTGAGTAGCTGTTGCTCTCAGCCCATGTCAGGTGAGAAACTGAGGTAGGAGAGACAATGGGGATGGACCAAAGCCCCAGCTTGGAAACCAAGAAACCAGATTAGAATTCGGCCAGCTCCCTCCCTCTGTGCTGTTCACTGTTCACGTGCGCCCGGCTTGTGCCTCCCGCCCTGCAGCTGCCCACATGAGGGCAGGAGCTACAGAATACGAAAGGGGGGGGGGGGTGGGGAGGGTGGCTCACACCAATAACCTCAGCCCTCAAGGGACTACAGAGGGTGGCAAGCTAGACACTGGCACCCCCCTCCCCCGCACAGCACCCCGCACGTGTTCCTAGGGTTCTCAGCTCTGCTTCTCACGTTTAAGATAAACTCCTCGCTCTGTGAGCCTCTGTTTCTTCATCTATTAACATGGGTCCAGAAAATGGAGTTCCTGGTGAGCCAGGGAAAGGATGTCTGGATCCTTCAAGGGGTAAACTAAAAGCAGGCTCTCTAGCTTCTCTCTCCCAGGAGTGGGACGGTCTGGTATCCTCTACAAGTCCGGTACACAGCTGGGCTAGATCCAGTGGCCAGAAGCCAAATAATTTGAGGACCGAGGCTACAGTAACCAAGGAGTTGGGCTTTCTGGGCTGGATTTTGAATCAGGGGCTGGAAAGCCAGGTAGGTGGGCCAAGGGAGAAAGCAGTCCCCCTGCCAGCACCTGAGGGCTAGGGGTCAGGCAGACCTGCTCCAGGTCCTGGCTTCTCTGCCTTGAACAGGTGTGTCCCTTCAGAATATGAGCTACCTTGGCTGTGATGTCCCCTAGTGTAGCTGCCCTGAAATTCGGACACACTGATGGGGCAGCTATCGAGGGGGGCACTATGGCAAGACAGTCTGGAGACCCTGCCCTCCATTCCCTGGATGGGCACCAGGCCAAGCAGACAGTCACATGAAGCACTCCTTCCTCTTGTCCCAGACCTGCCCCACCCCCACGCCCCTGTGGCCTGCCTTTCTCCCAGCTCTGGCCTTTCACCAGCACCACACCACAGCCCTCCTGACCATGCCTTGCAAAACCTGCTCTGGACCACAAATCTGAGTGGCTGTTACTAGGGGAGGGCGCGGGGGGTGGGGGGGAGGATGTCATATGCTGCTGGCTTATATGTGCCAAGTAGACCTGCGCACTCTTGGCCACAGACAAGCATCCAAGAGGCCCCAAGCATCACGAAGCTCCTGGAGCCAAGAGACCTTGGTGTTTGAATCCATCTGTCCTGCTGCTGCTCACTATGGCCGCAGGTAGCTCAGGTGTGTACTCCGGGATCCGGTGGAGCCATTATTTCTTGCCCCCTCTTCTTCATAGGACTCTTAAAGACTCACGTAAATAGACAAGCTTGCAAAATAGGAGAACAATTTGAATCCTGCAGAAGATCGGCCTCTAGTTTTAAACACTGACTGAGCACACTCTGCCACTAGGGCCATGGCTGGACTCCCGCATGCCTTCTGGAGGATTCTCTGATCTCATTGCTATAGGCATCCTGTCCCCATGAAGAACACTGAATTTGTCTAAGGTCACACTGAAGATCACCCATAGTTCAGATCCAGGAACCAGGCAGGCAAGAGTCACTCCAGTGAGCCGTCAAGGTGGCTGCATTGTGCCTCCGAGTCACTGTAAGTCATAAAACCTACTCTAAGAGTCGAAGAGGGGCTGGAGAGATGGCTCAGCAGTTGAGAGCAGTGGCTGCTCTTCCAGAGGTCCTGAATTCCGTTCCCAGCAACCACATGGCGGCTTACAACCATCTCTAATGGGATCCGAAGCCCTCTTCTGGTGCGTCTGAAGACCATGACAGCGTACGCACATACATAAAATAAAATCTTAAAATTGAAGAACCAGTCAGCAAGGCCCCTCCCTGCCTGACTCCATTAGGAATCTGGTACATAAATCATTTTGGCTGGTCATAGTGGCTCACATTTAATCCTAGCACTTGAGAGGTAGAGGTAAGCAGACCTCTGTGAGTTCGAGGCCAGCCTTAGTCTACATAGTGAGATCCAAGACAGCCAGGGCTACATAGTGAAACACTCTCTCAAAAACCCTAAACAAACAGACAAACAGATGTTCTTTTAATTCCCAAACACACAGGCAACAAGAGTTAGGTTTCCTCACTGTTGCTCAAACTCATGAACACCCCCTGCCTCAGAGCCCTGTGCTCACTCTTCCTTCTCTCTGGAAGGCTTTCACACAAGACACCTACACAGCTTTTGGCATCCTTCAGGGTCTTGGTCAACTGCCATTATGGGACACCTTCCCTACACTCTTAAAAACTCCCTCTGCTCCACACTCGCTCTCTGGCATTCGCCAGCCCCTGACAAGCCAGGGACTCTCCCTGTTTACTGGGCCATCATCCCTGCCGAGTGACAGTTCTCTGGTGGCAAGGATTTCCTTTTGCTTTTCATTTTTATTAATTTGCTTATTTGGGGATTGGGGGTGGGGGTGGGGGTGGAGAGGTGGCGATAGGGAGGCCCGCATGCCAGGGTGACCACTTCCAGGAGTCAGTCCTCTCCATACACCATGCGAGTCCCAGAGATCAGGCAGCAAGCACCTTTACCTGTGGAGCCATGTCGTCAGCCCCTAGGGACTGTCCTTTTCACTTCCACTGCATAGTACCTGGTACAGAGCAGACACACTGCAAAGGCTTGGACAAGTGAGTATGGCGTGGGAATGGGGGATGACCCAGGACACTGAGGAAGCATAGAAGCCACCTTCATATCCTGGCCTTCTGCCTCTAGACCAGTCTCTTCCTTTCACTGACAAGGGATCAGCATGGATCTGCAAGCACAGGGAGCACAGGCCTGGGTGCCTCCCTTCCTGAGAACAGTACCCCCTGCAGAGGGCCCTAGCCTCTGCCAGCCACGCCCACTCCAAATCCCAGAGTGGGTGAAAAGACAGAATCTTCTCTTCTCTGCCTCCTGAGTTGCGAGGTGAGACCCACCCACCCCACCCCCCCTTGAGAAGCCATCACCTGTGGATAGGGACTTTCTCGGGTGGCCTCACAGAGGGTGGCTCTGCCCCCTCAGACAAGGTGCTATAGGGAAGACAAGCAGACACAAAGCCTGCTGGGACAGGTCAGCCTTAGCCCCCTTCCCCCTCTGTGCTGGTCCCAGAAAGCAAGAACGGGGCCTGAGGAGACCAAGGAGGTGGCCGCGTGCTGCAAATGGCAAAGGGCCATAGCTGAAGTGGCTGCTGGTCAAGCAGCCTGCCTGAGCTCACTTCCGGCTCACGGGGGCCTTGGCAAGTTGTGTAAGAGCTCCAGGCCATGCAGGACTGGTGCAGGAGGCAATGTACAAATGCACAGGAAACGCTTAGGGCAGACGGTCCCATGAGCACTCGCTGAACTGTGAGCTGACCCACTCCTATAGTCCTGTCATCGCCACCATGGCTTGCAGGTATAAGCTACCAACCCATTATCACCACCACCACCATGACTGTCTCATCATCGCTAGTGCCCTCATTACAACCACCATTACTACCATTATAACTACCTCCTTATCACCACCATCATCATCACCAGCACCACCATCAGCAGTATCACTATTACCATTCCCCACTATGATCATCACCACCACCAGCATAAGCATCACCCATCAGCACCAGCATATCACAACCACTATCATCACCATCATCATAGCCATCGGCATTATCACTATACTCCATCACCATCAACATTACCACCAAGGGAAGGGACAAGAATCAGGGTGAGGTGGCAGCAAAGGCCCTTCACTCCTCACACCCTCAGAGTTCTACTTCCCAGAGTAGCCAGATAGGGGGCAGCCGGTTGGCACTGGAGATTGTTGGCAGAAGTGGCCACGGGGCTGGCACCATCAGGACAGGACTGGCTGCCAGTTCCCCAGCCTTAGCCTTCATATTCTTGGAGGTAGGATGTCATGTCTGTGCAGTGCCCACCCCTTACTCCCATGCCCTGGTGGAATAACTGAGCAGGTCCTGCTGCCGGGCGGTGAATGGGTGACCCAGCCCTCCTCAGGTCTTCGTTGGATGCTTCCAGGGTGTGTTCTGAGACAGTGCCGTGCGATTCACTCAGACTGCCTCACCCTCACCTCCCAAAGACTGGATTCGTATGTGGGGCCTTGCCCAGCAGCCCTGTGACACTTGCTGGTGACTTCTGTGTTAGCCTTTGTTCTTTTAAAAAAATAACTGCAGCTGCTGCAGAATGAAGAGCCATGAGCAGGGTCCTGGGATGCAAGTCCTTGCCTGCATCCCACTGCTGTGCACAGAAACTTCTGCCGCCAGGCTCTGCTGCACAGAGGAGGGAACAGAGGAGCAGGCTGGCTCCTTCATCCCCACCTTTGCCCACCACTCACACTGGCAGGGTTCTCGGCGCTGCTGGGATCCACAAGAGGCTATAGCATTCCAGGCTCAGCTGCAAATCCTCCTGAGGGCAGGGGCCTGCCAGCTAGGTCCTCAGTGAACAACCCCAGCCCTCCATCATACCCGAGGCACGGCCTCAGCTCCCCACATTGACCTCTCTTCTCAGGAGCCCAGGGCCAGAGTTGCACAGGTTTTCCAAAAATCACAAGGTTGAGGAGATGCAGGAAAGGCTGTGCCTCACCGGGGCCTCACCACAGATCTTTCCTTGGCCCCCTCCCCTCCTGTATCCATCATCACCTAAAGAACTCTGTCTAGAGGCAGAGGATCTGCTCACAAGCCCCGGATGAAGCGGTGTGGTCCTGGGGCCCAACAGCATCCAGTAAACCCCTCTATAGAGCTCTGCCCCAAGATCTGGAGCTGTGGGGCTGAACTCAAGCTGACCTCCCCAGTAGGGGGAGGGAGTGGGGCATAAAAATGGAGCTTTGGGACCTGAGAGGGGAATCTCAGCAAACATTGAAACTTACATGTGAAGTGTGAACAGCTATGCACACACAACAATGAAGACCACCAGCAGCAGTGGTGGCCAAGACGGTGGCAGCGACAGCAGCAGCCAGACCCCCATCACATGCCCAAGGTGAAGCCTTCTACCCTCACTGAAACAGGCCCTGTAATTACCCCACAACGTTCAGATGCAGAAACTGAAACAGAGAAGTTAAGCAAGCTGCCCACGCCACACAGCAAGTAGAAGGTAGACTCAAGATCTAAACTTGGCAGCCTGGCTCCAGAGTCCAAAGGACACACAATCACTGAAGGACTGGAGAGCCTGGGCAGGGGCAGGAGCTGGCCACTGGGGGTTGCTGCTGCGTTACTGTTGCCTTAAAGCAAGCACACACACTTTCCCTGTAAGCAAGCCTCTCCCAAGCACCTGTGTGCACAGGGCCCCAGTTCTCCGGGAAACCCCAGCCCCTCCTTCCCCAGTTCCAGAATCAGAGGCTCACAACAATTTCCCCTGATCCCTCCCTTACTCCATGGCACCCTCTCCCCCACCCTGAGCTCCTGTACCATCCAGACCATATGGGTCTCCTCTTGGAGCTGCAGGCAGCCCAGTGACTAGACTGAAATTGCATCTCCTTCTGCCACACCACTGTAAAGGACAGAGCCTCCTCCCCTTAGAGCTGGTACCACCTTCCCCCACTGGGCTGATGTGGAGCAACAATGTGACCTAGAGTTAGCAATCTGCCCTTTAAATTCACAGGACCCTGCTCCTCTTTGCAAGAGTCACTGTCCAAGCCTACATAACAATCCTGGGGCCCCTTGGGTATCAGTCCAGCTGTCTGTCAAAGGATAGGTGACATGGGGAGCCAAAGCCAGATGCATCATATGGTCCCCAGTCCCTGCTCTGTCTCTTACAGCTGTGCAGCCTTGGCACATGGACTTAAGCTCTCTGGGCCTGACTCTATCAGCAGTATGAGGATAAGAAAGACAGATGGAAGCCGGGCATAGTGGCGCACGCCTTTAATCCCAGCACTTGGGAGGCAGAGGCAGGCAGCTTTCTGAGTTCGAGGCCAGCCTGGTCTACAAAGTGAGTTCCAGGACAGCCAAGGCTACACAGAGAAACCCTGTCTCAAAAAAACAACAACAACAAAAAGAAAGAAAGAAAGAAAGAAAGAAAGAAAGACAGACAGACAGACGGACAGTTACAAGAGGCTGAGCACACCTAGTCTCTGGCACAGGCCTTGGCACTTCCCAGGTACTCAACAAACAAACTGTGCCAACGCTTACCACTGTTCCTATTCGGCAAGTATGCAGGGGGCACTGACTCAATGTACCCCTAACCATCCCTGTAACCCCAGACAGCGTTAACATCACTCTTCCATTTTGCAGATGTAGAAAGGGAGACCTGAAAAAGTTGTTTATAAGATTTTACATCTAGTAAGGGAACAGGATTTGAATCTAGAAGACCCCAGACTCCAGGGAGCATACACACAGCTCTGCCTGTCTGTCTGTCTGAGACACAGTTTCTCTGTGTAGCCCTGGCTGTCCTGGAACTAAGAAATCTGCCCACTTCTGTCCCCCAAGTGCTAGGATTCAATGTGTGTGCCCCCAGGTCAGGGATACACACAGGTCTTAATGGGCAGCCTGGATTCCAGGATGATGTCTGGTTCTTCCTCCTACCTCCTGAGAGACACCTTCCAACCAGCTCACCTCCTACAACTCCGTACCTAGGAACCAGGTCCCAATCAACCCTGGAGGCTGATGTCCTCTTCCTAGTAGCCCCTCCCTGCCATGCCCAAGTCCCTGCACCCCCTCCACCCCTCACTCTCTCCCACCTTGGCCCGCTGCTTTGTCTTTGACCCTCAATCCCAGAGTCCCTTGCAGCTGCTGCTTACCACAGGACAGGCACAGCAGAGAACAGCTCTTAATTCCAGGGCTGAGAACTTTGCTTGGAGTCTCCCCTACTTCCCAGAGCTTCAACACAGGCAAGACCACTGGACTCACAGAACAGAAAATCAGCTTGAAGGGAGGCAGGGACTTTCTCAAGGTCACTGAATGAGTGCTAGTTAAGAACTCAGCCAGAGGCTGGCCACTGAGCCCAGAGGCCCAGAGGTCTGTGGGCAGGGCTGCGGCTCAGCTGCTCACTGGTCAGTCCACCAGAGCCCTGACAGCAGCTTCCTGTTACATGGCCATCACCCTGGGGTAGATGCTCTATACCCTAACCTAGAACTTACAAAGGGCCTGGGTTCGGTTCTCAGCACCCACATGACACAGCCCACAAACACTTGCAACTCCAACTTGAGCAAATTCAGCACTCTAATCTCCCTGGGCACCTGCACACGTATGATGCATATAAACTCACACAGGCACACAAACACACAGATCAATATGTTGTGGTGCTGGGAATGGAACTTAGGACCTTGTTCATGCTAAGTAAGAGCAAGACCACTGTGCTACACTAGCCAATCCCATCATTCCATGCGATAAATGAGAGGATGCCCTCAAGACTGCCGGGTAGCAAATGCCAGAGCCCCCTACCTCAGATCAGCCCCTGCCTCCAGCTCCGCACTGCTCTACCTCCACGAAGAAAGCATCAGCGTCAACCTGAAGGCTTGCGAGTGCAGCAGGCACGGGTCTTGGGTTCTAACAACATCACCAAAACAAAACCACCCATAAACGCCCCCCCCCCACTCCCGCAGCCCCTCAACCCAGGGTTTCAGAGAAGCTCCAGGTTTGACTTCTCCCATCCAGCTTCTCCCGCTGCCTCAAAGAGGTGTCACCAGAGCTAGACAGTGGCCTGACTTTAGGATCTTTGCAGGATCCCCCCCTCTCCCACCGCCCCCCATGCCTGAGATGTGGCCACAGCACCTACTCTAACCATCCTAGCAACTTTCCCACCTACCCACAGGGTACAGACTTTGTCAGTACAAAAGGCCAGGATCAGAGCAGACACTGACACACACTGTGTGACACAGACAGTCACACAGTCACTAGTGGGGTTGTAAAGTCAGGTCTGCCATTGGTCCTGTCATCCTCTGGTCTTCCCTATAGCTTCTCTGGCCTAATCGTGAGCACCGTGAGCCTGTGCAGATCCCTTCACACCCCCATGACAATGTCAACCTCTCAACGTAACTCAATTTTCTCCTCAACCCTAAGGAACCGCCATTAGACTCATTTTTCTGATGAAGAAACAGAAGTTGCTACCTAGCTGGGTGCTCAGCACTGGCTGTGCCTTGGTTTGCTAACCTGCAGAATGGGGTCATAACAGCCTCTCAAGGTGGCTAACGACTGCACAAGACTGGGGAAGCTCGGGCCCATGGACAGACCCCAGATGAGGCCCTGGATCTAGTGCGTTCTTGTCCACCCCTCACACCCTACAGGCCTGGCCTGATGAGGAAAGGCGCCATGTCTGTTGGAACATTTGCTGGGCCCTCAGATGCTGAGAAACGCTGAGTCATCCACCCTAGTGAGCGGAGGCCTCCCAGGAGCGGAGGATGGCCGTCCCCACTCAGCAGGAAGGTTCCAGGCTAGCAGGGTTCCTGTGCACATGGCAGCTCCTGAGCTGGCCCACTGAGTCCTGAGTCACTGGGGCTTCCCGCTGGCCTCCCTCAGCTACCACAGGGTTTGTGGACACTTAGATACCACTCACCAGAGTCTGTTCAAGACCCCCTACCCCTCTACCCCCACCCCATCCCACCCCCTACAGCCGCATCCAGAGCCTCCCGTGCCTCCATTATTTCCTAGGTATTTTCTTTCCATCCCCACACGCCACTCAACCTCAGCTGCTCTCATCTCCTACAAGGTGAGTCCCTAAGGCCTGCAAACTCCCAT
This sequence comes from Mus musculus, assembly GCF_000001635.26. Classification (NCBI taxonomy): domain Eukaryota; kingdom Metazoa; phylum Chordata; class Mammalia; order Rodentia; family Muridae; genus Mus; species Mus musculus. The sequence goes on from NC_000068.7 coordinate 153,520,626, forward strand.
GGCTGCTTCTCTGACTGAATCCCTCTCCCTCCTTTTCCAGAGCCCACAACCCCAGCTTCTAAATCAACCTAACTTTACCGCTTACTCGGCTGCCCTGCAGGTGCCTTGCTCCCCAGAGTGCATTTCCAGGTCCTTCTTCAACTGGCCCATCCAGGTTCCCCCATTACAGTCTTCAGGACTCTGAGGCCGTTCTGGTCTCAGCAGACTAAATCAGCTGCTATCCCCAGCCATGGGGAAAGCCAGCCAGATTCCATCCCGCAAAGTCCTCATCAACCTGGTCCACCTGGCCACTGAGCCAACCTCTTTATCTCTTCTCTCACTGAAAGATACTTTGGGTACCTTAAGGCCTAGGTCAGAGGTCAGTTCTCCGAGGACTTTCCAGACATTCATGGGTTGAAGATTGGGAATGGCTCTGGGGCCTCTGGGGCCCTGAAGTGCAGGACTGGACAGACAGTTCTCAGAACCCTACTCAGAGGGAAGCATAAATAACCCTTCCTTGCAGGGAAACGCCCTCCCTCAGGAGCAGGGGCTATTCCAGGCCATTAGGATGCAAAGTAAACCAAATACACAGAGCCCTGCTAAAGCTGTCACCTTGAGGGAGAACACTGAAGCAGTACTGTCTACCCCAGCAGATAAGGGTGACAGGAAGATCGAGAGATGGGGACAGCATCCAAGAGACCTCAAGGAGGTCTCTGTGAAAAGGTGACATTTAGCAAAGATTGTAAGAAGACCGAGCTTGCCAGTCACACAGAATCCTGGGGTCAAGGCGGGTGGTTGGGGTTAGCCAGTGCAAGGGCCCTGGGGTCTACTGCACTTGCAAAATAGCAGAAGCCAGCAGGGTGTGGCCAGATGGATAAGGAAGAATGAAAAGCTATAAAGACAGCAGGCACAAGGGCAGTAGGTAGCTAGCCAGACACACGGGGCTCTGGGACTTCCACCCTTAGGTTGAGTGAGGTGGGGTTTTGTGGTTTGTTTCTGAGCTGAATCTCACTATATTGCCCAGGTTGTGTTTAAGCTGTCCTTCTTCTGAATGCTGAGGGTCACATTACGGGTATGTGCCAATAAGTCCAGGAAGAAGGTAAAAGTCCTGGAGGGCTCTGAACAGAACGATAGAACCTGGCTTTTGCTTTTCTCGAAGTCTCCTCTGGGTGTATGAATGAGGAAGAGATCCTCTGGCCAGAGTGGAGGTGGGAGCCAGTAGTAAGCTGATGCCCCTCCAGGCTGGTCAGGGCTGGGGACGGGGAAGGAGGCACAGATGTGGTGGTGTGTGAGTTGCTGAAGACAGTACCAGGAGTTTTCAAATGAGACAAAGATAAGATGAAGAAGAAAAGGGTAAGGAGACAAAGATAAGATGAAGAGAAAAAACAAAAAGAAAAAAAAAACCACCACCAACAACAAAATCAAAACTAAACAAAACAAAAAAAACCCTTCCTAGATGTAATGTGGCTCAGAAAGACAGGGTACAGGAGCCAGATGTGACAGAGGGGCTGAGCAACAGGGGAGGAGAGGAGGGGGCACGACTTGGCTTTCACAACCAGATTTTTGCTCAGCTCTGGATTCTGCAGGACCACCAGTGGATTCCCTCTGTGCTGCCTCACTTTTCCTATCTGCATCAGAGGAGCCCCAGGTCCCCGGGGTTGGCCAAGAGAAGAGAAGACTGAGAGGTTGGTGACCTTGTCCTCCAGAGCCAAGCAGCTTCCCTCCAGCCTCCCAACCCCCTGAGGCTGCCCAGGCCAGGCCTGCAGCTGCAGCTGATCAGGACCAAGAGAAGGGGAAAGGGGAGGAGGGAGGGAGGGAGGGAGGGAGGATGGCATCTGCCTCCCTAGGCTGGGCCAGCAGGTGGAAGGGCTGATGGAGGTCTGGAAGCCTCAGAATGGCCCTCGGGCAAGGGCTCTGTAAGCCTGGGGTGGGCGGAGGCTGAGGACACTCTGCAGCTACCCTCCCACAGCTCAGACAGAGCCAGACAGAGCTCTGGCGCCTGAGCCCTGCTTGGGGGTTGGGGGGTGGGGGCGGGGACCCAGGAAGGGCTTCTGACCTCTCTAGTCCCAGGTTTCAGGGGGCACATTAATTAATTGGCACATGGTAGGGGCTTGGGTGACTGGGAGATCTTCTCAGACCCTGGCCTAATAGCTTAGTATGTGGTGGGTGGGGCACTCAACAGGACCTACCAGGTTGTGGTAAATCTCCCACATGGGAGCCTCCATCTTCCTTGCACCGAAGAGGGATACAAAGGAAGGGGCTTCACTCAGTTCCCGCCACGTTTGCCAGACTCCCGATGGCACAGCACAGAGATGCCTCCAACACAATCTCAAGGACCAAACCCTGGCAGCTGCCTACTGAGTGCCAGGGATGGGACGAGGCTGGATCTCCACCTCCACAGTCCTTTTGAGCATCCGTGACAGCTTTCATCACTGTCTCCATTTTCCAGATGAGAAGAGTAAGGCTCAGAGAGCTGAGGCAGAAGCTCACTTTCCCTACCACTTGCTGCCTGCCGCAGGCTCCATGTGCCTTGGGACGTGAACTTCACACCAGTCCCACAGGTGAGGATGGAACAGGGACGCAGCCCCTTGGCCCTGTGGCTGCAAAGCCTATGCCCCAGTCTCACCCAGTATCTAAGTGCGGTACTTACTCTAACAAGCCAGTGGCCACAACAGGCTGCAGCCTCGCTTCCTCCCACCCCTCTGCCTCCTTTGGCGCTCAGGGGCCAGGCCTGGTTTTCACACTAGCAGGGTGACCTTGAGCACATTCCTCAACCACCGTCCTCAAGGACAGCCGCCGCTTTCCCAGGTTGTCCAGGTCCTGTATCCTTTGCCTGATTTCCAGACAAGGAAACTGAGGATTGAAGACCCAGGCAGGGCACCTGGGAACCTGTAGGTACCACCGAGATCCTGTCCATGGGATCTAATCTACTCACGTCTAGTTCCTATTCACACCCTGTCCCAGAAGCCTCCATTCTGCCCTAGGAATTGGACTTTGAACCTGGGGGTGGGAGGGGGCTGTTAAGGCCTTATCCTCCAGTCACTCTCTTTTACTTCGAGTCAACTGGCCAACAGGGACACACCAGAGTCAGGATGGCCACTTGGGCTAGCCTGGCTATAATCACACACACACACACACACCACGAGCAGCATACCACCAGCCAGCCAGGGCTTTCCATCAGAACCTCACACACAGTCACACCATGGTCTGCCAGCGCAGCACCCCAGGTGCTCCCACATCTGCCAACACAGACGATCACAGCCGAAGACATCATAAGCATACTGCCTCCCTCCACCTGCATGCACCCGTACCCCGGCATACACACACACACTCCCGCCAGCATCCTCAGCCAACACGCTGATAGGCATACCCACGGAGCTGACGTGTGTATGTACACTGCGCACATATGTTCTAGCCCATGGTCCCACACTCATGTACAGTGTCATCAGTGGTATAATCTCTAAGATAAGAGCTGCCTCATTGAAGCCAAGGCTTGTCTGAAGCCGGCACCTTTTGTGCCCGAAAAGCCCTAGCCACAGGTCTCCACACTCCAACTGCTTCCAACCCACCCACCAGTGGCTCCCAGGAGCAGTTTCAAGGTCTGGCTTTCTGGACAGGAAGGTAGTGCCTCAGGTCACAAAGGAGAGGGCAGACTACTTAGTGGAGGAAGAAGAGTACACATTGTCCCCACCACAGAGGAGCAACCCAGAGCCAGAGAAGAAACCTCAGAAAGTCATGGCCTGGCACTCAGCATCCAAATGGCACTTAGCTCAAAAATGCCTCCCCTAGGTTCTAGGACCCTGTTACCCAAATTATGGATGCTTAATTAATAAAAAGGCTTCCTTCTGCCACTCCTGAGAAATCTAAATGGGGCCTGTACCAGACACCACTGTCAACTCTGTCCCCAAAGTCCCCGGAGACCCAGGGTAACAGAGACCTTTCTCCCCCAAGCTTTTCCCATTGTGTCCAGGAAAGCCCCAGACATCTTACATGGCACCAATCTACAGTACCAGACATCTTGACCAGAGGTATTCTTCTAAACAAATTCAGACTAAAATGTAAGGGCCTATCATGAAAGGCTTAGACATTTAAATTAAGTTAGGTAGCAGTATTCCTCAGAGTCAGAACAGAAATGTATATGTGTTAGTACCCAGTCCCAAGGCCCACCCACTCACTAGTATGGCCTAGGGAAATTTCCTAAGTTCCCTAAGCTTCAGTTTACGTCTCTGTCAGGTGATGATAATAGCAGTGTTGGCCTCTAAGCTGCTGTGAGATTTCCACAAGCTGAGGCAGCATCTCACTCAACACAGTGACAAGCACACAGTAGGCCTACTGAGAAACAGGTGCCACACGGGCTCTGGCCTTTAACCCCAGCACTAGACAGACATAATCAGACAGATCTCTGCAAGTTTGAAACCAACCTAGTCTATACAGAGTTCCAGTCTAGCCAGGGGCTACACAGTGAGACCATGTCTAAAAGAGGAAAAAAAAAAAGGAGGAGGAGGAGAAGGAAGAAGGAGGTAGGAGAGAGGGAGAGAGGGAAAGGGGGACGGGGAAGGGGGAGAGAGGGGGGCTAGGATGAAAAGGAAAGAACACTGAGGGAGGTAGGTATCCCACTGAAGGTCAAAGCCTGTTGTTACTCAGTGGAAGCCTGTTACAGTGTTACACTACAGCATTAGAGGCCCTTTCCCGCCCAGGCCAGTGGCCGCAGGTGCCAAAGGTTTACACAAAAGCTCTGGGGAGGAAGACTTCAGACTGTGAAAATGCTTTCCACTAAATGAACGTCATCTGCAAACTGGGAAAAGACCACCATTAGTCAATTTGGCCAGCGCAACACCTGGGGTCCAGCTCGCAGAAGCCTGGTGTTGACAGTGAAGTTGGGCAATCACCGAGGGGACCCTGGAGGAATAGGGCACTCATGGTGGGATCCAGAGCATGTGCTGGGCCCAGGAGAGGCCATGGTGGAACTCAGAGACCTGTGCCCCCGATCCTAACACTCCACCAATGGAGCTGCCTCTCCCTAGGGGCTTCAGCTTGTGTACTGGAAGTTGATGCTCTTGGGCTGAGACAATTTCTCTCCAAAGAACCTTGGGGCTCTCTTGACCTGGGAATTGGCAGCTGGCTCAGGGTCCTACCCCAGCCTAATCTGTGACCCTCCCAGGTCCCAAGGCCAGTCCCACTCAGAGGCCAGGTGAAAAGAAGAGGAGCGGGTCATGTGGCTGGAACAAAATCCGAGGGTCTTCCCTCCAAGGGGTTCACTTCCCCTGCTTTTGCCACCAATGTGGTCAAAGCCAGCCAAACACAAGAAAGAGTACCGCCTAACCAGGCTTTGCCCAGCCAGAGGCCCTGGCTAGCTCTTATCATAGAAAGATCTTATCCCCATGAGCACCAGTGAGGGACTCCGCCCTCTCTCAGTCTTCTGCCTGCACCTTCCACTTCCTGTGACAACCTGCACACTGAGACCAGCCTGCCTCCCCCAAGCTAGGCGGCCCTCCCGCGCCAAGCCCCACCCCCAAGTGGGCCCCAGCTGCAGGAGGCCCTGCTGAGTGTAATTCCCTGCGCCCTCCTCTCTGCCCTGGCCCGTCCGGACAGATTAAGCCTTTGTCACACACACACACCCAGAAAAGCTCAGGGCCAGATGGGACAGGACAAGTGTCAGATCATAGACCCGAAGCCCGAAGCTAGCCTGGAAGCTGGGAACCAGCCCTGACCACAGCTTCTCCTAGAACTGTAGGGGGAGGGGAGGGGACCTGAGGAGGTTAAGAAGGCACACAGGATGGTGACTCCTTGACTACGAAGCCATACTTGGGCTTATCTCTGGCTCCCCAATTCCCTGACATTTCCTGCCAGCCTTCCCTCTCTACATCACTTAGTTAGCTGTACCTGTCTTTCCCGCTAGTCAGGTGTCCCAGGAGAAGTTGCTCACCCACCCCAAACGCCCAGTGTAAACCTCAAAAGCCTGGGGACTACCCCCAAGGCCTGGAGACTCGGAATAAATGTCACAGACAAAGGTTTATGGCCCAATGACCTTCACAAAAACCTACAGAAGACAAAACTACAAAATCTCCACTGACACCAGAAGCAAGGGCAACTTCAACTCCATGTGCATGTCCGCACATGTGTGTGTGTGTGTGTGTGTGTGTGTGTGTGTGTGTGTGTGAGTAAAGGCTGAGAGATGACCTTTACATCTTTCAAAAAAGGTCCCATTCAGTCCCTCCTCGGAAGAGGCCGCGGCTGCCTCAGAATTCCCAGCAGGGTCTGCTTCTTAGACCAGCTAAAAGGAAAATGGACATGGAAAAATTATAACGGCACCCGAGGAAGAGACCTGGTGATGGGGCGGCAACGCTCTAGGCATCTCCAGTGGCTGGCTCTGGCTGGCTAGGCAAGTGGCAGGTAACTAACAGGTTCTCTGGGGACAGGCAGGCTAGGCAAGCCGGCATGGGGAACTGGAGGAACAGGCTGTCACAGGAGGGCATGCCTGTTGTGTTTGTCATCCCTCTGGCAGCCTGGGCAGGGAGGCCTGGGTCCCCGGTTCTCTGCCTCCCAGGCAGGTGGTCCCCTAGGGGAAGGTTTATTATTGGTCTTGGGGCCAGGGTGGAGGCTTGTCAGGTCCCTGCTGTAAAAGGCAAGCAAGGTAGACCGAGTGGGCTTCGGGAAAGATCTGAAGCTGCTAGCTAGCTCACCCAGGACCTGAGCCCAGGCCTAGCACCAGCTTCCGCAAGTGGATGGGAAGGGGTGTTCTGGCATTGGCAGCTGTGTGGAATAAAGGGATGGACAAACCATCTCATGATTCCCACACCCTAAGGAAGTGGGTGACCCACAGAAAGACAGCAAGCCAGGTGTGGGAGTTCCCCTGAACCCCAATAGTGGGTGGACTGGGGATCCTGCCTCAGTCTGAAAAGGAGTTGGGGAAAGACTCTAAGCTGCTGGGAAAGGTAGCCAGGAGAAAGATGAGGTGGGGACTGACCTGGAGAAGCCCTGAAGGCTTAAGGCAGGGATCTAGCTAACAGTCTGGTGGGTGGCTGCCCTAGGAAGAGCCACCTTGATTGGGGATGGGGGGGTGGACGGTCCTCGTGATGGGACGAACCAAGTGGAAGTCGCAAACTGGCAGGTGGGAAGGGGTGACAGCTCACCTGTCCTTAAGGGCAAATGGACAGTGATTTGGATGGGGGAGGATCCTTGATACATCGGAGCAGGGGACAATGACCCAGACTCCCTGGGTTTGAAGACGAGTGTCCATTTATTTGGGGTTCCGTAACCCACGCTGTAGGGACTCGGCCCACCCTCCCGCTCCGGGAAGCCGGCGGGCGCGCCCCTCGGCCCTGCCCCCTGTTACCCGGCCGGCCGGAGGCGGCAGCGGCGCAGATGGGCTGCTGGCGGCCGCAGCGGCAGCGGCGCGGTTATCAGCGCTCCTCGCAGATGGGCCGCCAGCCCTCTGCGCTCGCGGCTCCCACTCCCCGCGGCCTGCAGCCCCGTCCCCTGGGCGCGGGGGGGTGGGGGGAGGCGCCTCGGGCTCCACTCTGCCTCCTGCCTCCCTCCCTCGCGGTCCCCTCACCCCGCGGGCCCGGCCCGGGCGGCCGCCGGAGGGGGAGGGGACAAGTGCACTTTTCGTAACGACCGAATCAATTGTGTGTGAAGAGCCCGCTCCGGCCGGGGACAGGGCTGAGCGCGGGGCGGGCGCGCCGGACGGGGGAGGAGCGCGGAGGGGGGAGCGGGGGAACAGGGAGGAGGGAGGCCGGCGCGGGGCGGCCGGGCTCTAGTGCTCCGGCCGGGCGAGGCCAGGGAGGGGCGGCGGGGAGGAGAGCTAGGCTGGCCCGACCGGGCCGGGGACCGAACACACTACCCGAAGGTCTGGGCAACGGAAAGTTCAAAGCTCAGCAGCGCCCCGAGAGCAGCCGCCCCCCCCCAGCCCCCACCCTCTGCAGAACAATGAGGTCCCGGAGGGGGGAGCCGCGGGGCCCAAGCCTCACGCCCTCTCGGGGCGCCCCGAACCGAAGGGGATGCCCCCGCCCGGCCACTGGCCACCAGCCTCCTTTCCCGGGGCTGCGGTTACCCGCCCCCCTCCCCAGCGCCAACCGGGCCAGCCTGAGAGACGGGGGAGGGGAGGGGATGAATAGGTCATGCCGCCCCCGTCCCAGGGTGGGGGGAGCGCGGGGCCCGGGGGGCGGCGGGGACGCCCCACCCACCCTTGGGAGGCTGCTCCTGCGCCAGGCTGCGGCTCTGGCTGCCCCTCCCCGGGCCAGTGCCGGGTGGGGTCGGGGCGACAGTGCCAGGGCTAGCCCCCTCCCCTAGTGCGGGGAGGCCCAGTGGACTCCCCGTCCCGCCGCTGCCCCTGCCTCCCCACCCCCGCAGCACCACCCTACACACACACACATAGATACACGCGCGCGCGCACACACACACACACACACACACGCACACACACACCGCCCAGCCGGCCCGGGGGCGGGAGCGCGAGGCGCCCGGGACAGGCGGCCTCCGGGCGGGAGGGGGGGAGGCTGGAGCTCCGTAGCAGCCGCCTGCTGGCTGGGGGGAAAGGGGGAGGGGAGGGGACGAGAGGACAGAACACGCTGGGGTGAGCAGCCCGGGACAGCCCGCCCGTCACGGCCATGGCCCGATCAGCGGCGCAGAGGGGGCAGGGACGCCCCAAACCCCGAGCGCTGCCCGGGCGGGCCAGGGAGGGCTAGTGAGCAGGGACACGCACGCCCCGGGTGGGCTAGACACACGGACAACCCCAGAAACACACCATTCGGACACACATCCACACCCCCACCCCGCCCCCGCCCTCCCCAATCCCGGCCACGGGACTAGCCCGCGGCCGCCGCGCGCGCACTCACCGAGCCCGTCTTGACCGGCACATACACCACTTGGCCCATCTTGGGTTCCCGGCCGCTGCCCAGGCGGAAGCCCTTGGAGCGCACCCAGAACTGGAACTTGCCTTTCTCGCCCGCCGCCGGGCCGCTGCCCGCGCCGGTCCCGCCGCCACCCTGCAGGACCTCGGCGATCCGCTGGTATTTGCTGCGTGTCACTGTCTTGGTTTTAGCCGAGTCGCCGTAGGTGCGCAGGCACCAGTCCCGGAACTGGCGGCCCAGCTCCGAGTCCCCGGGGCTGCGCTCGCGCTCCCAGCCCCCGCGCAGCAGCAGCGTCGGCTTCGGCATCCTCCCGCCGCGCCCGGCGCCCTCGGGGGCGGGCCGGCCACCGGGCCGCCCGGTGCTGGAACTGGGCTGGGCTGGGCCGGGCTGGGCAGGGGCGCGCCGCGGCCCGGGCTGTCCCGCGGTGTGGCTCTGGCGCGGCTGCTGGATGGGCGCGGGCGGCGGCCGGACGCGCGGGGCTGCGGCGCGCTCTGTCCTGCTCGGGCGGCGGCGGCGGCGGCGGCGGCGTTGGCGGCGGCGGCTCCGACTCGCCTCCTGCTCCGCCTCCTCCTCCCCCCGGCCGGGATGCAGGAGAGATGGAGGCAGCTCCGGGCCCGGAGGTGCAGAGGGGGCGGGCCGCCCCGCGGGCGGCCAGGGGAGGCGGGAGGCGGGGAGCGGCCCCGGGCACGGGGAGCGAGACCGAGCCTGGGCGCGGGCGGCAGCGGTGGCTGTCAGCTTGCGCGGCTCATCCTGCTCCTGCTCTGGCTCCGGCTGGGGCTCCCGCTGCTGCTGCTCTTCCTCCTCCTCCTCCTCCTCCTCCCGCGCCCGCCTCCACCACGCCGCGGGATCCCACCTGTTAGAGCGGCGCAGGCTGCGCCGCCGCCCGCCCCCCTCCCTCCCGCGCCCGCGCGCCCAGCCCCGCCCGGCCCGGCCCCTGGGGGCGCGGGGGCTGCTGCACCCGCAGCGGCCGGGAGGGCAGCAGCGGCAGGCGCGCGGTACCCAGCTAGGGATCGTGTTCCATCCGGCTGGTTCGGCCCACAGCCTGGAAGGCCGCACTCTGTCGGGACGGGCTGACTGTCCCGCAGGCAGTAGGGCACAGATCATAGCCCAGACACTGGCGTCCCCAGCCTCCCCGATTGGGTCGTCTTAGCCGAGGTAGCCCAACCCTGGCGGTGTGGGACAGGCTCCTCTCCTCACTCCTGCAATTGGCCTGACCGCTCTGGTGTCAGTATGGGTGCCAGAATAGGAATGTTCCCCCGGGGGGGGGACCCCAAGCCACCACCCTTTGGACCCCCAAACTTTCTCTCCTTCCACCTCATCTGAATTCCCCCAAGATTGGCCGGCCTTGCCTTAGTGTAGGTGGGGGTGGGTAGCCCCAGGCCCTATAGAAGTCACCTTGTCCGGTGGCCTTCCTGGTGCCAACCTCACTGAGCCTCTGAAGACCTTGAACACACCCACAAACCCATTCTGAGAAGCCTGACCTTCCCGGATGCACCTTGGCCTAGAATCCCTTGGAGAATAAACTTAGTGATCTCACACCCCCTCCCACCTGAGCAGATCTGACCAGTGTAGAACTTCCTCCTCCCCTATGAATTATAAGCATAAATAAAGGTTCAAGTCAATCCTCGAAGATTTCTGCCTTCCTTTCTTATCAGGGCATAAGAAATTACTGCATTATCCTTTCTGCTGTCCCCTGGCGGCCACCCCCATGTCATCAGGCCACTCTTACAGACACATTATCACTCAAGAGTTGAGTCCCAGAACAGGATCATTTTCTGCCTAAGAACTCCAAGGTGCCCATACCCGAGTCATTGAGACAATTGTGTGCCAGGCCCTGGCAGCTGTGAAGCCATCCCCATCTTAGAGAAGGGGGCCTCGGGATTCGAGAGGTGGCCTGATCTACTCAAGGTCATGAGAAAGAGGGAGATGGGGTGTGAGTTTCGGCTCAGTTCTGCCTGACACCCGCTACCATTTCACACATATGCCTCCCCTCTCAGGTGGGAGCTACAGCTCGCTCCCCACACCCCTCCAGCCAGAGTCTCCAGATGCTCAGGGCCCATATCTGACTCATCCCTGAATTTCCCGGCCCTGGTACAGCATCTGGCACACAGTAGGTGCCAATAAATGCTGGGAAGAACCTAAGGGGTCTTCCAAGTTCCAACCTCTCTGTATGTCACATAGATTATTTTTAGATAATTTACATTTCCATGTTACTTTATATACGCCAACAACTCCACACTCACTTTTCCTCCTCATCTTCCCAAGATCTCTTTTTGGATCCCTGCTGCTATACCCACTTTAAAGAGGTGGCCACTGGGAGCTGGGCGTGGGGATAAAAGAGGCAGAAAGATTGAGTTCAAGGCCAGTCTCCATAGCATACATAGTAAGCTTCAAGACAGGTTGGGTTCCACTGGGGATCAGAGAAGGGAAAGTTCTAGCAAAAGATGACCAGCCCTGGAGTCTAGGGGCTTCTACATGACTTTTCAAGTGTAAAGACATCCCTCCAGCTGGCTCCCCCCCCAAACCCCCACTCCCCACCCCCAGCCCTCCACCCCTCACCACCACCACCACCACCACCCCACCCCCCACCCCCACCCTCAGCTAAGAGCCAACGTGTTCTGCCTGCCAGTGCTCCTGATCATTGAATAAAGGGGTCCTGTAGGTGGCAGGGTCATTGTCTCAGCCCACCAAATAACCACTAATCCAGACCACCTCTCCACCAGTCTAGGTCTTTGCCTGCTTTTCAGGTCCCAAATATCTACTTGTTAGTCTTGGACTGAGGTCTAGTATGTCTGGTGAGCTTTGTGCAGACATCAGTCAGACTTGGAATCAAATCCAGTTGGGATTTGAAGTAGCATACTCCATGATCCTAGGCTCCACCCCACAGCTTCCATTCTTGCTGGATGGCCCCAACTTTCTCAGCTGTGGGTTAAGCAGTATGTCATGGATAGAAATACTAAAGATACTAGATGTAAGGATATCTGCTGTATAAGGTACTCAATGAGGGTCCTCTTCTTCATGGGGAACCACAAAGTATTAAGGGTGGGAAATGACATTTACTGATACCTGTTTTTGGTGTTTCATTCTTTTGGCAAACATTGGTAGAAACATGTTTGTGGGATTCTCACAGCCCCACTCTCCTGAAACTCCTCAGTGGGTGGGGCGAATGGCTTTCAAGCAAACCAGCTGTCAGTCATTGAAATTGCGGGAAAGGGGCCATGGTGGAAACAGCATACTATGAAGTACTATGGAGTAAATAATGCAGGAAGTGGCTGCTATTCTTAGGGGCTAGGCAGGCCCCTCTGAGGAGGGAGGCTTGGAGAGGTGCCTTCAATGGCAGGTGCCCTGGAGCCAGTCATGCTAAGATCCAGGCAAATAGCCTTCTAGGCAGAGGGAACAGCAGAGACAAAAGCCCTCCTGTGAGATGGGGCCAGGAAGATGGCTCAGCAACCTATTGAAGGTGCTTGCCGCTGAACCTGATAACCTGAGTTCAAACCTCAGGACCCACATACTAGACAGAACCAATTCCCGCAAGCTGCCCTCTGACCTCCACATGGCATGTCCCACTGCCCTCCCTGAAATAGATATATAAATGTAATTTTAAAAATTTTAAACCAGACATAGTAGCACATACCTTTCATCCCAACACTAGGGAGGCAGAGACAGATGGATCTCTGTGAGTTTGACACCAACCTGTTCTCCAAGAGAGCCAGGACAGTCAGAGCTATGTAGAGAGATCTTGTCTTTTAAAAACAAAGCAAAACAAACAAACAAAGCCGGGCGTGGTGGCGCACGCCTTTAATCCCAGCACTCGGGAGGCAGAGGCAGGCGGATTTCTGAGTTCGAGGCCAGCCTGGTCTACAGAGTGAGTTCCAGGACAGCCAGGACTACACAGAGAAACCCTGTCTCGAAAAGCCAAAAAAAAAAAAAAAAATATATATATATATATATATATATATATATATATATATGTATATATATATATTCTAGAAAGCAGAATTGGTGAGCAGAGAGGGGTTGGAAATCAGGAATTTTGTCTTTTGTTTTCTGAGACAGTCTTAGAAGTCGCTGGCTGGCCTGGAACTTGCTATATAGACCAGGCTAGTCTTGAACTCCCAGAGATCCACCCACCTCTGCCTCCTGAGTGCTGGGATTAAAGGTATGTGCTCCTATGCCCAGAAGACTGCAGGAGTCTTGATGACCAGGGGGAGACTCTGGATTGTAGCCTAGATGCATAGGAGCTAGTTAGAGACTGGGTATGGAGGGAGTGAGGGAAGAGGGAAGCTTCAAAGCTATGAGAGCTGAAGCTTGGGCTTCTCCCCATTGCTCCCCAATATCAGGCATATATAGCCTCTTGTCTCAAGAAGTGCTGGAAAGAGACTGAAGAGAGCTGAATCCTGGGGTGAGGATGGTCTTCTAACCCCACACTCATCCCCGCTACTGTGGAAACAGATCTCTGGAACTCTGGCCTGTTCCTGTCAACAGCATCCTGCCCCCAGAGGATGCTGGGTCAGGGCATCTCCCCACATCTGCTCCTCTCTTCCTCTCCTTCCAGACCCCTGTCAAGGGGACAAAGGAAGTTGCCTATTAGCCAAAGACTAGTGAAATGCCCTGTTTGGTTTTTTGTTAAGGTGCATTTATTTTATTTTATGAGTATGAGAGGTTTGCCTACATGTATGTATGTATACCAGTTCCATGTAGTGCCTACAAGAGGCCAGAAGAGGGTACTAGATCTCCTGGAACTGGAGTTGCAGAAAGGTGTAAGCCTCCACGTGTGTGCTGGGAACTGAACCCATATCCTCTACAAGATATGCAAATGCTCTTAACCTCTGAGCCATCTCTTCAGCCCCTACCTGGGGTTTTTTGTTTGTTTGCTTGTTTTTGTGTTTTGTTCTGGTTTGTGTGTGTGTGGGGGGGGGGGGAGGTTGTTTGTTTTAATTCTTGGACCAGATGTCCAAACCCCAGGCCTATCTATAGCCCCTTCCAGTGGGGCTAGCAATGGGCGAGGTCACTCAGATCAGTAGACAGATCAGCTAAATCCCAGAAAAGGTAGGAAGCTGGAGGGCAGAGCAGCTGGCTTTGTCTTTCTTTGATCACCTGCCTGTCATTGAGCTGTCCTACGTTCAGGACAGTGGGAATATAAACACACAATGGCCACAAGGCCTATAAGGCTCCGGCTTGGGGTCTGAGCCAAGAGATTCAGGCCCTGACAGAGGCCCACTCCCCTGAGAGCTGGAAGTAGCTAGAGCCCGGCCTGACACCACTCTTAGAAACCACATCCACCTTGGTATCTCCCTGCCAGTCTGTCTAGCCACCTGGCTTACTACAGGCTCACCTCATCCAGAAAAGCCTTCTCATCCCTCAGTTGACTCAAGGACTTCTTCTGGTCACTGATGGACCACTGGACTTTCCCCAGTGTTGGCTTGAACCCACAATTGCAACATCCTCTACTTTCTAGTACCCAGGGTAAAGTTTGTGACTTAATAAATAATTATTGCATGCACATATGCATGTGTAAATGAATGAATTGGTTCTTGAATGAACGAATGAATGAATGAATGAATGGGTTCTCAAAAAGGAAATGTCAGACTGAAATCTACAGTACTTACCACCATACTGGTCTTGTCACACCATCCACATTTATCGTTCTCCTAACCCTGCTCTTGGTGACATAAGTCCCTTATCTGTAGGCTCAGTTTTAAAGGCTGGTAAAATGGGGATACTGATGATAGCCCCCTCCCCCTCTCGGGGCTGTGTGCAAATGAGCAATTGCTCAGTGCTAGCTCTGGCTATTATTATGTCCACCAACCATTCATTTGGACATTTGCTCCAGCATCTTCTGTGTCAGACAGCTATTCAGTGTGGGAAATCAGTAGTCAGTGAGCCGGATACTGCTCAGCCTCTGTGGCACTAAGCTGGCTTTTTTTTTTTTTTTTTGACATAAAGTCTCAAGTGTCTCTAGCTGGCCTCATACTATGTATCTGAGTATGACCTTGAACTTCTTTCTGACTCCATTTTCAAGTACTAGGAGTATAGGTGTGTGTGGCTTAGGAATTCTCTGCTTACTAAGCTACATGCCCAGACTGAGATTTTAAACTCGAGGGCCTTCAGTAGACGGAAGTCTTCACAGCAAAGAATAGAAGAGAGATTAGGTCTCCGCTTCTGCGGTGACCTGGGCTGTCTGTGGGTACACAGCCAAGTGGGACAAGCTCTGCCCACTTTCCTAGGCTCTTGAATTCAACAGCCACCTTTCTAGAAGTTAAAACTGAAGGAGATATGGAAAGTAACTTATTAGGGGTTTCATTCAAATATCGCTTCCCTGGAGGAGCGCCCTCTGCCCTGTTGAAAAATCCCTTGGGCATCCATCCCCTGCCTGCTTGGTCTATCTTTCCAGACTCAGCATCTCCCTCCACTGTGACACTTCATGGGTGACTTGGGCTGTCCCACCCACCAGGATATGTGTTCCAAAGAGCAAGGACTCTGTCCTGTCCACTGTGGTATGTACAATGTTTATGACAGTGAAGGGATGAAGGAAGCCAGCCAATAGAGAGGCTCATACCTGTAATCCCAGCACTTGGGAGACCCAAGTAGGCCGATCATGAGTTTGAGTCCAGCCTGAGCTACACACTCTATCTCAAGCTCCCAAGTAGGAATGAGCCAGTGAAGAAACCTGAAATGTGTGCGCACAGTGAGCCTTGTAATGGAGACTTCTGATGCAATGGAGAAGCAAGGCCAGCAAGTCATTTCCCCTTCATGCAGCCTCAGTTTCCTCATCTGTAGAATGGAGCCAAGTGCCTGCTTGGCAGAAGCTTTGTGAGATGCCATCCCAACGTGGGACAGATGGGTGTGCCATCAAGGTGACAGATGGAGCCCTCAATGGGGGAGGGGAGGCTAAGAAAAGGGGCCTGGAGGCTTCCTATGGGACACAAAGGAAGCTGACACTGGATCTGTCCCGTCACCTGAACTCACCGGTAATTTATTGATGCTGGACTCCGGCACCCAGTGGCATGCCAGGTCAGCTTCACAGAATGGGGTAGTGCCCTAGGACTCCCTCTGCCTCATCCCTGAAGGCCTGAGGTGGGGAGCATGAGTCTGATTGGCACTAAAAAACTGCCTAGCGAGGCCCCCTCCACACTCCCCACTGTGCGCCAGGCACTGGGGAGATGGGTCCCTGAGTTGCCTGAGTCACACTGGGTAGAATGGCTGTAATCGAACAGATGCTGAGGACTGCTGGGAGCATTTTTGTGTCGTATGCAGCTCTGTTTATTCATAGGTCAGAAAGTGCCATCCTGGGAAGACCGACTTCTGGAAGGAGCATCACACAGCCAAGTAGGCTGCAGGAGAGTTCAAACCCAGATCTGCCTGGCTCCAAGCCCCAAGCTTATGTGGTGTGGCTGGCTGAGGGGTATGTGAGACAAACGGCTCCAAGGAAAGACCTCCATGTCAGCCTGCTGCTGGCATGCCTGTGATCCTGGTTCTCAGGAGGAGCGCCATGAGTTTGAGGCCAGCCTGGACTACAGAGCAAGTTCAAGGCCAGCATGGGCTTCAGAAAGAGACTGTGTCCCAGAAAGGAGTGAAAGATAGGGAGGAGAAGGAAAGGGCAGGGGAGGGAGAGAAGGGGGAACAGAAGGGGAGGGAAGGAACGGAGAGGAGAGGAAAGTCTGTGTGCTCAAAGTAAAGAAGCCTTGTTCCACTGATGGCCTCCTGGTCCCTTGCGGAGTTGAGTGGAAGGAGGAAGGGGTCATATGTTTCTGACAGGGAAGTAGACAGGTGGGTTATGACTTGGGAGGGGGCCATGCCCAAGTGGGGTAGGGGAGCATGGCCTCGAATGGGCTATGACAATGGTTCTCAACCTTCCTAATGCTGTGACACTTTAATACAGTTCTTCATGTCGTGGTGACTTCCAACCGTAAAATTGTTTTGTTGCTACCTCACAACTGTAATTCTGTTACTGTTATGAATCCTAATGTAAATATCTGATATGCAGGATATCTGATATGTGACCCCTGTAAACCCCCAAAAGGGTCTTTGAGGTTGAGAACCACTGGGCTATGGGAAGTCATGGTTGATGGTTGAGCAAAGAACCATTCTTTCCCCAGCCTGGGAGACTCAAAGGGGACAGCCAGTAGGGCTGTTGGCATGTGGCTTTCAATGTGGTCCAGTGTCTACCTCCAGCTTAACCTCCATCCAGTCTCCTTAACCTGTGGGCATTCTGGGCTTATTCTGATCAGGCCATCTCAGTATTCTCCAGAGTTTCCTCGACATAGGACTCACACCATTTCCCCAGGTTTGGTGACTCTGGCTAGGCCTTGCTTTCAGATCCAGTTCCTTGAGGAATCCATTTCAGTTGTGCCTTGACCTTAGAGCTACAAGGTAGGCTGGGCAAGGGCTGTCTTCCAACCACAGGGCAGCAGCTTTTGTGCATGCTAACTGTGTCACTCACACCCCCCCCCACCATCCCCATCCTGCTCTGCACCCCATGTCCTGTGAGAAATGTTCCCTTCCCCATCGTCCCCGCAAGACAGACCTGAGCATGACCAGAGGTCCTCCTAGACGCTTGAAGTCTGATTGCACAACGGAGCCTTAGATTTAACAGCCATGACCGAAGCCCTTTTTATATCCTTCCATCTCTTGGGGC
Organism: Mus musculus; assembly: GCF_000001635.26. Lineage (NCBI taxonomy): Eukaryota > Metazoa > Chordata > Mammalia > Rodentia > Muridae > Mus > Mus musculus. The sequence continues at coordinate 153,538,095 of NC_000068.7, forward strand.
TGGGTTTCTTGCCACCTGAAAAGTCTGGTCTCAGAGCTACCAGGCACAGGGAACAGTTTTCTCTCTACAATAACCCCCAGGGTCTCTTTTCTCAAATACACCCCCTGTTGTACTCCAGAACACTGGGGCCAAGTCCACATTCCGTGACATTCAAGGCTCACTCCATGTGTTAGACACACACACACACACACACACACACACACGTCCCCTGACTATGGTTTGTATCATTGGGACTACTCTTCCTAGAGAACTCATGTCCATCCTTCAAGACCCAGTTTAACTGTCACTGTATCTGTTATGCTCCCATGGTCCCTCAGGAAGGATGAAGCACTCTGGCCTCCAAGCACCAAGCACCCCAGCTGCTCTGCCCAGCCAGAAGCACACAGTGTGGTTAGTGGTGTGTGCTCAACTGCCTTCCTCCCTCCACACAGCGTCATTCCTGGTGAGTTTCTCACCTGCTAATAAATAGGTATCCAGTGAGTGGCTTACAGACATGACATTTGATCTGGGGTCATACTGCCCAAGGTCTTGTTAGGTAAGTTAGTTGGTCAACTCTCTAGTTAACCAAGGACTTCTTTCACTTCAGATCTCCTGAAAGAAGAGAGAAAAAAACAAAAACAAAAACAAAAACACCCCAAAGCTGGCGTAGCATCCAATTTGAGATCATTTTACCCAAACTTCTGCATCTCAGAAGGGAAACTGAGGCTGAGAGAGGGCAGACGCTTAACAGAAAATCTGGGGCCTGGATCCAACTTCCCGTCTCCTCAGCTACCACTCTTCTCTTGAAACCCTACTGACACAGGCCCCTCAAAGTAGAAGCCAGTCACTTCTGCATCAAAATATTAAAAGGGCTCCACAGCAGCCTTCTGCACTCAAGCCCTGTACCACTTCTGGCCAGCTGGATGACATTAACCGAACAGCTAAACCTGATTCTTAAAGTGATATACAAGAAAGCACTTAGCAGAGTGTCTGACACACAGTAGGCCCTCAACAAATTATGCCAGCCTCACTGTGACCTTGGCCTTCTCGGGCAATACTAAGCATACAGGTTTCTGGTCCCCCAGAAGAGTCATGGTCCCTAGAGACAAAGCTGCCAGTGCTAGGCCCAGGATTTCAGATGTAGCAAGGCCTTGAATTCCGGCCCTAGTGTGATTTTAAAAAAAAAGAAAAGAAAAGAAAAAAGAAAAAAAAATCTGATTCAGGTGGGTTCTCTTCCTGAGTCTGTGCAGCCCCGAGGCAGTAGGTGGCCTCCCCCTCCAGCCTGATTGAAGAGGCCTACTCTGTGGTTTAGCTGAGTGGTCTCTTCCTGATTCATCCCACCTCTCTGAGCTGGGTTTTGTAGGGTAGAGCACAGAATAGAGGAGACCACAGGAGAGCTGAGGCCCTGGGCTCTCTCTCTCTCTGCTGGAGCTTGCTGTCTCTGGGCCCCAGGAAGTGTTTGTCCTTGGGCTGTCCAGAAGGACATTGTCCCTGGAGAGCTCTTTCTAGAGGTTTCCCACTGACAAATGGTCTGCTGTCTTCACCCTTCACCCCCACCCCAGTCTTGGGTTGAGAGGAGTCTCTGAGCCTCCTACCTCACAGCTCACCTCAGATGGAGAGTCAGACACTCACCATGAAGTGCATCACAGTGATTTCCCACATCTCCAGCAAGGAAGATGGAGGCTCAGCAGCTAGGTAGATTTCACTTGGACGTCAGGAAGTACCACTTAACCTTGCCAGACGGCTACAACCCGGATCGTGTGTGACATTAAGAGCCTGAAAGTGGGAATCAGGAGGCTGTGACTACATTTTTGCCTTTGTCTGTACGTCCACCGATGGAGACTGTCATTTCTACTTGCCACAGAGGCTTGGGATGAGACAGCAGGGTGAAGCCAGAGACTGCAGTTGGATCAAATAACCTCTCTGGGTTCCTTTTGCTCTCTGTGTAGAGAGGATTCCTAGGGACAGGCCTTGCCTTGGTCTTGGGCCCAGGGACCCATCAATAAAGTGTTCACCCATGACCCTGGCTCAGGCAACTACTCTGCTAATGGCTACTCTCTCTCTTCTTGGGCCACGCGTGAGGTTGAAAGACCAGGGCATCCAAGAAGCTTTGGAGTTAATCCTGGGCCTCCTGATTTATTGTCAACCTGACCAGGTTCTTAACCCAACAGAATTTCTGTTTTTCTATCTGTGCCATGAGTCACTTGGAAGGGCGCCCCGACCCCTCTCTCTTGGTCTGGAACCCCTTTAATCTGCTCTCCTCTGCGTTTCCTGAAGGCTTCGGGTCTGCTGAGACCCTGTCTGTTTGCTGGGGTTCTTCAGCTCCCTCCTACCTTAGGGTCTTTGGTATGCCCTCCCCTCATGCTAGAGCTCCCAGACTCCCACGGGGCAGGCCCCACCTGTATAGCCCAGACTCCGTGCCGTCACAGCCACATGAATTCTGGGTTGATGATCCTTCGCTATGAATTCTGAGAGCAGGGGCCGGCTCTGCCTGATCCCAGCCCCTTCCCCAGCGCCAGCCCTGGGCAGACGACCAGCAAGCAGCTGGTGAGCCAATGGATGGATGACCTCCTGACCTTTGGAGGCAGGGCTGGGTCAACTCTGCTCACTAGGTACCTCTGCAGAGGGCAGAGGGGATCTGGCCTTGGGGCAGAGTTGAGGCTGCTGAAAACGTACCGTGTCCCCACACTTCAGGGAGCAAAGCGGGACAGGCTCCTTCAGAAGGTGGAGCCATGACAGGCAGGCTGTTTACAGTGAACGCACCCACCTCTCTGCTCTCGCAGAGCTTTCTGCCATGTCTTGGGAAGCTTGACCGAGTCCTAGAACTGCGCGAGACACACACATCAGTTCTGTTTGGGGGTGTATTGGTGGGAAGAAAACCACACAACGAGGGTGTGCAAACAACCCCTCAGGGTGGGAAGACCAGTTTACAAAGGTGGAAGATGAGGCCAGAGCAGGGATGGATGAACACTGGCAGCCAGGTGTAGTTTTTTTGTTTTTTCGAGACAGGGCTTCTCTGTATAGCCCTGGCTGTCCTGGAACTCACTTTGTAGAACCTTGCCTGCCTCTGCCTCCCAAGTGCTGGGATTAAAGGCATGTGCTACCACGCCCGGCTAGGTGTAGTTCTTGACTTCTGAGGGCTAAGGGGAAAGATCCCTGCCTTTGACCCAAGGGCTCCTGGCTTCAGATTACATCCCACAGAAGGACTCACAGGAAGTGCCCTAAAGGTCTGTTTAGCAGATGGAGACAGGCTGCGGCGTTTGAGCCCCAGCCATGCCACTCACGAGATGTATGACCTGCTTGCTCTCTTTCACTCTTGGCCTCTTACCTCATCTGAAAGATAGAAGAAATCTGGGCCAGCAAGACATCAGGACTCAGGACTTAGAGCAGGGAGTAGCCAGAGACATCCACACTCAAGCACCATCCTGACCACCAAGCCAGAAACAGGAGCTGTGGGCTCCTCATTCTGCACCAAGGCTCTGGGCTGTCAACTCTTGACCTCATGCCCCTGGGCCCACTAGACTGGAGTGTGAAAGGCACTTCAAAGAATCCAGTGTTCCTTGGATGAAGGGGCACCTACCCAGAGTCCCAGCACTCCAGAGGGTATAGAAGGAGGAGCCCAAGTTCAAGGCCATCCTGGACTTCAGTGTGTTTCCTCCAGTTCTCTGTACCACCCCTGCTGTTCTATGAACCAGGCCCTTTGCTTAAGCCAGATCACCTGTGTGGAAGCCTGTGGCCCACCTGCTGTGATTGTCTAAAGCAGAAGTAGCATCCAGAGCGGCTCCTGTGGTCTCCTGGCTCTAAATGGCCCAGAGGGGCTAAGGTACACAGAGGTGTTGACCCCGAGAGTAGATGCCACCAGCCAGTGTGACCAGTGAGGCTCAGGACCTGAGAAGCACAGGCAGAGCTCTTCCTCCTGACTGGACATCATCAACCAGTGCTGCTGGTCAGTCACACCGTGTGCTTGCCAGGTTCTCGGGGGCCCAGAGCACTCAACAAACATGAAGTATGGAAACAAAATCAGAGTCGGGGAGGGGCCTACCCTAGGGGCTTCACCCAGAACTTTTGGAAGTTTTACTCTCCAGGTGCCAGTACAGGTACGTACCTACATTCCACAACACCAGTAGGACGTGCCTGTGGGAGACCTCTGAAGGCAGGTAGGGTTACAGGGAGGGCATATCAGGCACTTTACCCCAGATCTCACCAGATAAGAAAGAAGCAGCGGAGGCCAGGAAGCCAGGAATCCCCGGCTGAAGCTTAGAAACTAACAGACCCTCTTTTAGAATCAAAGGGACTCAGTCCCTCTTCCTTACAGATAGAGAAACAGACAAGTGAAAGGATGTGTTAGCTACATCTGGGACTACAAAATCAGGAACACACAGAACAGAGGCCTGCCTGCTAAGTGAAAAGGGTCCATGGTTGGCACAAAGAGCCAGAGGCTGAGAGAGGCAGGGTGTGGGTGGGGGAGAAGGAGGCTGATACCAGGCTAAGTAAGTGGTCTGGACTCTGGGCCAGAATCATTTGAAATCATTGGTTTGGAAAGGTCTGGACACCGTCTGGCTAACGCAGTGCTGATATGTGTTCCTGCAGTCCTATCCCAGGAGACAGGGACAGTCTGAAAGTTTGAGGCAGTCAGGACTACACAGTAGAATGTGTATGACATATATGTCATATATGTATATGGGGCACTGCTGGTACTGCCTGGCCTGCAGGAGGGTGAGATGGATGCCCAGAGCCCTGGCAGAGCCATGGCCCTCTCTTCTCTCCTTCAGACTCACTTGCCTACTGTTGACTCAGAGGCTGCTGGGCATCTTGGTAAGAAGCATTTACACCTGAACCCATAGTCCCACCTAGAACCTGCTTGGCCCAGACCATCCTATGCCAGTGACCACTGCCTGTCTCTTGGCTGAAGCCTACCGTGCTTGACCCCGCCTTGACAGCAGATCTAGCCACAGACACTTCTGACTCTGTCTCCCCACTCCAGTGCTACCTCCAGTTGAAGCCACAGGCAGTAGCTTCTGCCTCCCTTGTCTCTTCTGACCCACAGCTGGCCCCACCGTGACTCACCAGAAGGAGACCACTAAAATGAATCATACCACCAGCTCTCTGCTCCAAAATCCCCTGTGACTTCCTACCTCTCTCAGAATAAAGTCATCTGCCTCGGTCCCTGGGGCTCTCATGCTCTGGCTTCCTGTCCTGCATGGCCTTTGTGCCCTAGCCTCTCACCCTTGTGGCCCACATTGCAGCACAGCTCCATAGCTCTCCTGGACCTAGGCATCTATCTGCACGTGGCATCCTCTGTTTGGCATGGCCTTCCCAGGGCCAGTAGTCATACCTGCATGTCAGTTAGCCACTGTCTCCTTCTCAGGAGGCCTGCCTGGCCTCCCCATTTAAGATGATAAGCCTGGGGTTGGGGGTGTGGCTCAACAGTAAAGTGGCTGCCTAGAACGCACTAGGCTCCGGGTTCCATCTCCTGTACATCATACAGATCTTTCTGGAAAATTCCACATTGCTTTCAGAAATCCTGTTTCGTTGTCATATTCATTCTGATTTTCTTAACTCACACTCCAAAGAATGTTAGCTTCTTGAGAACAAGAGTCTTTGAATCACTCAGGTTCTGATTAGCGTTGGCCACTGTGGGTACCATTGGGAAGGAACTCCATGTTGCTCAGCTCCTCTGAACCCCTGAGGGCTTCTCCTAGCAGCTAAAGGAGGACCACCGCTGAGACACAAGGGACTGGAGGTTCAGGGGCATTTGTGTGAAGTCACAAGGCCAGGTTACAGCAAGGCAAGCCCTAGACCCCAGGCCCAGCCTCCCTACCGTGCCTCAGCATCGGCTGGGAGCAACTCTGAGCAGCCTATATGGCATGGCCAAGAGAAGGCTGGCAGCAGGAACCAACAGCAACTCGAAGGAGGCAGTGTGGCGCAAGAAGGCATTGGGAAGGGCTGGCTCCATTCGGCTGCTGCCCAGTCCTTGGTGACAAAGGAAGTCAGCAGGATTGAAAATAAGTCTGCATTTTGGGAAGTGAAAGTGGGTGCTGAGTGAGGCTCACTCAGAGGAAACCTTGGGCCTCCTAGAGAGGCTGGGGGATGTGGGCAGCCTTGCCTCCAGAGCCTGGGGACTGTGGGCTTGGGCTAGGCTCTGTCCTGGCCATATCGCTTCTGCTTGCTGAGCCTTGGTTTCCTTATCTGTGCAGAGCCTACTGAAGCTCCTGCCTCACTGGGACCCGGAGAAGTAGAAGACCAGACCCTGAAGGCAAGGTTTCCAGAGCTGCCTCTGCACTTCCTTCTCTATGGAGCCCCAAGTCAGAAAAAAGACTCCCCCAGCCAGGATCACCAACTCCTCAAATTGCCTCTTGCTTTCTCTGCATGTGTCTTCCTCAAGAAGAGCTGAGATCGCTTCTGGGTCTTCATGGGGTCCTTAAGGCACAGTTTAGGGACCTGACATACAGGAAGTGGCCCACGCTGGGGCCCCATAGGGGATGTGAGGGCAGACACTGGCAGATGCCCTCGAAGCAGCCAGCCCCTGTCCTTAGAGGTCAGCTTGGATTGTAGTAAGAGAAGGTTACCAAGGGTAGAATTCATGTTTGCCTGGGTGAAGTTTATTTCTTTTCAAAATGGAAGAAGCACTTGGAAAGGAGATTCACAGCATCTGTCCCAGGTCAGTGAGACGTATATCACAGAGCACCACCCCCGACTGGCCAGAGTGTGCCTCAGCAGGGCCGCCCTGCTTTCCCCAGCCCCTGCCCTGGTGGGAACTAACTCTAGACACAGAAAGTTTCCCCAGTGTAGGTGCAGACTCCTCCATTGCTAAACTCGGAGAGCTCTGAGGAAGGTCGATGCCAACTGTCTGCAGGGGTCCCGATACCATCCAGGCTTCCAGAAGGATACTAGGAAGGTTAGGCCACTTGCCTACAACAAATTAAGTCCAAGAAGGGAGGGTACCCAGCCTTCTTGACTTCCCATGTCAGGGTGGAAAACATGCCATCTGCTCAGAGCTGCTGGTAGTGGAGGGTGGGGGTTGGGGTGGGAGAGAGTGGGGGGAGGGTGGCAGAGCATGCCTGACACCTAGAATCCTCCCACAGCAGCAAGCAGGACAACTTCTGACAGGGATGAGAACGAAAGGGTCTCTCGGGACACCCCTCCCTCTCTGAGTCCTCACCCTTACTGGCTCTCAAGGGCTCCCAATGTCCCTAAGAGACTTCAAAGCAGGGAACCAACTCTGAGGGCCCATATAACTCTGAGAGCCCCAGGCCTCCCTTCCTGCCTACCTTATGTGTGCCCTCTTGTAGGCTCAAGTGCCCTGTGCACTCACAGAGGTGGGAGGGGTTGTCATACCCTCACTTGGATGTTAGCTTTGGTCAGTCTCTTCTCACAGATGGAAAGACTCTTACACCTGACAGGCAGGACTCAACATCTGAAAGCAGCTCTTCCATAGGCTCCCAGCCCCAGGAGGGAATAAGAGGCCTGAGGCCACTCATCCCCTACCACTGCCACATCCCTGACAACTTGTCACATCAACCTCCAGATTGGCACTAGCCTGCTCTGTGCACTAATCTGACCCCCCTGACAAGCAGATGGAGAAGACCTCAGGGCACTCACCCCCACTGCTTAGCTGTGTGACCCTGGGCAGAAGAATTGACATCTCTGGGCTGCGGGGTTTGGCCTATGAAGTAAGGAGTGTGGCTAACTGCCTGGGCCTTGAGTTCATAATGTTCTTTTCCCTTTCTGTCCACCATCCCCCTGGCAGCCTGAGTTTCTTGTGTTGATACTGATGCCCTGAGCTCCCTTGAACTCCAAAGCCTATTTCTTCAAGTTGCTCCGTGCCTCTTCAACTTTGCCATGCTCCCTTCTGCACCTGCCAAGTCTCCCCTGGGCACTTGCAGGACCCCCTCAGACATCAGATTGATCACTCATTCCATTTTAGGCACAATATTGGTGGCTAGTCCTTTCTGAGAGCACAGTGCCTTCTGCCCTGTGTTTGGCCCATTATGAAACCTGTGGCCTGCTAGCAAGTGCCTAGGGCCAAGGCCATTTGTCAAGTGCTGATTTGTCTCTCAGAGTAGTGTCACCACCATCCCTCATATCACCCACGGGCCAGCTCTGGTTCCCTGAAGCATCTCTCGGTCTCCCGCCTTCCACTTGGCCTTGCCCTCTGTACTCTATGGCGCTGGTGTCTTCAGGACGATGTTCCCAGTCAGAGTAGCACGGAACCCTTTCCTTCTGGCTGTTTCTGTACCCCCATGAGGAGGAGCCGTCTCTCTAACAGGTGCTACTTGCCTAGGCTCAGCCTCAGCCTACCATCACTGTGGTGTGTGTGGGTCCAGCCCAAGAGCTCCTGGGTCAGCATGAGATCCTGTAACAGCCCTAATTCACAGCAAAAGCCATCTTAGACTCTCTATGTGCAGGGTGCCAAGAGTGGAGCTAAGGAAGAAACGTGTGACCTTCTTCCCAGGCACACTGGAAGGAGGGAGGGAATTCCTCCCAGGTTTCTGCTCTGCTATGGTTCTGCCTCACTGCCCCTGGCTACCAGCCCCACCCCTCTCTGTCTTGTCTGTCCCCTCCACAAGCACTTGCCCTCCAGGAAGGGCAGGCAAGGGCTGTTTGTTCTATCCTGTTCTGTCCCCAGCACCGAGGACAGTGCTAGGCAGAGGAAATCCTGGTTAAAGAGAGGAGTGAAGTCCTCGCCCTCACAGGAGAGAAGACACAACAAACAGCAGGTACTTGAGTGTTAAGCAGAGTGATCACAGACTCTCCCCAAGGAAGCGGCATGGCAGAGGCCCAGCGACTTGTTCAAGAGAGGAATGTTCTAGTACAACAGGCAATAAATAGGTGCAAAGACCCTGCCGCCTGGCCCATCCTGGATGAAGCAGAAAGCAGGGAGAGTGGTGGGAAGCGAGCCACTCCATGGAGGACAGAGTGAGCAGGTGAGCAGAGTCAAGGTGGAAAGAAGACAGAGCCTCCCCCCCCCCCCCCACCAAGAGTAAACTGAGGCTAACGGAAGCTAAGTACCCATAAAACAAGGAAGTGTCAGATGTCGGGTCAAACCTGGAGCCAGAGACTCAAGGCTTCTCTCTGCAGGGGGCCCCATGACTCTGCTCATTAATAGCTAACCAGGGTGGGGCCCTGCTGAGCTAAGAAGGGGCTGAGCCCTGAACTTTTGGGGCCAAGCCCAATAACAAGTGAGGGGATGACCTCCTCCTCTTGCATGATACCATCTTGTCCCCTTGAGCAGGGCCATCGCTGTCAGGTGAAGATCGATTTTATAGTCATACAGACTGCCAGGACATCACCAGTCAAGGAGACGAAGACTAACGGTAGTTGTTGGCCAGTTATACCACTTAGAACCTTTCCAGGATTAGGTCACCACTAGAACCCCAGAGCCCTACCCTCCCCAGCATCCCTGCAGCCCCTCAGCGCCCCTTGATAGCCAGTTACCCCATTCCCTCTATGGAGCCTTTACCCCAGCCAGTCCCTCTGCCAAAGACCCCGTCCATTGTCCCCAGCTTTGGGCAGCAACTCAAAGGTCACCTCCTCAAAGGCCTTCCCTGGTCACCTGTCCCACAGGCTTGTCCCAAGCTTGCTCTTCATTACAGGTCCCTTTAACCGCTTGATGGTTGCTAGCCCATGCTTTAAGTGCCCTGAACTCTTTGGGGTATAAGTGCCCCCACAATCTTGTTCCCTGGAGTCTCCCTAGGGCCTCACATACAGTAGATAAGCAGTGAACGTTGTGGGATCTGAGAGTCTACTCCTCTGTATATAGAGGCAGCAGTTGAAAGTTCAGAGAGGATAAGCCACCTGCTTAAGGTCACACAGCAAATAAGAATGTCAGCCAGGGCCCAGCTCAGCTCACCTGACTGTGTCCAGTGCTCTCTAACTATTTCGTTCTTGGGGCTCAGCCAGACCCACACTCAATATCACCTCTACCTCCAAGCCCAAGTTTAGAGCAGAAGAAGAAGTAGGGAGGAAGATGGAGGGGGATAAACCGTGCAGAGGATGTGTGAGAACTGCATGGCTCTTTGGAACTCCCCTGTTCCTGTCTGACAGACCAGTAAAGTTGGACACTTTGTCCAGGGTCTCTGGGCCTCCAGAACCTCCAAGCCCCCATTCTGTCTTATCTTTGCTTGTCTGAGCTAGAAGGGGTTAAGTTTTGTGCTTGGCTCCTGCCTTGCTGTGGACCGTGGCTGGGACAGAACATCTGTCTGTTGCTATGGTTGCCGTACACTTGAAGGGGATGGCTGGATAATTATGGCAGTGCCGCCGAGTGAGGGAGCTGATGCCCGGAATTGGCTCGGACCCTTGCCCACACGGTGCAGCAGTAGCCTTGGGTAGATACTCTGGGCCATGGAGGAGTCAGAGAGAACCTCGTGGCCTTTGCACAATGAGCAGGCCTGGCTACAAGGGCCCTGGGGAAACCATGAGCTGGATAGACGCTGGTGGCCTTGGGCACCAGAGTGTGGGCAGCCAGCCTGCTGGCGTGGGGGAGGAGAACTCTGATAATTCCCTTGTGTTTCTGTGTGTCCTCCCCCTGGGGAGAAATCCTGCATTCTGTTCCTGGTCCCGCAAGTTCCTTGGAGCCCAGGGATAGCAAATGTGGACCGCCTCCATCCTGGTTTGATCTGCTTGCTTACTGGGTGACATGCCAGACCCTCGGGCTCTATGCATAGAGGACCTGGGTCTGTGTGGGACAGGACGTGTGGCTCCAGTCTGGCTCCTTGGATGGCTTGTGTGCATCCCAAGCTGCTGGATATTGGTCTGTATCACATGATAAGATCTGGGAACAGGCAGAGAGGCTTGTTAGCCTGAGGTTCACACCCACAGATGACTCTGAGACAGGGACTGAGCTTCTGTTGTGTCCCAGGTCAGCACCTCCAGATGTGAGACAAAAAAAAACCCTGTCCAGTCCCCAAGGTCACCCCTAAACTTCCTGGCTCTTCTCCATGACACTGCCCCCTCCTCCTGGTGATTTCTCTCTTCTCCTCCCACCTGCCTCCCTCACCGACCGACCGATCAGTCACCACAGAGCTAGGCACAAGCCAAGCAATCTTTTGTGCATCCTCTCTGTGTAGCTGCAAGGAGGGGCCTACAGGACCGGCTGCCTTCAGTCTTTCTCACCACTTTGGCAGAGAGATTCTAGAGACCCAGAGCAAGGAGTGATCTTCCTATCTTTCTCTGCTGGCAAGAAGTCCAGCCTGGTGGTGCCAAGTGGGGCCACCCTGGGACTCCCTGAACTCCTTCTCTGACTCCCTGCCCTGCCTGCCCTTAAAGGTGACCTCTGAAAGCCAAGAGAAATCCTGACTCCTCGGATCTGCACACATACAATGTTAACTCACACACAATCACAGCCGAATCTACTCCGCATGCTCAGCCAGGCCCTGTGTCTGATTCAGTAAAGCTCGGTCCAGAATCTGCCCATCCAGGGACCCAGGGACACCTGCTACCACCAGTGTACACAATCCTGAATTAGACACTATAGATTCAAGCCCCTTCTAGCTGCCAGCACTTCCCAGAGGCCTGAGATAGACAGGGCAGGGGCCACGCCCTCGAGGCACAGTTGAGGAAATGAGAGCACTCCAAGATTAGGGGACGTTCAAGGACACACAGCTATGTCCCATGAGGGGCAGGCCCTGGTGCCTGGAACTGCCGTACCTCACACAGAAGGCTGCCTGCCCGGCGTGGGATGGCTTTGGCCTTGATAGATGGTCACAGTCTGCACTCCTCAGGGCCTGGCAAACTGAATACTGGTCACCCCAGCTCAGGGGCTGCACAATTGGGTCATACCGCTCCGTGTGGGCTCCAGGCAAGCTCTCAGTGTGGTGTGGCTCCCAGGCTTTCTTGGTAGGTTGGAACCGTTCTGTCTAAGCTAGGGGAGACACCAGGCCTACCCAGTCCCTATTCCTCAGGGACTGTGGGCTGGACAAGAAGGCCCAAGTCCTCTTTAAAGGGACAGACTTCAGCCACAGCCCAACTCCACACACTGAAGGAGGTGCTGTGGGCATGAATCAGCATCCCAGGGCCCTTAGACCATTACAGATGCATGTCTCCAGGCCGTCCCTTTTGTAGTCATGGGGATGGGTGGGTAGGGACCAGACAGAATTATCTGTAAGGAAGGACTGATGCCCAGCAGGACCTCCTTGGAGATCTGCAGGAATCAGGAGTAGCTTTCTGATACTTGCCAAAAGGCCTGCAGTAGAAGATTCTAGGCTCTTTTATGCCAGACATGATTCTTCTATTGAGCCTTGAGCCGATTTGGGTCACTTGGGGTGACGGTCCAACCTCAGTGAAGTGTGAATGCCAACCCTAATGTGCTCCTTATGCCCCTGACAGTCCCCCACTTTGAGTCGCTCTCTGAGGGCAGGGTAAAGACTTGGGATATACATTATGGGGCTGGAGAGATGGTTCAGCTGTTAAGACCACATGCTGCTTTTGCAGAGGACACAGGTTCAGTTCTTAGCACCCACACGACAGCTCATAACTGCCTGTAACTCTAGTTCCAGAGGACCCAATGCCCTGGGCATTCTACACATTTGGTACACAGATATACATGTAGGCACATCACCCATATAGTAGATAGATACATACATACATATATAGACACATAGATAGATACATAGATACATAGATACATAGATAGATACATAGATGGATACATAGATGGATACATAGATGGACGGACAGATGTATTGGTAGATAGATATTTTTAAAATACCCCTATTCCTACCCCCTCGGTTTCCCCTGGAACATCTTCCTTTCAACCAGTCTCTCAAAATAGAGATCATGAACCTTATCTCCCAACATCCCCATCTCTTCCAGCCCTACCACTGATCAACCAGCCCATGCTACACGCCCACCAAGGAGACTTGGCCCACTAACCAAGCCCTGTAACCAGGCTTCCTAAGATATCCATTCCAGCAGCTCAGCATCCAAATCCTCAAGGCGGCCCTCAGGACCCTCGCCTGGACCAGGCCCCACTATGTGCGCCTTTACACCACCCGTACCTCTCCAGTATTACCACAGGTATTTGTAGGTGGCAGCCACCATCTGTCCCTTGCTGTGTGGACCTGTACAAGCCCAGACCCTGTCTGTCTCATTCTCATTAGATCCCTGAAAACCAGCACGCAGGTAGACTTACAGTCGGACACAGTGAGTGTTGACTGAACAAATGAGTAGATGGGTAGATTGAAACAGAATCAGGAACCAGAAGGTGGAGGCTGAGGTGAAATGTGTCATCCCTGGGTGACTTGATCCAGTGAAGGTAGAATCTAGGAGGAATCGGAAGGCAGGGAGGAGGAACTGTTGGGTGTCCAGACAGAGGACTTTGGCAGTGGCCTACCTGGGCTGGCACACACTTGCTATATCCAAGGACATAGGAAGGAGCCTGGAGCCAGAGGCTGGGGAGGTAATGTAGTCTGCCTCAGCCTGTGGCTCTTGGAGCTTGTTCCTGGAGAGCTCTGGGCCGAGCAGTGCTTCAAACTGGTTTCTTCTAGAATACTCCAAGCTTTGTGGGACCCTGGATGTTTTGGATCCCAGTGTCCCGGACACACTGAGCTATCAATGACTCTTCCCTCTCAGCCATGGAAATGCCTAGAAGTTGCTCACATCCTCCTCTACCTAGAACCTTCCTGTGGCTTCAAGAGGCCTCAGAGCCCTCATAGCAGAATCCCACCCATCAACACCATCTCTCCTCAGCACCAAGAGCCCTTGGTCAAATGAATCCCTGTTGAACAGGTCAACTACACAATGGAGGACAGAGTAGTGTCCCTGGCTTGTATACACTAGGCTCCAGAAGTCTTCTTGGGGACAGCATCTTCCTGGTTTCTAGAAGAAGGGAATAAAAACCTCTATCCTGAATCTCCATTGAAGACGGTGCCTAAGCACTGCCCCCTCCCCGTCTTCTTTTCCATACAACCTTTCCAGCAACCAGGGCTTGTCCGTTGAGCTCATTAGAGTCTGAACCAGAATGAGCTTTGCGAGGTGGACTCTGGGGTTGGGTCTGTTTACCTCACCCATTCATATACCCTCTCCATGTTGACTGATTGATACCCAAATCTCCCCACATTTGGGATGTTTTCCAGGAAGACTGGATCAGAAGGGCTGGTAACTGATGCAGGAACACTTAGCTACATCTGCAGGTACACACCTGTGTGTGCAGTACTGCCCAAACTGGTAGCTAGGGTTTCTGAGTCTAACTTTGAGTTCACTGGACTCTATTCCTGTCCCCTATAGGCTGAGGGAGCAGAGCAGGTGGGACGTACAGAAGCTGAAGTCCATGGAGAAGTATCTCACTGGGGCTTAGCCCTGGGACTGTTGGACATGAAGCTGATGTGCAATCCTGCCTGCAGGCAGCTCTGGGAAGGAGTGCACTGCCCAGAACTGGATGAAAATCTGTTGCTGCTGGATCTGTCCCCACTGCCAAGCTCCTAGGAAAGTCCTAAGCAGCCCCAAGCTGAGCAGTTTTAGGAAATCATGGCTCATTATGTCTGGGATATGTCCCGTTTTATTTTGTTTTTGTTTTTGTTTTTTGTTCAAGACAGTTTCCCTGTGTAGCCCTGGCTGTCCTGGAATTCACTTTGTAGACCAGGCTGGCCCCAAACTCAGAAATCCGCCTGCCTCTGCCTCCCAAGAGCTGGGATTAAAGGCGTGCGCCACCACTGCCCGGCAATATGTCCCTTAATACCCAGTCTTGCAGATGCTCCGTAAAGATCAAAGTTAGTTGAGTTTTCCCAATCAACGCCTTGGCTGGGGTGGGGAGCTTGGAGAGAAACATATTGCTAACCCAGAGAACTCAGTTTTCATGAAACTGTACATGTCAGAGTAAATTGTCAAGGCATACTTTTGGGGCTGCCGGGTGGTTAATAATTCAATATATTCTTCAGGACAATTCAGAATTTTAAGAATATTTCCTTGGGATAGTTGTTCCAAATACTGTTAATGGCCAGGAACCTTTTCAGTTCTCTCTGCTGGAGAGCTATTAATGGGCCAGCCTGGGTGGGGCTCAGAGTGGAGATAAAGGCCAGGGACCCACAACCCATAACTCCTTGTGTTCAGGAAAATCTCGTCTCTCCAGAAAAATCCCACCACATTTTTTGTCACAGTTCCAAGAATGGAAGTGAGGACCTCAGAGCTCAAAGAAGGCAGGTTCTAGCCCCAGACTACACAGCTAGGAACTGGGCTTCAAACACGGTCTCAGACCAGGGTGCTTGAATGTCAATGACTCGATGCTGATTTTGGACAAAGAGCACACACACACACACACACACACACGTAAATTTCTTCATCCGTAGCATTATTTATTTGTTCAGAGAACAAATATTTACACAGTTTTTGTTTTATATCCTGAGATTGAATGGCTGGGGTATGGCAAAACGGTAGGACATTTATCTAGGAAGGCACCCAGTTTGATTGCCAGCATCTCCCCACACTTACATGTGCACGTGCGCGCACACACACACACAGACACACACACACACACACAGGTGCTGGGATGGAACATTACCAAGACAGTCTGAGTGCTTATTCTATGGATCCCTAGCAAATACAACCCATCACAAACGGTAATCAGCACTATCAGGAAAAAGAAGACACAATAAAGAGACAGGTGGAAGGCTGGCTATTTGAGCCAAGATAATCACAGGAGCTTGCCTGGACAGGTGACAGTTGAATAGAGCCCTGGGGTGGGCCTGTCCTGCAGTGCAAAGGCCCTGGGGTGGGCCTGTCCTGCAGTGCAAAGGCCCTGGGGTGGGCCTGTCCTGCAGTGCAAAGGCCCTGGGGTGGGCCTGTCCTGCAGTGCAAAGGCCCTGGGGTGGGCCTGTCCTGCAGTGCAAAGGCCCTGGGGTGAGCCTGTCCTGCAGTGCTGGAGAGCATCCACAGGCCAGCAGGGGATGTAGGGGCTAGGTAGAGAGAAGCTGTGGAAAGTGAGAGCCAAAGTCACAAAAGCCTGAGAGTGATGGGAATGACCTAGGGGTGGGGAGGTGTGCAGGGCTGTGCTCCATGGTGGTTGTTGTTTTGTTTCATTTTGAGACAAAGTTTCTCTGTACAGACCTGGCTGTCCTGGAACTCTCTCTGTAGACCAGGCTGGCCTTGTCCTCCCAGATATCCACCTGCCTCTGCTTCCTGAGTGCTAGGACTAGAGGCATGAGTCACTATGCTTAGGGTTTTTTTGTTTTGTTTGTTTTGTTTTGTTTTTTAAGATCCTTTTAGGCTGAGGAGGTAGCTCAGTTGGTATAGTACTTACCTAGCATGCTGGAAGTCTTGTGGGTTATTTTTTATTTATATTTATTTATTTATTTATTTATTTATGTCTGTCCCACATCAGCTGGGTGTGGTGGCACACACCTGTAATCTTATCAGTAAGGAGGTGGAAGCAGGAAAATCAGAGATTCAGAGTCATCCTTGGCTACAGAGAAAGCTAGAGGCCAGCCTGGGCTGCATGGGAACTTGTCTCATTAATAAAATATGATGAAATGAAAAGACCCTTTAAAACTGGCTCAGTGGACAAGCCTGTAACCCTAGTACTCGAGAGGCCGAGGCAATGAGTCCTTTTGTCTTTTTAATATAAATTCTCCTGGAGACCAGATGGACTCACAGCTAGTACATGGCCAAGGGTGACTGAACCGCAGGTCTTTGGCCTCTACCTTCCCACTGCTGGGCGTCCAGTAGTGTACTATGACTCTCAGTTTATCTGATGCCGGGGACTGAACCAGGTTGCAACCACACTAAACAAGCACTCTGCCAACTGAACCATATCCTCTGGAGTTCAGGTTTGAGTCCTGGCCTGCACCGTGGGAATCAAGGCCGTCCTGAGCAATATAAATATAAAACCAATAACAGGTAAATAAGGCTGGGGCCACTGTAGCTCAATTGTAGAATGCTTGCTTTGTAAGCACAGGGCACTGAGCACAACCCATGGCACCATAAAACAAACAAACAAACAGCAAAATAATAAAGCAAAAAATAAAATATGCCTTTAAAATTCTCTAGGTATAGCCAGTAAAGTGGGAAAAAAAATTAAACAACAAAAACCCACCTCAAGGTAAAACCACATGTATAGTGAGTGAGTGAGTGAGCGAGCGAGTGAATGGGTGGGCTGTCGTCTACCCCTCTCCCTCCTCTCCTCCTCCTCCCTCTCCCCTCCCCTCCCCCTCCTCTTTTCTCTCTCTCTCTCTCTCTCTCTCTCTCTCTCTCTCTCTCTCTCTCTTTGAGACAGTCTTCTTATACAGGCCAGGCTGGCTTCAAACTGGAGATCTTCCTGTCTCAGCCTCCCATGAACTAGGTGCACACCACCACATCCAACCTTATTGTCTACTTACAAAAGAAAAAATAAAGGAAGGAAGGAAGGAAGGAAGAAAAAAAAGGAAAGGAAAAGAAAAAAAGAGGAGGAAACACAATGAGCAATGGCTCAGGTGTGGGTGAAATTGTCTGTGACAGATGAAAAAATGGTAGGAAGCATGCCTGCTTCTGGGTGGAACTCTGGCACTCGTGCTCACACACACACACACACACACACACACACACACACATACACACACTCCAACACTCTTACATACAGACTTTCTTCTCTCTGCATCTTGTCTTGCACCTTTTAAATCATGAGCTATGCAAATCTGTTACCTATACAAAAATCAGCTACTTTTTTGGGAAGCAAGTGATTCTTACCAAGGAATGGGAGGCCTGTCACAGAGGGCGAGCTGGAGGTCCTTACTGAGGAAGACCCTTAGAAGCAGGCAACCTGGGAGCCAGGGCTGAAGAGCAGGGAGCTACTGTACAGGAGCGGGGGGAGGCTGCAGCAGGAGCAACATTAGGTACAGGGATTCGAGGTGGACTGCGCTTGAGCCTGGGTTACCCACCTGCAGCCCAGCACTCACCCACTAGAGGTAGACAATCACGAGTTCCAGGCCAGCCTGGGCTACATAAGGAGACCTTGTCAGGACAGAAGTGGCTGGGCAGGAAATGTAGATCCTAGGTTCCTAAGGAATGTCAGCCAGCCCTGGAGGGATTTAGAGTGTGGTCTCATCCACCAAGAATCCTTGGGTACTCTGGAAAAGGATGTAGGTCATGTAAACATAAGTTGAGCCTTATGACCTGGCTGGGCCACTTCTCAAGCACGGACTGTGCGCCTCCTCCGGACAAGGTCACAGGGAGACAGGGGTCCCAAAGCCGGCAGAGTATGGTGTCAAGATCAGCACCCCACCACTGCTGTTGGAGACAGGCTGAGGCAGCAGAGGCTGCAGGAGAAGGCAGGGCCTAGAGGCCAAGAGAGCAAGAGAGCAGGGCTGGCTGCCTCAGCTGCCCACGCCCCACAGTCCTGACTCTGGCCCCCCGGGCTTCAGCCATCTGGCTAGGCAGGCTCTGGGTGCCCATCTGGACACCGAGCTGACAGCACATTAGGCCGTTCACAGTGGCGGTTCAGACTCACTGGCTTCTAGTGGTTCCGTAGAGATCAGTTTGGGACACTTCTCTCCCCGTGTCCACTGACAGAGAAGAGAATGGGGCTGGAGCACATTCTTTTTAGCATCTCTACGGCAGGAACCTGCCAGGGGCAGGCAAACAATGGATGATTAGAGAAACCAAGACGTGGCCAAAGGCACCTGAGTGTTAACTGAGGGCAGGACTCACACCCAGGACTGAGGCACCCGGGAGCCTGCTCCTCCCACCAAATCCCAGCCCCCCTCCCACCGCCCAGCTTCAGATGCCTACTAGGGGCTTGTAGCCAGGTCAGGGGTCAATGGAGCAACACTCTTGTCCCGGATTCAGAGCCGGGGGATGCTAGTGGGCTAACTGGAAGGCACCCATGGGAACGGAGCTCCCCCTCCCTGTAGGGGCGCAATTTCCTGGCTCAAATGACATGCCCAGCACCTGCAGCTCCAACCTCCACCTGCCTGTTGCTGAACACTTCAAGAGCAGTGAGCAGGTGGGGTAGGGTGGGGTGGGGGCACCGGGAGTGGGGCGGAGCTGGGCTCAGTTTACTGGACCAGCTTTGGGAAACCAGAGAGAGAAGAAACGCTCTTGCCAGGCTTTCGGGAACTTCTCCAATTTCTGCAGTTCCAGCCACATCTAGAAGGAACCCAGGGCAGCCCCCTGCCTGGACTCTGATCCAACAGAGGCCACAAGCACTCCAAGGGTCACTGTCACCTTCAGTGATACCTTCTGCCCTTGGCTTGCTGGGAAATCCATGGTGGTACTCCCAGGCCTGAGATAGCCTCAGGCAACTTCATCTGGGTTAAGAACTGCCCTGTCCCACCTGCCTTTTCTTTCTTTTCCTCTTTTTAATATGCTCATAATCTCACAGAGAGAATTTATAAAGTCATTAGCATGTACAGCCAACTGGCAAAGAGCACCAACTTCCTGCAAGAACTCTGCAAACTTCAACCCCAGTTGATGTTCACAACGGCAACCATCTTATCTTCTCTAAATTCCTCCCACTGAGGTCAACCCTCACCACCCTCTTGTACACTATTACAACAGCCTCCAGGCTGGTCGGGACCTTCCCAGCCACCTTCCCTACGTCAGTGTGGCTATCTGGTGACCACAGGACCGGGTACTGATTCCTAGCCCTTCCTGGTACAGCTTAGCCTGTGCTAACATCTGGACAACTGAAAGCACAGATGCTGATGTTAGCATGGTGGGACCTTGGACTTAACATCTGGACCCCAATCCTCCAATAAAAATGAATTATGCTGGGTGCTGGTGGCACAGGCTTGTAATCCCAGCACTGGGGAGGCTGAGGCAGAAGGATTATTCAAGAATTTGAGTCTAGCCAGGGCTATACTGTCAAGAAAGGGGAGAAGGTTCGCCAGGTGTGGTGGTCCACGCCTTTAATCCCAGCACTTGGGAGGCAGAGGCAGGCAGATTTCTGAGTTCAAGGCCAGCCTGATCTACAAAGAGAGTTCCAGGACAGCCAGGGCTATACAGAGAAACCTTGTCTTCAAAAACCAAAAAAAAAAAAGAAAGGGGGGAAGCCGGGTGTGGTGACCCACGCCTTTAATCCCAGCATTTGGGAGGCAGAGGCGGGTGAATTTCTGAGTTCAAGGCCAGCTTGGTCTATAAAGCGAGTTCCAGGATAGCCAGGGTTATACAGAGAAACCCTGTCTCCAAAAACCAAAAAAGAAAAAGAAAAAAAGAAAGAAAGGGGGGAAGGGAGGGGGAGGAAGAAGAGGAGGAGGAAGAGGAAGAAGATGAAGAGGGAGGGAGGAGGAAGAAGAGGAGGAAAAGGAAGAAGAGGAGGAGGAGGGAGGGAGGGAGGAGGAAGAAGAGGAAGAGGAGGCTGAAAGAAGGGAGGGAGGGAGGGAAGGAGGAGACATGGGCCTTCGATGCAAAGGGTTATCAGCTTATAGGGAGCACTAGCCAGATGTGCAGTCAGTATTCAATGAACTTGCTATCTTCCTCTATGGAACTCCCTGTTGGGCTGTCTACACAGATGCTGTGTCCTCCAGCTCAGCAGCCTGGTGAACTCCTGCTGATCCTTCAGCACCCCTCTCAAGTGGCATCCTGACTGGCCTGGTATCTGCTTTCCTTCCTGAAGATGCGGTAATTATTCAGTGGCGAGCTTGCTGAGCTGGGAGTTTCCCATTCACTTCCTGATCCTTCGCCTCATACTGTGGGCTCCCAGAGGTGGTGACTGATAAAGATGACTAGACTAAGCCGGTCAGGGAGGGATAGGGTGACTGTGAGAGGGTATGAAGAAAGGAGGATGAGTGCTGGGCTAGAGAAGAAGACAGCTCTCCATTATTAAGTTACTCATGTATTCATTCGTAACACATACTAACCCTGTCTTGGCCAGGCGTTCTATGACTGTGACAAAAAACCATGACCAAAAGTGACTTGGGGAAGAAAGGGTTTATCTCAGGTTATGTGTCCGGATCACAGTGCATCCTGAAGAGAAGTCAGGGAAGAACTGGAGGCAGGGACCTAGAGGCAGGGACTGAAGCAGAAGCCATGGGTGTGTGTGTGTGTGTGTGTGTGTGTGTGCTGCTTGTGGGACCTAGAGGCAGGGACTGAAGCAGAAGCCATGGGTGTGTGTGTGTGTGTGTGTGTGTGTGTGCTGCTTGTGGGACCTAGAGGCAGGGACTGAAGCAGAAGCCATGGGGTGTGTGTGTGTGTGTGTGTGTGTGTGTGTGTGTGTGTGTGCTGCTTGTGGCTTACTCCCCGTGGCTTTCTTGGCCTGTTTTCTTGCACACCTCAGGACCACCTGCCCGGGGATGGGATTGTCCACATCAATCATTAATTAATGTCCTGTAGGATTGCATCAGACTGCTGGCAGGCCAGTCTGGTGAAGGCATTGTCTCAGTTGAGCTCCCTCTTTACAAATAACTCCAGTTTGTATCAAGTTGACAAACACCAAGAGGACAGAGCTAGGTGCCCTTCAGAGGCTCACTGTAGAACTCAGGGTCTTGATGACCCAGGAACCCAGTCCAAGCTGAGTCCCCTCATGTCCCCAAATCCTGTCCGCTCCTCAGATCCTCCAGTGACTCTCTAGTCTAGGATGTTCTCCTGACTTTCCCAGTGTCCTCTCTCCCCTACAGGAGGTGTCATTAATCCCTGTGACTGCCTGGGCCCTGCCCCACACAGGGCTCCATCTCAGGCCTTTCTCACCTCTTTCTTCTCTTCCCAGTCTATGCCTCAGACTGGTGGGGACTCCGGAGTCTTGGGACTCCAGGGATTAGCCTATTTGCACCCACCTCCTCACTGGGCTGTGAATTCCCACATCCCAGAGCCTGCCCAGCCCAGCTGGCATGAGCCCAGAAAAACCTTAGGGGGGCCCAGCAGAGCCAAAGGGGCCTTGGTAAACATCAAGGTCTGCCTGCCTCCCCCTGTTGTAACAACAATATGAAAAGACACCGTTTCTAACTGTAACACTGGCTCACACTTCCCACGAGCCAGGTGCCACACACACTCTCCGCTCTGCTTTCTTTAAACCCTGCACTGTCTACAGGAACACATCGTGCTACATCCTAGGCTTTCAAAGAAGAAAATCAAAGAGCAGAAAAACTGACTCAACCCCCTGAGGTCAGAGGCCGAACTCCTGGCTAACCATTGAACAGCACGGCCAGATAGCTTGGAGTGGTAAACGGGACTCCATAGCACTGTTGAGACAATGACAAGAGTCCACACAGCTTTTTTGCTGTGTGAACTTAGACAAGTCTCGTATCTCTCTGGCCTCAATTCTCCTGCCTACAAAATGAACATAAACAATCCTCACTAATACAGCTTCCACAAGAGGGAAGAAGGAAGGCTGGACCTCCTACAATAGGATGGGTAAGGTGATTTGGTGGTCTCAAGGCCCCTCCCCTCACAGGCGAAACAAAAACAAAAACAGAAAAACAAACAGAGCCAATCCTGCTAAAGGCAGTGGCAGCGTGGTGCCTCTTTGAGAGGACCTGGGTGACTGAGCCATAAACATCGTTCCTAAGGGAGCTCCAGCAACCACAGCGTGTAGCACTCCTGGAGAGGGTTGGCATTGTTGGTAGTTAGATTTGGTGTCCTGGGTCTGTGGCTAGCAGCTGAAGAGAGGGACATGCACGGGCCCAGTTGAGCCCTAAGTACTGGAAGTCTGGGCACACCCGCCCGCCCCCATACCTGCTATCACCGTCCCACCTGGCAAGGGGAATGGTGCTTCCCCTGAGACTCCCCTGGGCTGTGCCAGCCTCCTGGTGCTGACAAAGCCTCCTCCCCTGCCCCCAGAGACGAATGAGCCTGTGAGAGTGCCAACAGAGGGAGCTGGGGGCTGTGCCTAGGGCTCATGCCACCCGCCCCGACCTTCCCAAGGCGCCCATGTCTCCCCCTGCCCCTTGGCCGCGGCTGGGGCGCCAGCCCCGTTGCTATGGCTGCCGCTCTGAGGAAGCTGCAGCTGGGTAATTATTGCGAACATCCATCCTGCCTCCTGCCCGCCCCAGAGCTGGGTAGCTAGCTGGTGGCCAAGGCTAGGACAGCCCCTCCTGGGCTCCCCACTGGCCACACCCAGCTAGCCTGGCTAGGTGCCCACTGAAGAGGAAAGGAGGGAAGACAAGCCGACAGAACAGGAACCGACCGAAGGAGCCCCCAAACTCCTGCCCTCAGCCTAGCCCAGCCTCAGAGCTGACCAACCAGACTGGCTCTTATTTTTCCAGCTGCATATGAAGCCAGCCTGAAAGCCTCCAGGGGCGAAGGGAAGCTGTCCCTGCCTTTCCTGGGTAGGGGAGCCTGTGGGAGTGTAATGACTCTGGCCTCTCACACAGCGACTGTCCCACTGCACGAGGAGTCCCCTGGGGCCCCACTGCAGGGCTCTGCCACCTCCTCCGCCCCAGAAGCTCGCCCTGGCCCTGGTGTCTAAATATAGCTCAGTCTGGCTGTGCTTGAAGTCACACAGACTCCTAACTGCCCTGGGTGGCCATGTGGAGGGTAGTGAGGGATATCCATTCAGCTACCCCAGACCCATCTCAGGAGCGCAGAGGGCGCCAGGCACCCAGCTGGGCTTGGTGCACATGGGAAGCTGGGGGGTGGGGGCTCTTGCCTTTCACACAATCCCCTCCAGTCCTGCACAGATATGATTAAGAAATTCCCTCTTAAAGAGAAGGGGAGGTCTCCTCACCCAGTCTGGGGACAGCAGGAAAGGGGGAGGGGGAGCAGTGCCGCAGAAGGCTTGCCAGAAGCAAAAGGACAGGTCAGAGTAGAGGGAAGGACAGAATGGCCTAAGGGAAGAGACCCTGGGATGGTTTCCTGTGATAAGAGCGTGGGGTGTACCACAGCGGCACAAGGCTCTGGGACAGTAGCTGGGACAGAAGGCTGCAGAGCACAAGGACACTGCTTTTCTTCCCCTTGGCCTCACTGTGCTCTGCACCGCTGACCTTGGAGGGTGCTTGGCAGAGGAGGTGTGCCCGGATCCTAGTATCTAGGAGTTCCTGAGACAGGAGCAGTCCCAGGGGAAGTAGGGCAGGTGGCAGGGCAGGGTAGTGGGTCATAGAGAAAGAAGAAGAAGAAGAAGAAGAAGAAGAAGAAGAAGAAGAAGAAGAAGAAGAAGAAGAAGAAGAGGAGGAGGAGGAGGAGGAGGAGGAGGAGGAGGAGGAGGAGGAGGAGGAGGAGGAAGAGGAGGAGGAGGAGGAGGAGGAAACAGGACGTAGGGGCGAGAGGCTGCGTGCCCTCCCATCCCCCTCCGCGGTCACAATGCCACCTAGTTTTGTGTCAACTTGACCCAAGCTAGAGTCGTTTGGGAAGAGGGAACCTCAGTGGAGGAAATGCTGCCACCAGATCGCCTTGTGGGACATTTTCTTGAAGATGATTGTGCGAGGGAGCCTGCTTTATTGTGAGTAGTGCTACACCCAGGCAGGTGGCCCTGGGTTAAAAGAAAGCAGGCTGAGTGAGCCTGAGGAGTAAGCCATTAAGCAGCACTCCTCCGTGGCTTCTGCTCCAGTCCTGGCCTCCAGTTTCCACCCTAACTTCCTGCCCTGACTTCCCTCAATGATGGACTATAATCTGTGAGGCAACACAAACCCTCTCCTCCGCACGTTGCTTCTAGTCATGTGTTTCACAGCAAAACAAAAACCCTAACTAAGACAGTCCAGGGCCCCTCAGGGGGACATCTGCTGAAGGAGAGCTCAGGCTGGTGCACAGACAAACCTAGGGCAACTGTCCATTCAGTGGCGAAAATGGCTAGGGCCCCAGTCTTTGTCATAGGGGCATCTCAGTTTTGATGTTCTTTAGGTGTCTGTCACACTTGCAGTCACAGCAATCAATCTCCCCCAATGACTTTCCCATTCCACAGCTCAGGCTGCCTTCCACTAGCTGGACACTGGGACAGAAGGAGGGAAGTGTCACTCCCAGACTGGGAAACTGAGGCTTGTTGAGGTGAAGAGATTTATCCAGAAGAGGAGAGAGGAGAGGGATGGGCGTCAAGCGCCCATCACTGGGGTAGCAAAAGAGGAGAACATAAAACTCAAAACTCAGGCTGGAGAGATGGCTCAGTGGTTAAGAGCACTGACTGCTCTTCCAAAGGTTCTGAGTTCAAATCCCAGCAACCACATGGTGGCTCACAACCATCCGTAATGAGATCTGATGCCCTCTTCTGGAGTGTCTGAAGACAGCTACAGTGTACTTACAAATAATAAATAAAATAAGTCTTTAAAAAAACCAAAAAACTCAAAACTCAAAATCGGGCCCCACACCCTTTAGCACTATGCCAACTGGGAATACAAGCCAGAGGGCAGGCACGGAGGAAACAGACAAGGCCCTTGGGAATTGTCAAGTCAGATCGCCAGTTCTTCTATCTTATAGATCAGAAGCTAAGGCTATGGCCAGCCCTAGACCCAAAGCAGGCTGCTGTTTCTCAGCTTCTGGATAGCAGACACTGGGTGGTGGAGTCCTGCTGACCCTGGCTAAGGTCAGCTAGCCATCTAGTATAAGGTCTATTGAGTGTGCGCAGGAAGAGCGGGTACCAGTGCAGGAGAACCCTGAGCTGACTGCAGCTACAGAGACCTGGAGCTTGAGTTACGGCCACCTGAGTGAAGCAGGGCATACCACAAGTCAGCACCAGTCATTTGTAGGGTTCGCATTCATCCAGGTGTCAATGAGGCTGAGCGTCAGGCAGCAAAATAGAAGAGGTGGGCAGAACAGGCACCAAAGAGTATCTGGCACCTGGTGTGGTGGTACACATCTTTAATCCTAGCCCTCTAAAGCAGACTCGGGGATCTTTCTGAGTTGAGGATAGCCTGGTCTACATAGTGGTCAGTTCTAGGACAGCTGGCCTACATGGTGAGACCCTGTCTCCAAAAAGCTGATGGAAGCTGGGGGTGATGATGCATGCTTTTAATTCCAGCATTCGAGGCCAGCCTAGTCTACACAGAAAATTCCAGGTATGCAGGACTGCACAAAGAAACCCTGACCTGCCCCCCCCCCCGGCCACTCCAAAATAATGGTATGTGGTGTGGTGTAGGGGGGTGTAGCTGGAGAAATTGCTCAGTGTTTGAAAGTACTTGCTGTTCAGAGGACCCAGATTCAGTTCCTAAGCACCCATACACATTAGGTAGCTCACAACCATCTGTAACTCCAGTTCCAAGGGATCTGGGCATGTATAAGTGTCTTACCTGTTTGCATGTGCTTCAGACACATACACATACCCAAGAAGCAAGTAACTAAATCCATTAATAAGCTACTTTAAAGATTTATTTGTTTATTTTATATATATGAATACACCATTGCTCTCTTCAGACACACCAGAAGAGGGCATTAGATCCCATTACAGATGCTCGTGAGCCACCATGTGGCTGCTGGGAATTGAACTCAGGACCGCTGGAAGAACAGTCAGTGCTCTTAACCACTGAGCCATTTCTTCAGCCCCATAAACTAATTTAAAAAGAGTGCCTGGGGCTGAAAAGATGGCTCAATAATCAAGAGCACTTGCGCTATTCTTGCAGAGGATCTGGGTTCCGTTCACAAGCACCCACTTACCAGCTAACAACTGAGATTAATTCCAGTTCCAAGGCATCTCACTCCCTCTTCTGGCCTCCATGGGCATTGCATGCCATGCATGCAGGTAAGACACTCATACACATAAAATAAACATAAATGAAATTAAAAAAACAAAACAAACAAACAAAAAACCCAGGGCCTGACATGCACTAAGGCCTTTAGACACACTAGCCAGAATGTTCCCACTACACAATTCTGGGGACAGAACTTGAATGTCACGCATGCTGAAACACCCACTCTATCACTAAGATAGCCTCAGCCCTAAGTTCCTTTATGGCTGTCTCTTATGGCTGTACTATTGTTTCTACATAGATACTGGGAAGCTGAGGCTCAATGCCTTAGTTTCTTTTCTGCTGCTGAGAGAAAACTCCCTGACAGGAAGTGTCTGTGGAAGGAAGGATTTATTGTAGCTCACTATTCGGAGGTAGGATCCATCACAGCAGGAAAGTCAAGGTGTCGGGAACTAACAGCTAACAAATCCCGTCCACGGTCCAAAGTGGAGAGGAAAGAAAGCACGTTTATGCTCATCTCTTCCCACGCTCATCTCATTTTCCACGCTCTTACCCCGTTCAGAACCCAAACCTAAAGGATGCTTTCTACTTTCAGGATGGGTCCTCTTTCATTAGTTAACCGGGATAGGGCCCTTCTGAAGCAGACATTCCCACTGGCCGGCCTGATCTAGACAATCCCTTATTAGACTCTCTTGCAGAGGAGGATAGATTGTGTTGAGTTGATAAAAACTAGCCTTTTTAATGTAACAGTGACCACTTTTAATCCCAGGAGGCAGAGGCAGGGAGATCTCCCGGAGGTTGAGACAGCCTGGGCTACATAGTGAAACTCTGTTTCAAAACAAAAACAAACAAGAAAGAAACAAACCAACCAACTAGTGAATGCCACAGCCTACCACTGACCTCTGTTCTCCACTGACCTCTGCTCTCTCGCACCCATAGCCTGTCACCATCACACCCAAGGCCCCCAGTGATCTTGCCTTTCTCCTCCCAGCCTGGAATCCCAGGCTCTTGTTCTCTGTCCAGCCCAGACTGTCTCAGGCATAGCTCCTGCAGCCTCAGCTGTCTCTGTCCACTGTCCACTAGCCAGGAGCACACTGGAGCCATGGGGACTCACTAGTCTTGGTCTTGAGTCCATGGAGCCCCAGTATAGTATCTTTGCCACTGACTGGATGGAAGTCAGTGTCCATGTCTTTAGTGATAACAGCTGAATTAGTGCTAGAGCTGCTCTTGCTGACCATAGATGACAGTAAGGATAGGCTCAGCCTTGAGCTACCCTGCGGTGCAGGCCTGGCCTCTAGTCATCCAGCTGTGCCACCACACAGAGACGTGGGCTTGGCTTCCACCATCAGGTGGTGACCACTAGCAAGACAGCTTTTGGGCAGGCTGTTCTTGCCAGTTGGAAGGACTGGAGCTGGTGATGTTCTACCACCTATTCTTATAGGGGGGGCTTTTCAGAGCCAAGTAGATATTCCTAGCACACATGAGAGTGCTTGTGGCCATAGGCCCTGTGGCTGTGGCTGTTTGGCTCTAAATCTTGTGAAGTTTGGTGGGAGCCAAGCCTGGTGTAGATATCACTGTGTGGCAACAGAGCAGAATGTCACACTGTGCCAGCCAGGGTTGGTTCATAGCCGAGCCTCTTGTTCACACTGCCCCACAAGCTCATGCCACTCCTCATTGTGAACAGTGTGGCACCAGCCCTGGGCATGAACTGGCCAGCCCTGAGAGGTCCTTTGGCCTCCTTTGCTTTCTAGGTCCCAAGCTCTCCCTTCTTTGCGCCCCCCTCCTTGCCATCTCAGCCTTTGTGGGAATTCAGGTACCCAGGACACTGAAACACTGAAGACTCCTAGCGGGGCAAGCCATCCCCAGCTCCATTCTTTGTGAAGGAACCCCAAACAAATGCCATTTACTTGAAGAGATGTGAAGTAGAGGGTTTCTTCCCTTTGCCCCTGAAATCTTCCCGGGTGGAGGTCTGAACTCCTTACCAACCAGGGATGCAAGCCAAGATGACTGGCAGGTTACCTGACCTTTGAAGGTCGAGCCAGGGGGAGCGGTGAGATGGGTCATGGGCTAAAAGAACTGACTGCTCATCCAGAAGACCCAGGTTTGATCTCAGCACCCACTTGATAGCTCACAGCCATCTGTAACTCCAGTTCCAGGGGATCTAGAACCCTCTCTGACTTCTCGGCACACATGGGATGTGCCTATGTACATGCAGGCAAAACGCCCACGCACATACAAAATAAAATTACAAAAACATTTTTAAAATCAACCCAGACCCAGGAATAGTGACTTTTAAATTCCAGATCTAGAGACAGAGGCAAACAGATCACTGAGAATTTGAGGCTAGCCTGGTCTACATAGTGAGTCCCTGGCCAGCCAAAGCTACAAAGTGAGAACCTACCTCAAACAAACAGACAAACAAACAACGAAAAGTCAACCCAGGGCCCTGAGGTGGCTCAGCAGGTAAAGTTGCTTGCAACCAAGCCTGACAACCTGAGCTTAGTCCTCAAGACCCACACAGTAGGAGAGGATCAACTCCTACAAGTTGTCCTCTGACCCCCACCTACATGCACACACACACATATGTATGTATGTATGTATGTATGTATATATGTATGTATATGTATGTGTGTGTGTATATTTATACACACATATACATATATACTGGTCCATGTCTTGTAGTCCAAGTTATTAGGAAAGCTGAGGCAGGAGAACCACTCGATTCGAGGAGTGGATGGGATAGGGTGGATGTCAGATTTCATAGAGGGCAATTTGTTTTGAGTACCTATGCATTTCAAGAAGCCAGAGGTTTAGTGAGCCTGTCCTTGAGAAACTCCTTCAGCTTGCAGGGAGACTGCCAGGTTGCTTGCAGAAGCTAAACAGCGGGGATGAAAGAACTGTTCGCTGACCACAGACAGACTGGACAGCCTTGGGGGTGCAGCACAGTGGTAGAGCCCTTGCCCAGGGTAAACAGAGGCCTGGGTTCTGTCCCCAGCATTACAAGGCTATGCACAGAAGAATGAAGGACCAGCTGATGTTATGGAGTTGGACACAGGCTCTGTATAGTGACAGGCACCTACCAGCTACTTGGGAAGCTGAGGCAGGAGGATTACTTGAGCCTAGGAATCTGAGACCAGCCTGAACTGCAACATCCAAGACACTTGCCTCAAAGGAAGAGGAGGGGGAGAAAGAGGAGGAGGAGGACAAGGAGAAAGAAGAGGACTCCTCAGCTACTGCAAAGGAGGTAGCTGCGTATGTAATGACACACAAAAAAAATGTCCATGAGGTGTTCAGTGAAAACTAAGGCATCTTTCATCTAGTATGGACGCTAGAGTTTCCATGAGAAGTAGACCTAAACAGATGTGTACTTAATACCAGGACTTGGACTTGGCCAGGCATAGCACTGAGGGCTGTGTTCCCACCACAGGAAAATGTTTTCGTGTCTCACCAACTAACAAGTTTGAGGGAACAGAGCTCAGAAAATTGGGTGAAGTTGATTCTCTTTATCAGCTGTGTTTTATTAATGTTTGAGATTTTTACAATGAGAATCCTTTCCTGAAATATATACGAGGCCCCAAAACTTTGAAAGCAAAGAGCCTGGCCCTCCTCACTGGGAGCTTGAGGCAGGACGAGGTCTGATAAGACCTGGGGGACAGCGTCTTTATGAGCCAGGCAGGCTTGAGTGTCTCAGGCTTTACTAGTAGGATCCTCTTCCTCAATCAGCTGTGGCTTCCGCTCCCCAAAGCCAGAGTCAGAATTGGCTGTGTTGGCAACAGTAACAGACTACCCTGGAAGGTGGGACTGCCTCCATTGCTCTGGGCAGGACAGGCCTCTGTGACCAGAGGATGACCTTGGACTGCAGGCAGAGGACTGAGCTGTGGCTTCTTCCAGCAGGATGCTGTGTGGAGAACCAGATGCATCTATCCTCCCAGCTAGCTTCCCTTGAGTAGTCATGTCCTTAGTGTTTGGGGTCCCCACCCCCACCCCTGGAGGAGACAGCAGCCCATCCGTGCCCCTGAACACCCAGAGGTCAGCAAGGTCAGGGGTAAGATTGGGGAGGCCTCCCATAGGGCATGTCCTGGCTCCAGGAACCTAAGCAAGCCTGCTCCCCACTTTTTGAAGGTGGTTACTATCCTGATTTGTGTTTGGTGATGGTGCTGATGCTGGTGGTGGGTGGTGTCTGATGATTATGGTAGTGTGGTATGTGTAGTGTGGTGTGCGTGCTGGAGATAGAACCAGGGCTTTCTTTGTGTGTGTGTTTGATAAACACTCACTGCTGAACCATATCTTCATCCATAGCCTCATTTTTTTGTTGGAAAATGTAAGACACAGAGAAGCGAGGCTCAGAGTCATGCAGCTTGTCAGCAGCTCATGGGACGTGAGTCTACGCGCAGACTCCATAGTTGACGATACTTTTCCTTCTACAGTGTGCAGTGTCTGCCTCTCCAGAATAGCCTTTTTCCCTTCTAGCACGGCACCCTTAGGTCCCTAGCCTCCAGTCATGGAAGCCTCACACATCCTTGGCTTGAACTTGACCCTAGAGGAAACAACAGACAAGAGAGAGAGAGACTCTGAGAGAGAGAGAGAGACTCTGAGAGAGAGAGAGACTGAGAGAGAGAGAGACTGGGAGACCAACCCCAACCATGACTGGGTGGAGGGGAGCTGGGAACACTTCCATGGAAGCTTGTTTAGAGGCTCCAAAGGTGAAGAAAAACTTCAGGAGGCCAAAGGTACTGGTAGCTACAGCCCTGGAAAAAGAGGCTGACCAGGGCTAGCATGAGACCTTCAGAAAGTGCTGGCTGTTCCTCATAGCTGGGCCCCAGGCACTCCCTAGATCCAGAGACTCATGGCTCCTGGAAGGCCACCCTCTCTCTTCAGGCTACCTGGAGGGATCTAGGACCAGCAGAGCCACCTAGAACTTCTTGTACTGGAATTGGTCATGTAAACAGACTACTAACACCTCCGCAGCTGCCACCACCACCAAGAACACAAAATAACAATGAGCAAGGTGGTCATAAAGTTACACATGATGGAGGGTGCCTGCTACAATGTTATTATTATTAAAGAACAAGTAGGCACAACCCCAGGGCCCAGAGACAGAAAAGCCACAGAGCCACTTACTGCTTTGGCTGGAGCCACTGAAGGAGCTCAGTTCTGGGGGTGGGGTGGGGCGGGGTGGGGGCGGAGGTGGGGTGGGGAGGGGTTGTTTGCATTGCTTTTGTTTGTTTAAGCCAGGTGTTGTATTGCAGGACTATAATCCTACCTCTTGGAAGAAGGAGGCTGGAGAGTCAGGAGTTCAAGGTCAGCCTTAGCCACATAATGAGTTTAAGGCCAGCCTGAGCTACACAAGATAGTTCTCAATAAAAACATTAAATAAGTAGGTAAATAAATAAATAGGACAGGCAGGATGGCTCCACAGGTGAAGGCGATTATCACCAAGCCTGATGACCTGAGTTGGACCCCGAGGACACCCCAGGTGGAAGGAGAGAACTGACATGTGCCGATTGTCTTGACATCACATGTGCAGGAGCCATGGCATATGTGTATCCCCATGCAGAAATAGAAAAATATTTTAAAAGTTTTATTTTTATTTATTTAATTTGAAGGTTTAAACACATGAAAGAGTGGGGTCAGTGAGATGAAACCATTGGTAAAGGTGTCTACAACCAAGTCTGACGACCTGAGCTCCATCCCCACGACCGACCCATGTGGGAGAGGAGAGAAGTGATGCCACAGTTGTCCTCTCGCCTCTACACACACACACACACACACACACACACACACACACACACACGAGATAATTCATTCCACTTAGGTAGATAGATAGATAGATAGATAGATACATATATACATACATACATACATACATACACAGAGATAGATGAGGGGCTGGAGAGATGGCTCAGGGGTTAAGAGCACTGGCTGCTCTTCCAGAGGTCTTGAGTTCAATTCCCAGCACCCACAAGCTGGCTTACAACTCTCCATAATGGGATGTGATGCCCTTTTCTGGTGTACAAGCACACATGTAGACAAAGCACTCATTCATATACATAAACTCTATAAACAAATAAGCCTAAAATAAGTAAATAGAAGAGTTGCTTCTCACTCTGTAGCATCAGAGAGTGAAGCCCGGGACTTGCACATGCCATGTGCGTGCTCGGCCGCTGAGCCATCTTCCCAGCCCAAGCTGAAAGCCTGCCTAGGTTAGAGGGTTTGTTTGTGTGTACACACGGACAAGATATCAAGGAGAAGTGAGGAGCCCTTCAGAGTAGTTATCTCTGGTAAGCTGAACTTCAGGGTGTGTTTCCTTTGTTTGTTAATGTTTTAATTAGCACAGATTAATTATATATAATAAGAGATTTCAGTGTGACATTTTCACAATTGTATATACTATACTAGTCTATTTTATTTTTTAGAGATTTATTTATTTTATTATGAGTGCACCGTTGCTGTCTTCAGACACACCAGAAGCAGGCGACAGATCCCATTACAGATGGTTGTGAGCCACCATGTGGTTGCTGGGATTTGAACTCAGGACCTCTACAAGAGCAGTCGATGCTCTTAACCACTGAGCCATCTCTCCAGCCACCTGTTCTTTTGATTTTGATTTTTGTTTTTCATTTTAAGTATTTTTTGTTTTATTCTATGCATGTGAATATTTTGCCTGAATTCATGTCTGTTTATCACATGCATGCCTGGGGCCTTTAGAAGGTGTTAGATCTCCTGAAACAGGATTTATAGGCAGCCACATGGGTGCTGGGAACCCAATCTGGATCCTCTGAAAGAGCAGAAAGTGCTTTGGACCATTAAGCCATGGCTATAACCCCTATCCTATGGCTTCTGTTTTGTAGGGTTTTTGTTTGTTTGTTTTGTTTTGTTTTTTTGAGATAGGCTATTTCACTGTGTATCCCTGGCTGTCCTACAACTCATTATGTAGACCAGGCTGGCTAGGGACACTCAGAGATCCACCTGCCTTTGCTTTGAATGCTGGGGATAAAATTGCACGCCACCACCCCTGCCTCCTGTACTGTATTCCAAGGATATCCATCTCCCATTAACTTGTTTCCCTACCACTCGTACTGACCCTTCTTCCAGCTGGTGTCCTTTCTATGTTCATGCTAGCTTGCTTCCTTCCTCCCTTTCTCTTCCCCCTCCTCCCCCCTCCTCCTCCCCCTCCCCCTCCTCCTCCCCCTCCCCCTCCTCCCCCTCCTCCCCCTCCTCCCCCTCCTCCTCCTTTTCTGTAACCCTGAGACTGTCATTACAGTTGCTTACAGGAGCATGGATAAGAGGTTATTCACAAGAACACTGGCTACACCACTGAAGAAAATCTCTCTCCCCGCTCCCTAGTAGCCATGAACTACCTGCAGTTCCTCAGGGGTAGTGGAATCTCTTGGATATTTTCTCCCTTCCCCACAATGACGTGTTTGCTTGTTTGTTTGTTTGTTTTGAGATGGTCTCATGAAGCTCAGGCTGGCTTCTATAATGACCTTGATCGTGAACGCCAGAGCTACAGGCGCGCGCCGCAGCACTGGGTTTCTGCTGTGGTGGGGATTGACTCCCGGGCTTCAGTGAACAGCAGAAAGGATGGAACCACAGCAAACTGGTGCTCAGAGTGCTTTCTTCACACTTCATACAGTCCAGGGAAAGGCCCCACCCACGATCCAGTGGGTCTTCCTATAGTAGTTAGTGCCATCAAGATAATCCCTCACAGGCATGGCCGAGACCCAGCTCCCAGGTGACTCTAGATTCTCTCACTGAAAGTTAACGATAACCACACCTAGGAAACAGAAAGCAGGGTTTTTGTTTCTTTTGGTGCTGGAGTTGAATCCAGAGCCCTGTGTATGCATGCTAGGCAGGTGCCCTTCCATGGAGCTACAGCCCAGACCTTCCTTTTTGCTTATTTGTGTTGTTTTTCAAGACAGGGTTTCTCTGTAGCCCTGGCTAACCTGAAACTCACTCTGTACACCAGGCCAGCCTTGAACTCACAGAGATCTGCCTGCCTCTGCCTCCTGAGTGCTGGGATTAGAAGCGTGCACCACCACCTCCCTGCTTTGAGCTTTTACTGTTTAAAAAAAAAAAAAAAAGGAACAAAATCTAAGGAAGGAAGACATGAGACTGACTCAATAAAAGAAAACCTGATGGTGGCGGCTGCGGCAGACGTCTTAGCTCCCAGCACTCAGGACGTAGAGGCAGACAACTCTCCGAGTTTGAGGCCAGCCTGGTCTACATAGCACATTTTTATAAGATCTACTTATTTGTATTGATTTATGTGTATGGGTGTTGTGCCTGCAAGTATGCCTGTGGGCCACATGTGAACAGCACCCATGGAAGCCTGAAGAGGTGTTAGGTCCCATGAACTAGAATTTCATGGTTGGGAGCTGCTATGTGGGTGCGGGGAACTGAACACAGGTTCTCTGCAATTCCAGACAGTGCTCTTAAGCACGAATCCAGCTCTCTAGCCCCCACCAGGCCTTCCCTTTATTTTTGTACTGGGGATGAACCTAGGCCTCTACCCTGTGAGCTCTATCTCAGCTCCTTATTTCTTACTTAGAAAGAATTTCCCAGAGCTGGCCATGGAGCTCAGTGCTTCTATAGCCCTGGATTCAATCCTAGCACTAAAAAAACCAATTTCGTGTTCTCTGTAACCACGGGCCAGGCACACTGCAAGGAACCAGGGCCGAGGAGGGGCAGTCTGAGAAGCTGAGTCCTCTCCCCCACCTCATTGAACTGAACCTCTCAGCACACCAGACTCTCCACTGAGTCACACAAAACCACCGCCACGCCCGCCACCCGCCACGCCCACCTCCCAATGCCTAGATTTCCTCTGTTCCTCTGTCCTTCTCCTTCTCGATCCCCCAGTGTCAGGGTGGCTCAGGGCACTTCACTGAGAACCTTCTGATTCCTGAGCACAAAGGATGGGCTCACACATCCAGTCCCTCTCTGGACCATGGCTTTGGGTACAGGGAGACCTTCCCTCCTTCCTCCCTATAGACCTCATAGGACCCCAGAATAGAGTGTTATTCATCCCCCTCTTCCAACATCTCATTTTGAAAATGTCAAGACGACACAGGGATGACCCAAGACTTGCTGCCTCTGCTACAGCTTGCTCATCTAGTGCGAGCATCTTGATGCTTGCTTGTCCAGGGGCTCCCGAGGGCACTGGGTGCTTTCTACTCTTTCTTTTTTCATTTATTTGTTTGTTTGCTTTTTGCTTTCAGACAGGGTCTTAATTTGTAGCCCGGTCAGCCCCTGAACTCACTCTGTAGACCAGGCTGGCCTCGAACTCACAGAGATCCTCTTGCCTCTGCCTCCCGAGTGCTAGCTTTAGAAGCATGCACCACCATAACAACTCAAACTCTGCTCTTTTAAAATTGCCAGTTCAGACGAGCTGACTACTGCATGGAGACAACTACTTAGTCAATGTCGTGTTGTCTCTTCCCTTAATAAGCCCCCGAAGACAGTCATGTCCCCACACTGGCTTCCACCCCACCCCCATACTGTACAGCCTGGGCCTCAGAGTTTCCACCCTTCCACTTCCCTGCCAAGGGCACCCAATCTTCCCTTCTGTGTCCTCGGTGAAGCCAGGGCTCTGATGGCTTCTCCTCCCTTCAGGCACCAAGGTCAGCCCATGGGGGACCCACTTACTCTGCCCACAGCTGCCTCAATTTGACACTGTAAGTCTTGCTTCCAACAACCCTCTCTGGTCTGCAGACCAAGAGGATTAGCTGTCCCAGCTTCTCCCCAGCCTTACGAGGTAGGTGGGACATGTTCATCCCACTGCTGGGAGCCAGCAGCCTGAGCCACCCAGGGTGAGATGGGGCTTGCATCTGTATTTGTAGCCCAGGCCCAAAACAGAAGTGCTGAGCCTGCCTGTGAGTGAATGGGAAAAGGAAGGAGCAGCAACTCCACCTTCTAGGAACTTTTGCTCAAAGCCACCTTCTCTGCGGGACTTTCCCTGGCTACCCTGCCCACTCCCTCCCTGCCCCATTTCCCTGGCATTTCTCACCAACTAACATGCTGTCTCTTACCCACCTAGTGCACCCTCTTGAGGGACTCTCTCTCCCTCTAGAGCAGTGAGTCTCAACCTTTCTAACACGGCGACACTTTACCACATTTCCTCATGTGGTAGTGACCACCCCCCATCCATAAAATTATTTCTGTTGCTACTTCATAAGTTTGCTACTGTTAGGAATCATAGATATCTGATATGCAGGATTTCTGATAGGCTACCCCATTGAAAGAGACTATTGACCCCCACGGGGGTCATGACCCACAGGTTGAGAACTGATGCTCTACTGCTGTTCTAGAGTATGGGCACCATGTGGGGAGGGCCTTTGATTTTTACTGCAAGCAAGCCCGTCCATCAGTGTCTGGAAGTTCCTGGCGAGGGAGTGAGTGGCTAAGCCTTCTTCCTCTTCCCGGCCAATCTGGAGCCTGTGGTCTTCATCCCAGGTGTTTGCTCTTTTAATTCGTTCAGTAGACAGGGGAGCGCGCGCACACGTGCGTGCGTGCCTGCGTGTGTGTGTGTGTGTGTGTGTGTGTGTGTGTGTGCACCCGCACACTCGCGTTTGTAGAGCAGAGTTCTAGTCTGTCTAGTCTGACGGCAGCAGGAGGGACAAGACTCAGAGGCCAAGGACCCGGTACCTGGGGAGAAGTCACAGAACCCAATTCTTTCCGCAACAATCCAAAAGACCTGGATTGTGGATCGATGGCAGATAATAAATCCAACATGTGCTCTGGTGTCACTCTGAGCATTCCTCCTGCATTTCCTCCATTAATCCCTAAATCTCTGATGTGCTGGTGTGCTCCCCTTCTGCGGCTGAAGATACTGAGAGCCAGAGAGAGCTTGACTCATTGGCTCAGAAGACCAAAGCAGATACATGGAGTGTCAGAACCAGACCCAAGCTTGCTCTAACCCATCTGGAAGCTTGGTTTGAGGAGGATGAATTAGGTTCAGAGAGGTGCTATCCCCTGCCTAAAGTCACAGTGCTGGGCAGAGGTTGGGTTGGGATTCATGCCAGGGTCCCCAGGACTCCAGAGGAGGCTGAGGGTCCACTGGAGGAGGGGCTGGATTAGATGAAAGGGAGGGGTCAGGGGCAGAGGGCAGAGAAGGACAGGATACAAACCAGGTGGCAGCTGTGCTTGTGAGGCCCAGAGCAGCTGTCTCCAAAGGAGCACGGGAGGGACCAGGCCTGAGGGAAAGGTGGAGGTCCCCTTCCCCCTCTACTGCTCAATAGGCAGAGGTCCAGCCTCCCTGGCACTCAGGGAGCTGCCCTGGGCGTGGGGAGGAGCGTGTGGGGTTGGGTGGCCGGTTGCCTTTATTGGGCTACTCCTCCTTGGCTCCCTGCATGCGTGAACCTGAGGCTCACAGTCCTGTCGCTCACAAGGACAATTGTTTCCAAATCAGGCCTGTGTGCTGGAGACACCAGTACTCAGTACTCGTTCTTCGCAGTTCTAGGGTAAGGTCTGAGGGGCCCTAACTACAGCTGGGGGAACAGTTCAGTGGTAAAGGGTTGGCTTAGCATGTGAGAGGGCTTGGGTCTGAGTCCCCGTTAGGAGAAAGCCTAGCTTATTTCATTCATGCACCCACCTATAACAGGCAGGCAAGCAGAGTTGAGATGGTGAGGTTCCTCAAGTCCCTAAGAGGGAGATTATTTAAGTTTTCAAGAAGATACACAGTGGCTGGGGAGATTGGCTTAGCTGTGAAGAGCCCTTGCTGTTCTTCCAGAGGACCCGAGTTCAGTTCCCAGAACCCATGACAGGAAGCTCACAACTGCCTAAGACTTCAGCTCCAGGGGATCCGACACCTTATCTGACTTCTGCAGGCACCTGCACACACATGGTACATATACAACACACACATACACACACACACATACACACACACACATTCTCGAGTGCATGAATGAGGAGGTGGAGGAGGGAGGAACAGAGACAGAGAGACACACATACTCAAAAAGAAATCTTTAAAGCCAGGTGCACTAGCCCATGCTTTTAGTCCCAGCACTTGGAAGACAGAGGCAAGCAGATCTCTGTGTGTTCAAGGCCAGCCTGGTGTAGTTAGTGAGTTCAAGTCCTGCCAGGCCAGGGCTATATAGAGAGCCCCTACCCTAAAAAAATAAAATAAATAAAAAATAAAAAAAATAATAAGATTTTTAAAAAGAAAGTGAAAAGAGCTACAAGTACTAGGACTGTATTTTAGTAGAAGAGTGCCTCCCTAGACGATCTAGGTCTGAGCCCCAACACTCCCACAAAAAACAAAACAAGCAAACTAAAAAACACCAACATCCGCCGGGCGTGGTGGTGCACGCCTTTAATCCCAGCACTCGGGAGGCAGAGGCAGGCGGATTTCTGAGTTCGAGGCCAGCCTGGTCTACAAAGTGAGCTCCAGGACAGCCAGGGCTATACAGAGAAACCCTGTTCGAAAAACCAAAACAACAACAACAACAACAACAACAACAACAACAAAAAACAACAAAAAAACACCAACATCCAAAAGGAGGGCTTGGCCCACCGCAGGCTTAAATGGGAGAAATCCTTATTTCAAACAATAGAGCAGTAACTCCCCACCCTGTTGCTGGGTTTCCCTTTGCCCAGGTCTATGGGAACATAGTGGAGGTCCCTCCTGCAGATAGCACAACAGTCTTTTGAGGCCACCTCTTCCTTGGGGGGTGGGGGTGGGGCCAAGCAGCAGCAACAACCTGGCTTTTAGCCAAGCAAATGAGCCCAGGGACACTGCACAGGGCGCAGCCTCCCAGCCTCAGTTCCTTTGCTATATCACACAATGAACGGATCATTTCAGGGTGCAAGGGTGTGGCTGAAGCTGGTGATGGGCCATGGCAGGTGTGTGGACAGAGGATGACTCTCCAATAATCTCCAGGGCTCTCTCGGGTCTGTCCTCAGATCCCAGCTTTTAAACTATGGAAATGTAAATTATGGTCTGGTTGAAGCACAAGCACGTGTCAGACAGGAGCTGTGGCCTGGCCAGTTCTCCACAGGGGCACAAAAGTAGTCATAGCAGGGCATCTGGTGGCAGATTGTATCTGAAGCCCTGGTGGGTGTAAGGTCAGCGGCTGTGTGACCCTTTCGTGACTTCCAAAAACCAGGTTCAGTTAGTCCATTGTTACAGTAAAGATGTGAAATGCCCCCCCTGCCTCCAAAACCCATGTGTGGAAGGCCTGATTTCCAGCTGGTGGCGCCACAGGGGTGACCCAATGAGGACACTGCCCTCACTACCTCAGTCATGGATCCTCTGATGAGGTCTGAGCTGAAGGGGTGTGAGGTGGGCATGGATATGGGTCACTGGGTGAAGCTTTGGGGGTATGTTCTGTCACCAGCCCCTACCCCATCTCTGACTCTGCACCTCACTGACCAAACTGAAGTGGAAACTTGAGGGTTTTTTGGAGAGTCGGTTGGATGGTGTTTGGGGGGTGGGGGTGGGGGGCAAACATGTGAAGGAACGTTTCGCTGAAGCAGATACAGGAGAGAGGATGTTCTGCTAAAGCAAGCACATGAAAGGATATGTGACGAAGGATTCTTTGCTAACAACACACATGCATTGGTCTGCCTTACGTTGTGTAGTTGAGCTGCATTGGTCGGGATGGCATAGAAACACACCAAAAACCTTCTGGTGGTGTGCTGCAGTTTCTTACCACTTCTGTGGACTCAAGCTGATTGGATTCACATGCTAAGGTAAGACAAGTACTGAGGCAAGGCACGTGGGGGACACGTGATGTTTGGAGGGTATAAATAGGACTCCACAGAGTGACGGAGACAGAGCTTGGTTTGCTGGGACAGCTAGCTGGGCAACACTTGTGGGTCTCAAGTCTTCGCTGATAACACAGACAGACTTGCTCCAGAGAACCTTTCTAAACAGGCCCACCATCAATCACCCCATCCCACCCCTACCATCCTGCCCCATATTCTTTCTTTTCCACTACCTCTGGTGGGTGATGGGCTACAAGGGAGGTAAAGTATTTAAGAACGATCATTAAAAATAAGGATTGAAATAATTAAAGTTACACCAAGCCTTGTGAAACTGAGATCCAAAATAAACCTTCCTGCCCTACAGAGTTCACAGCGGGTTTTGTCACACGGACAAAATACAAAACAAAACAAAAACCAAACCAAACCAACCAAGCGTGTCACGGTTACCTCAAAGATGGAGACACGGAGGCTTTAAGAGTCGAGATCACGGCGGGGCGTGGTGGCGCACGCCTTTGATCCCAGCACTCGGGAGGCAGAGACAGGTAGATTTCTGAGTTCGAGGCCAGCCTGGTCTACAAAATGAGTTCCAGGACAGCCAGGGCTACACAGAGAAACCCTGTCTCAAAAAAAAAAAAAAAAAAGTCGAGATCACGGTCCTTGTCCCCAGGTGAGAGAATTCAAGGCTTGAGCCAAAGTCGAGCTCACGAGGTGAAGATGCTCGCCCTAAAGATGCTGGCCCATAAGCCTGGTGACCTTCATTCAACCCCAAAACTGAAAGAACAGACTCCATGCAACCATGCTCTGACATCCACAAGGGCACTGTAGTGTCTAATGGGGATGAGTGGTGCCGTGGTGTGAGCTTGTATTCCCAGTGGAGGCAGAGTAGAGGGATCTCTGAGTTGGAAGCCAGCCTGGTCTACATAGTATCAAGTCCAGGCCAGGCAGACCTAGTGAGACCCTGTCTCGAACATATAAAAGTAAAAGTGAAACTTAAACCTGAGGCCAGCATTGGCCTAGCACCCTGGGTTCACTTCCCAGCAGCTTTGTGGGAAAACAATTGGACAAGGTTGTTGTTGTTTTGTTTTTCCTTGATGTGGAGTTCCACTGTGTTGCTCAGGTTAGCTTCCAATTTTTGACTCTCCTGCCTCAGCCTCCTAAGTGCTGGAACTCCAGGTATGTGCCACCACCCTGGATCCCGGGACATCTTCGGGCATCTGGCCTCCTACCCAAAATGCTCACAATAGCTAGAAAGGAAGCCTTGCTGGGCCAGGCTGGGCTGACTCTATAAAAGGTGTTCAGATGGACAGACAACACATATCAGTCTCTCTAGGACTGAGTGAGCCGAAGGGAAAAGAGAAGGAAACCCCCTCACCAGGAAATGGCCAAAGCACCCACGGCTGCCCAGCCTAGCTTAACTAGGCCCCACAGACCAGACAGACGCCCGAGTGCGGTCAGGGTTCAGGGTTGAACCAAACCAGCTTCAGGTGAAGAAGATGAGTCGGAGGATCAAGGGTCTCCTGCACCGAGGATCAAGGGTCTCCTGCACCGAGGAACAAGGGTCTCCTGTACCGAGGATCAAGGGTCTCCTGCACCTGCAGAGGAGCCTGTGACCAAGAGTCATCGAATAGGGTCCATGCCACTTTCAAGAGGCCTCTAACATCTCCCTGTCGATATCTAGGCAACCAGATGCATCTCCCAGCCTGATGGCCTTGATCTAGAAAATGTAGCAATTAACTAATCAATGGAGGACAGTGGCATTTATTGAGCAGCTACTATACACTGTACACCATAGAAAAAGCCCAGCATGTGATATGCTAAGACCTCAATTCATCTTGGTAATATTTTACAGAGGAAGAAACCAGGGGTTCACAGCAGTGAGGTCACAGTCGTGCTGGGCTTGGGGTTCCAAGGCGAGCTTCACCTCTCTAGCTCCTATACCCCTACTTCCACAGAGTGTGCTGCTGCCTGACATGAACCACACATGATGCAAGGCCTCAGCTCCGCCTTGCTCCTTAGATCCTGGCTTCTTGCTAACCCACACTCTCAGCATCTGGGATGCAGCAAGGGAATCACTGAGAGTCTGGTCCACATTGTAGACAAGGAAACTGAGCTGGGCAGAAGTGGTGCAAGGCTTTAATCTCAGCCCTTAGGATGCAGAGCTGTGAGTTCCAAGCCAGCCTGGTCTACAGAGTTAATTCCAGGATAGCCAAGGCTACACAGAGAAACCCCATCTCGAAAAACAACAAAAACTAAACAAAGAACAAAAAAGAAACTAGCCACCTCCTGTAGTGGTTCATACCTCCATCCCCTGCACTGGCAAGAGGTTTGTCTATGTGAAGCCAGTCTGGCCTCCATGGGGACTAAAAAGAGAAGGGGCAGTGGGTGGAGTTCATTCTGGCTCAGCTGGTAGCGTGCTTGCTGGCCATGTGCTGAAGCCCTAGGTTCAATCCCACACTGGATTAAAAAAAAAGCCTGGCTCACCCCAGCACTCAGGAGGTGAACACAAAGGGATCCAAAGTTCACGATTACCCTCAACTCCACAGGTCAAGGCCAGCCTGGGTTACAGAGAGCCTGTCTCAAAAAGAAGAGGGGGAGGGGCTCCAATTAAAAGAACAAAAAAAACAAAAGCCCCTTTGGTTTTGTCAGTCAAGGCCCTGAAGAATCTGGCCATGGCAACTCATGATCTTTAATCCGGGGTCAGGGTAAGCAGATAGTATCTATCAGTGCTCTGAGCAGGCTGAGACATGGTCCCCTGTCCAAGGTCACCCTGCCAGTAGGAAGCCTTCCTAGAGAACCTGGCCTGAATTTGTCTAAACCCAAAGCTCTCTGTCGTCCTGGCTGCCCCCTGTGACAGACTCCAGCCCTGTATTCTGCTCAGAATCTAAGGGCATTTTAGAACCCTGCAAGTTCAAGGTCTTCCTCTACTATGTAGGGCACTTGAGGCCTGCCTGGACCACATGAGACCCTGTCTCAGACACACAAAATGTGGGACTACCCAGACAGCTCTAGCAGAAAGCAGGAGAAACAGATTCCACACGGGGGACAGGGCTAGAAGCCCCTTCCGCTGTTCTTGACAGCCCTGCCCTCAGTGGGGCAGTATCCAGAACCGAGACCTTGGGCTCCCAGCTTCAGAGGGACAGTAGAAGAGGCAAGAAGAGTAGCCAAGGGATTTGGGGCAGGCAGACGCTCTACTCTTTCTCCTCAGGGACTCACCAGCTCTTCTGGTGATATCTTTCCTGCTGACCTCCAAGAGCAGCCACTGGGGCAAGATGGGAGGCCCACATCCCCAATTCTAACTGCTTGGGGCTCTGCTGCAGTGAGGAGCTGTGGTGACTTGCCCAAAGCAACGTAGCTTGGCAGTAATGAGTGTCGAAGGTCAGGCTAACTCTGTACTAGTTGGCTTTGCTGCTGGGAGACCCGAGGCTGGTTGCTCAACCTCTCTGTGCCTCATTTCCCTCATTTACAAGTTACTAGAGTTTCCTGAGTTCACATTCTGCATCAGCTGTGTAGCCTAGAGTGAGTGACTTACGCCGACTCTGTTTACTCTAAAATAAAGCCGAGCTCTTGGCGTATATTTGGTGAGGGACTGGCAGGAGTATAGAGAAGTCACTTGTCCAAGGTTTCCTGGCAAGTGTCACCTGGAGGCCCAAAGGTCCTGATGAGTGATGCTATGGTTATGACTCTGCTGCCCGGGCTCTGTGGTTAATGCCTACAATCCTTTGGAGGCTGAGACAGGGGGATTGCAACTTCAGAGCCAACTTCCATAGCAAGTTTGCAGCTAGCCCGAGCTCCACGGCATCACAAACTCCTGTCATAGCAACAGGACAGGATCTGAGAGGTGGCTCAGGGGTTAAGATCAGGCACTGCTCTTCCAGAGGACCTGAGTTCAAATTCTAGAACCCACATCAGGTGACTTGCAACCATCTGTAACTCCGGCTCCACGCAGATTCAGTTCCTCGACTTTGTGGGCACCTGTGTTCATATGCACACACCTACAGACATGTGGACACATAATCAAAAGTAGTAAAAACAAATCTTAAAAAAAAAAAGAAAGAAAGAAAGAAAGAAAGAAAGAAAGACCCAGAGCCGGGCATGGTGGCATATAACTTTAGTGTCAGCACTCAGGAGGGAGGGGGAGACAGATCTCTGTGAGTTCGAGGCCTTCATAGTCTTCATAGCAAGTTCCAGGCCTGCAAAGGGCTGCACAGTGAGACCCTGCCTTTAGTGAGGGGCATGATAGTGCATTCCCATAATCTCAGTACCCAGGAGGACAGAGTTAGAGGCTACCCTAGTGAGACCCTCTCTAAATAAATAAAACCAAACAAAACCAGTGCTGGTGTGGCTCAGTTGGAAGAGCCCTTGCCTGTCACATAAAAAAGAGCCCCCAGCACTGAATGAGTTCATAGGAGGCAGTAGGATCAGAAGTCCAAGTTCACTCTTTGCTACCTAGGGAGTTCAAAACCAACCTAGACTACAGAGAAGGCAGGGCCAGCCATGGTGAAGATGGAGAGAACGGACCTGATTCCGAACAAAAAACTAGCACTGCCTAGAGTAGCCTAGAAGAAGAGAACCGGATCCCAGTCTGGGGCCGTGGCTCGGTGAGAAGTCCCTGAGAAGCAAGGGTATGCCCACCATTCCATCCCCACACTGAAGAAAAAGGAAATGAAAAGAAACATTCTAGAAGCCATCTTCAAGGAGAAAAACTTGGTGGGGGTAAGTGGGGGTACTGTCTGAATTCGGCTGTTATACATCATTACTGTCCAAGAGCAGATA
Organism: Mus musculus; assembly: GCF_000001635.26. Lineage (NCBI taxonomy): Eukaryota > Metazoa > Chordata > Mammalia > Rodentia > Muridae > Mus > Mus musculus. The sequence continues at coordinate 153,583,004 of NC_000068.7, forward strand.
ACGTAACCCTTGTATGGAGCTGCCCCTGGCCTGACACCAAGGCCTCATGCCTACCAGTCCCCTGCTTCCTGGAGGCCCATCCTCCCCAGCTCCACCTTGCCACGCCCTGTCTCTTCGTCCACTTCAGGTCTCCCAGCAAAGCCCCAAGATCTAGAGTGGAGTCCTGGCCCCTCTCCGGGTCTCAGCTTCTCAGCCATGGGGAGGAGAAAGAGGAAGAGGAAAAAATGTGGGGAAGCAGCAAAATGCAGGGCCTGTCTCTGCACAGGAGCAATCGAGACAGGGACACACACACCCCCACCCCACCCCCGTGCGTGCGCGCTAGTAGCTTCCAAAGGGGAAAGCAGTCTCTTACAGTGGGACAGCTCGGCTTCAGTCCCATTCAACTGGAGGTTACCCGAGCTGGTCCAACCCAACTCAACCTGACCTGGGAGGGGGCCGAGAAGGAAGCTGAGCATCATGGGTACAAAGGTCGCAGCTCCACCGTCTCCTTGAGGTTTCAGCCAGGCAGCTGGCTGTGTCCACCCCACATTCTGGGGAGGGAAATAAGTATGGGAGGGTGACAGGGGACACTTTGAGGTGGTGGCCACCTCTGTGAGTGAGAGAGGCAGCTGCTCAGCCAAGAACTGGGGGCAGGGGCGCCTCCTGCGGCTAATTAAACTGAGCCGGTGATGAATCGGTAGAGGTTACAGCGTGCTAATTAAAGGTGCTGTATCTTGCCTGGCAAGGATGGAAGGCACCAGAAGCTCTGCAACCACAAGCAGGGCCAGGCCTGTGAGGCCTCCCACTGTGCAGGTTCTGGGTTGTCCTTCCCTTCTCCGCCCCTCCCCAGAGGGCCGGCCCCCTCCCCACTTCCCTATCTCTTCTGCCCACCTTGGGCCAGCCCTGCCTCCAACTTCCCCCGCCTTCCCACCACCCCAAATCCTCCCCAGATAAAGGCGAGCAGAGGCGAAGTAGAGCCTGTCGCCCTTAGCCTGAATCAGTGGTGGGTTCTGCGGGCGGGCGCTGTGTTGAGCCTCCGTGGAGCTCCTTTTAACCCCAATTCCTAATGTGTCACTGCTGAATTCAAGTGTAATAGGAACAAGGCCACCAAGACTTTTTTTTTTTTTTGAGACAGGGTTTCTCTGTGTAGCCCTGGCTGTCCTGGAATTCACTTTGTAGACCAGGCTGGCCTCGAACTCAGAAATCCTCCTGTTTTTGCCTCCCAAATGCTGGGATTAAAGGCGTGCACCACCATGCCCGGCTCGACTTCTAGAATCTTAACTACTTTTCTGTTTTGTTTTGTTTGGGGCTTTATTTCTATTAGAGAGACAGACAGACAGACAGACAGACAGACAGACAGGCAGGCAGGCAGGCAGACATGCAGAGAGTTAGTTCCCAAACACTCTAGCCTTAACAATACAGTCATGTCTGGGGAAAGTTAAACAAATGACCTCTGACCTTTGACCTTTGCACAGAGCAGGGAAAAAAGACTCCAAAGCACCCAGTCCTGCCCCAAGTTGGTTCCAGGCAGAGGTGTGGCTCAGTGGCTCCCCAGAGACTTGAGTTAGAGTCCAAGCCCGGCTCATTTGCCAATTATGTTAATTGGCAGGAGAAGCAGCTGCCCTGTGCCTTGACCTGTACCCCACCTGGAAGAGCCACTGAGACCGCAGCAAAGGAGACAACTCAGGTGAAACTAGTCCAGAGTCAGCTCCGACTGCTATGAGCCACTCTGACCTTCCAGCACCGGGATCATCTGGTTGGCCTGGCACCAGAACAATGCACCCCCACCCCCACCCCAAATCCAAAAGGCTGCAGCCTGTGTCCTGGAGAGGGTGATGAGAAGGGCAGGTGAGATAGCGCAGCTGGTTAAGAGCACTGACTGTTCTTCCAGGTGTTTTGAGTTCAATTCCCAGCAACCACATGGTGGCTCACAACCATCTGTAATGGGATCTGATGCCCTCTTCTGGGGTGTGTGACTGAAGACAGCTACAGTGTACTCATCTAAATATAAATAAATAAATAAATAAATAAATAAATAAATAAATAAATAAATAAATAAATAAATAAATAAATAAATAGCACTGGCTGTTCTACTGGAGTAAGTTAAGGTTCAACTCTTTTTTGTTTGTTTTGTTCTTTAGTTTTTGTTTTTGTTTGTTTGGGGTTTTTTGTTTTTGTTTTTTGTTTTTGTTTTTTGTTTTTTGTTTTTCGAGACAGGGTTTCTCTGTGTAGCCCTGGCTGTCCTGGAACTTACTCTGTAGACCAGGATGACCTCGAACTCAGAAATATGCCTGCCTCTGCCTCCCAAGTGCTGGGATCGAAGGTGTGCGCCACCACGCCCAGCTAAGGTTCAACTCTTAACACACAGTTCTGTTTAACTCGAATTCCAGGGAGACCCAATGCCCTGTTCTGATCAGCACACCAGACATGAGCATACATGCAGGAAGACCACTCATACACGTAAAATTCAATAAAATATTTCAAAGGATAAAATTTAGTTTGTTTTTTTTTTTTTTTAATTAAAAAGGTGACTGGCAGGATGGTGGCAGCATATGCCTCTAATCCCAACACTCCGGAGGCAGAAACAGGCAGATTTCTGAGCTGGAGACCAGCTTGGTCTACAGAGCAAATTCCAGGACACCCAGGGCTGACACAGGGAATCCTTGTCTCAAAAAACTAAAGACAAAATAGAGTGATTAGAGATGCTGAGTGGGGTGCTCATGAAGGGACTCTCCTGTGGAATGGGCTGCCGGATACAGAATTCAGCATTAGGCTTCACAAAGGAGACCAAGATGAACTTGGGACTCATTACTTCTCAGGGGACCCCAGTCTGGAATCAGAGAAAAAACAGTCACACATCTGGAGCTATGGGTCCAGGGTAGAGTGCTGGCTTGACATGTAGAAGGCCCTAGGCTCATCCCTAGCACCACAAAAGTGAACAAATTTAACTAAAAAGGAAAAGAAAAAAAAAATCCAGTGTAGAGACACACGATTATAATCTCAGCATCTGGTCGGCAGAGGCAAGGGGATAGGGGCTTCAGACCAGCCTTAGCTCCTTAGTAAGCTGAAGGCCAGTCTGAGCTGTAGTGACTCTGTCTCGACCCTCACCCAATGAAAGAACGCAGGCACAGGGAGGCTCTGGTGTCTCTATGCAAAGGCCTGAGTAGGAAGCGCTGCTGGTTTTGGAGGTCAGCTGCAAAACAGAAGGAAGGCAACTTTCTGACCTTGTTGGAGGGGGAAGCTGCTTTGTGGGTTCTGGGGGACACGGGCCTGATCACTCTAAGAAGCTCACAGACATCTGGAATTTCAGATACTGTGGTTTCAAGGACGGCAGGGTCCACAAATCCATTCATGTCTTTGAAGGGCTATGTTATCCCTCTTCATGGCCAGGCATACAGCTAGGATGAGAGCTTTTGCTGCTAAGTAACTCTGTGACGGAAGGAATACTGAGCCATCATGAGACCCAGACGCGTGAAACCCGTGGCTGAGAAACTCAGGACTACTGTCTGCCCTGACCCTGGGACCTTAGGCTACTTATCAAAGCTAGCAGGGATCTAGCCTCAAGAGTACGCCCCTATCCCACTATCCTCACTACAGGGAGGAGCGGGCACAAAGGTCCTAAGCAGGTGGCGCTACACGGAAGCCTATACTAGCAAAACCCGCAGCTCCTGGAAAACATCGGGTTGCCTCAGCGTCCCTGGGGGCCCCTTACCGGGAGCTCAGCCAAATGCTGGTCTATAGCACCCTCTGGTGGTAGTTTGGGGAAGTGGTGCACACAGAACCCACTGTTTGTTTAAGGTTGGGTGGGGCAGGTCATTATTGGAAGAGCGAACTACCCTTCCCAGACAAGAGAAAACAGGCCTAGAAGGGCAGTGGCTGCAGGGTCAATACTGACTCAAAACTGGAACCAGAACGCCTCTGTACCAAGTGACTTTACGTGGGGCTCTCCAAACACTCTACAGGCTGGGAGGTACGCAGTTACCAGAATGCTTGCTTAGCATGCACCAGTGTCTGAGTTCAGTCCCCAGAACTGCATAAAACTGGATATGGCTGGCGTGCACCTGCAATCCCAGCTCTTGGGAGGCGGAAGTTGAAGAATCAGAACGTCAAGGTCATTGACAACCACATCCAGAGGCCAACCTGGGGGAAAGGAGGGAGGTAGAGAGGAAAGGGGAGAAATGTAGAAAATGTTTAGAAATAAAATTAACAGAAGTAAGACTTTATACCCTGAAAACTATAAAACATTGCTTAAAATGTTTAAATAACCAAAATCAATGAAATATCTGTATTCTTGAGTCTGAGGACCAATTTTTTTTCCTTTTTTTTTTTTTTTTTTTTTGTTTTTTTGTTTTTTTCGAGACAGGGTTTTTCTGTATAGCCCTGGCTGTCCTGGAACTCACTCTGTAGACCAGGCTGGCCTCGAACTCAGAAATCCGCCTGCCTCTGCCTCCCAGGCTCTGTGTATGGCAAGGCAAATGGATTAATCCTGAGATTTGTTCAGCCTGAACCTTAGTCTCTTATAGAGATGAACAAGTTAGTGGTAAGATTCACACAGAGACTAGAGAGACTTAGAATGATAATCTTTAAAAAGGAACAACACTTGGGAGTGGAGAGATGGCTCAGTGGTTAGGAGCACTGATTACTCTTCCAGAGGACTGGGGTTCAAATCCCAACACACACATGACAGCTCAGAATTATTTGTAACTTGAAGATCTGAGAAGATAGGAAAAAAAAAGAACAAACGAAAGAAGAAACACTTTTGGGGCTACTACACTTCCCATTGCAAAAGTTCTCAGATCACTGTCACAGTCAGAAGAGACAAGGGTAGAGAGGAGTAAAACAGCACTGAGAGTCCAAGGATAGACCTTCACATCTGACACAGCACTGAGAGTCCAAGGTTAGACCTTCACATCTGACACAGCACTGAGAGTCCAAGGATAGACCTTCACATTGAGGTCAGCCTCTCAACAAAGGCAGCAAGCCAGCTTAATAAGGACAGGACAACCTTCTCAACAAATATGGCAGCAGACACTTGTCACATGGTAGCAGACCCCTATCTCACACTACACAAACATTAACTGATGACAAACTGTAGGCCTAAATGTGAAGCCCAAACTGTACAACTGTCAGAGGAGGACATTCTGAGTATGAGAGGCCATGCTTGTAACTCCATCACTTGAGAGGCTGAGGCAGGAGAATCAAGAGTTTGTTCACATGGCAAGACCCTATTTCAAGAAAGAAAGAAGAATCAAGAGAAAGGAGCCATACATTCACATATACAGTCATGTGGCCCATTCACTCATTCACCCACACATGCACTCATGTGGCTCATTCATTCATTCACAGGTACACTCATGTGACTCATTCATTCATTCATTCATTCACATGTACACTTATATGACTGTTCACAGCAGCATTATTCATAGTTTTAAAAAAAATCAAGGGTCTCCCAAGCTGCTGGAGAGATGGCTTATCAGGCACTTGCTCTTCCAGAAGACATGGGTTTGATATGCAGCACCCACATGGTAGCTCACAACCACCCATAGCTCCAGTTACAGGGCTCCAACTCCCTTCTAACCTCTTAGGCGCACCAGGAATACACATGGTGCAGAGAAATACATGCAGGCAAAAGACACACATACAGTGACAATTTTAAATGAAAAAAAAAAAAAAAAGATCTCCTTCAAATGAAGGCTGGAGAAAGAGTGGGTGTCAGAAATTGAACTCAGCTCCTCTGCAAGAACGATATGCACTGGTAACTGCCACACCATCTTTCCAGGCCCTCTTCTTTATTTTATTTTATTTTATTTTATTTATTTATTTTGGTTTTTCGAGACAGGGTTTCTCTGTATAGCCCTGACTGTCCTGGAACTCACTTTGTAGACCAGGCTGGCCTCGAACTCAGAAATCCGCCTGCCTCTGCCTCCCAAGTGCTGGGATTAAAGGCGTGTGCCACCACGCCTGGCTTTTATTTTATTTTATCTTCTTTTAAAGATTTATTTATTTTATTTTATTATATGTGATTACGCTGTAGCTGTCTTGTCACTCCAGAAAAGGGCGTCAGATCTTGTTATGGATGGTTGTGAGCCACCATGTGGTTGCTGGGATTTGAGCTCAAGACCTTCGGAAGAGCAGTCGGTGCTCTTAATCGCTGAGCCATCTCACCAGCCCCTTATTTTATTTTTTAAGTCTGTCTTTTGACCTATAACTTTACTTCTAGAAAATTCTATGAGGAATCTTTCAAGTGTGACAGAACATAATATAAATATTTTAATAACAACATAGTTCGCTACAGCAAAAAAAAAAAAAAAAAAAAAAAAAAAAATTAAAATACCCTGTACCTGTGGGTAGGTTTATCCACCTCACTGTGGAACAATGACATCATCAAAAATGATGAACGATTAAAAAATAATAATGAAAAAATAAATTTAAAAGACAGAGGTGGGGCTGGTGAGATGGCTCAGCAGGTAAGAGCACCGACTGCTCTACTAAAGGTCTGAAGTTCAAATCCCAGCAACCACATGGTGGCTCACAACCACCCGTAATGAGATCTGACGCCTTCTTCTGGTGTGTTTGAAGTCAGTGTACTTATGTATAATAATAAATATTTGGGCCAGAGCAAGCAGGGACTGAGCAAGCAGGGTTGACTGAAGTGCAATGGTCCTAAAAATTCAATTCCCAGCAACCACATAGTGGCTCCCAACCATCTGTAATGGGATAGGATGCCCTATTCTGGTGTGTCTGAAGACAGCTACAGTGTAGGCATATAAATAAAATAAATCTTTAAAAAAAAAAAAAAGTCGGAGGCACTGAGTATCATTTGATAGTAGAGCTTCCCCCGACCCCCAGCATGTCTGAAGCCATGGGCTCAAGCCCTAGGATGACAAAAGTAAATGGAGGGGGTTGAGGCTGTGTCTTACCCTCAATCAGGACAGCCTGGTACCATCCCCAGCACAGCCTAAACTAGCTCTCCTGGCTCATGCCTATGACCTTAGCACTCAGGGGTGGAGGCAGGAGGATTGCAGCTCAAGGTTATCTCTGTCAACATAGTAAGTTTGAGGCCAGCCTGAATACATGTGATTCTGTGTCAAGAGAGAGAGTCTCAGCACTTGGGACTCACGTAGGTCATGTTGGTCTTAACTCCCTATGCAATGGAGAATGACCCTGAACTCCTGGTCCTCTTGGATTAGAGGCAAGGGCCACCATAACCAGTTTTCATGTCAGATTTTTAAAGGTGTGTGTGTGTGTGTTTGTGTCTGTATGAGTGTGTGAGTGTGCACAGGAATATAGAGCCCAGAGAATAACCTCAAATGCCATCTTCAGAAATATCATCAACCTCCTCTGAGGACTGGAGATTGGAGTGACCATCTCCCACCCTTTTTCAAGACAGAGTCAAGGTAGCCTTGATTCCACCTAGAACTCACTGTGTAAAACAGGCTGGCTTCATAGAGACCCGCCTTCTTCTCCCTGCTCCGCACTGACAGAACCCACATGCACCACCACACACCTACCTACTTTGAAGTGGATTCTTCCTTCCTTCCTTCCTTCCTTCCTTCCTTCCTTCCTTCCTTCCTTCCTTTCTCTCTCTCTCTCTCTTTTCTTTCATTTTTATTTTTTATTAGATATTTTCTTTATTTACATTTTAAATGCTATCCTGAAAGTTCCCTATGCCCTCCCCCTGCCCTACTCCCCTACTCACCCACTCCCACTTCTTGGCCCTGGCGTTCCCCTGTACTGGGGCATATAAAGTTTGCAAGATCAAGGGGCCTCTCTTCCCAGTGATGGCCAACTAGGCCATCTTCTGCTACATATGCAGCTAGAGACACGAGCTGAGCTCTGGGGGTACTGGTTAGTTCATATTGTTGTTCCACCTATAGGGTTGCAGACCCCTTCAGCTCCTTGGGTACTTTCTCTAGCTCCTCCACTGGGGGCCCTGTGTTCCATCCTATAGATGACTGTGAACATCCACTTCTGTGTTTGCCAGGCACTGGCATAGCTTCACTCAAGACAGCTATATCAGGGTCTTTTCAGCAAAATCTTGCTGGCATATGCAATAGTGTCTTGGTTTGGTGGCTGATTACGGGATGGATCCCAGGGTCGGGTAGTCTCTGGATGGTCCATCCTTTTGTCTTAGCTCCAAACTTTGTCTCTGTAACTCCTACCATGGTTGTTTTGTTCCCAATTCTAAGAAGTAATGAAGTATGAAGTGGAGCCTTTCTTTGGCCTGACGGCCACCAGTTAAACTAGATTTTCTGACTAGTTAGTCCCAGGCTCTTCCTGCCTCTGCCTCCCTGGCATTGGAGCTGTAGACACTACATCCCCAACATTTTTACCTGGGTTCTGGGATTAAAAGTGTGAACCAACATGATTAGCAGTTTTGTTTTGTTTTAAGATTTATTTATTTATTTATTTAATGTATACAAGTACACTGTAGCTGTCTTCAGACACACCAGAAGAGGGCATCAGATCCCATTACGGATAGCTGTGAGCCACCATGTGGCTGCTGGGAATTGAACTCAGGACCTCTGGAAGAGCAGCCAGTGCTCTTACCTGCTGAGCCATCTCGCCAGCCCCCTAGCAGTTTTTAAAAGTTACCTCTCTGTGCTTATGGCTGTGCATGTGTGAGTGTGCAAGTCCACAGACGCCAGAGAAGGGCGTTCAACTCCTCTAGCTGGGAAATGAATGCTGAATTTGGGTTTTCTGAAAGAGCAGTATGAGCTCTTAGCTCCTATCTCTCCAGCTTACGCCAATTTATAGAAAGCAAACAACATAGGATTCTGTAGTTGCCAACAGACAGACAAACAAACAAACAAACAAAAATTTTGTTAACATATGTGCATAACACCTGAAAGTTTGAGAACTAGAATAATGTTTGGGTTTTTTTGTTTGTTTGTTTGTCATTGTCATTGTTGTTATTGTTATTGTTTTTTTGACAAAGTTTCATTTAGCCCAGGCTAGCCTCCAACTTGCTCCACCTTGCTATGTAGTCATAGATTACCTTGGACCCCTGATCTTTCCTCCTCCTCCTCCTCCTCCTCCTCCTCCTCCTCCTCTTCCTCTTCTTCCTCCTCCTCCAAGTGCTGAACTCTTAACTTATTTACTCATTTTTTCCCCTGCAATAAACATGAATTACTTTTAGAGCTAGAAAAAGAATCATGAAGCATTTTGTGGGCATTCTGTTGGATCGGGGACAGTGTGAGCAGCAGGCTGTGAGACACTGCAGCATCACGGATGGCAGAGCAGGAGACCAAGGGTCACTGCCTGCCAGATGAGACTCTAGTGACTGGCCACCATCTTGAGGACCAACCCACACTGAGGCTTCCTGGGGGCTATCAGGAGAGCTGGTGGCAGCTGCTGTACAGGTCTCTCACCCACCCTGTGCCAAGGACAATGGGACTGCATTTCTAGTTTGCTGAAGGTCACTCTGCCCCTTTTGTGGGCCTGTTGTGGTCCAGGAAGCTCTGGGCAGGAGGCCTGAAACAGAGGCAAATTCTTGCCCTGGCTTTGCTCCTACCAGCAAAACCCTCTGCTTCATCCTGGCCCATTGAGCAGCCTCTGTGTGTCAGACTCACACCCTGTGAGTCACAGTCTGCTTCTGTTTCCCAGGACCTAGGGCAGCGGGGAGCACTCCATCTTCACTGTTCAGGGGGCTGAGCTGAAGCCTAGGGCACCTTGTGCCTGACCAGGAACTCACCACGCTGCACCTAGAGCAACCACCGTGGACCCAGCCAGACCCCTCTAAAGTGACCTCACAGGTATTTCCAGGAACCCCAGAAGGCAGCTGCCCTAGCTTTCCAGGTGACTGGGAGAAGAGAGTCACTCACCCGTATCCCACAGAGTCAACAGCAGGCCTAGGTACAAAGTCAGCTGGGCTCGGGGCCAGCCGCCTCTCTTGTCTGATAGGTAGTATTGGGTCATCTCTCTCTCTTTTTTTTTTTTTAAGTTTGAGAGTAGCCAAGCTGCCATCTCAAGGCACATTTCATTCCCTTCTCTTAGGAAACTTTATTTCTCCCCTATTTGAAGCTTGGAGGCTAAGGTGAGGCACTGCAAACCTGTTAACCCCAGCACAGAAGGTGGAGACGGAAGGATCAGGAGTCCAAGGCCAGCCTGGGCTACATACGAGCCTGTCCAAAACCAGCCACGCCAAGTAAATAACAAATAACCAAATAAAATAAAGCTGAAGACAGAAGGTTCGGGGACCGGCCACCGCCCCGCCCCCCTAACACTCCTCCCACCCCAACTCCGCCACAAGGCCTCCATGCACAGTTGCCTGAGTCTCTGTCCCAGCTGAGAGCTGGCAGAGCTGAGCTGAAGGGCAGATGGGAGAGCAACTCTGCAGAGGAACCAGGCTCCTCTCCCAGCCGGGCCCCAGGTGCAGCCTGTGCCCTTCCCAGCAGGAGAAGGACATGAATGACAGAGCCAAGGCAAGGTGCCAGGGATAACTGCCAGGGTCTCAGGGGATCGACAACCCGCTACTGCTTCCCAGCACAAGACCATCCCACGGCCTCAGCCCCCCATGGATCAGCCGGCTGCTAAAGGGGATACACCATAGACAGATGCTAGGGCCATGTCAGCAGCGGGGCTGCTGCTGCTGCTGTTTCACCGCTTTGACCAAGCTGCGCCAGGTGGCCGTGAGCCTCACTGACGCTTCTAACTCCTCACATCCGCTCCACTTTTCAGAAAGGATAACAGAGGCTCAGGGAAGGCACAGCGTCTGTAAAATCACACATCCAGGAAGCTTCAAGATTCCTGGTCATCAGTTTAAACTAGATAAGACAGTGTCTGGTCTACATACAATAAAAATTTTGTTTGTTTGTTTGGTTGGTTGGTTGGTTTTTGAGACAGGGTTTCTCTGTGTAGCCCTGGCTGTCCTGGAACTCACTCTGTAGTGACCAGGCTGGCCTCGAACTCAGAAATCCACCTGCCTCTGCCTCCCGAGTGCTGGGATTAAAGGTGTGCGCCACCACCGCCCGGCTCAATAAAGCATTTATTAAAAGAGAAGCTGAAGGGTTGGAGCTCAGTGATTAAGAGCACGGACTGCTCTCCCAAAGGTCCTGAGTTCAAATCCCACCAACCACATGGTGGCTCACAACCAACCGTTATGACAGACATCCTATGCTCTCTTCTGGTGCATCTGAACACAGCTACAGTGTACTTAATTATAATAAATAAAATCTTTGGGTCAGATCAAGCAGGGACTGAGTGAGCAGGGTTGACTGGAGCAAGCAGAGGTCCTAAATTCAGTTTCCAACAACCACATGAAGGCTCACAACCATCTGTACAACTACAGTGTACTCATATACATAAAGTAAATAAATCTTTAAAAAGAGAGAGAGAGAGAATCTGAGTCCAGTGGATCTTACCATATGTCTTAGTCTGTTAGTGTTTTGTTTTGTTTTGTTTTGTTTTGTTTTGTTTTGTTTTGTTTTGTTTTGAGACAGGGTCTGCCGGGCGTGGTGGTGCACGCCTTTATTCTGAGTTCGAGGCCAGCCTGGTCTACAAAGTGAGTTCCAGGACAGCCAGGGCTATACAAAGAAACCCTGTCTCGAAAAACCAAAAAAAAAGAGAGAGAGAGAGAGAGAGAGAGAGAGAGAGAGAGAGAGAGAGAGAGAGAGAGAGATAGGGTCTCTCTATGTAGCCCCAGCTAGCCTGGAACTTTTTTTTTTAAGATTTATTTATTATATGTAAGTACACTGTAGCTATCTTCAGACACTCCAGAAGAGGGAATCAGATCTTGTTATGGATGGTTGTGAGCCACCATGTGGTTGCTGGGATTTGAAGTCAGGACCTTTGGAAGAGCAGTCGGTGTTCCTAACTGCTGAGCCATCTCTCCAGCCCTAGCCTGGAACTTTTTATTTTATTTTAGGTTTTTTTTTGTTTGTTTGTTTTTGTTTTTGTTTTTTTTTTTTTTTTTTGAGCCAGGGTTTCTCTTTGTAACCCTAGCTGTCCTAGAACTCAGTCTATAGACCAGGCTGGCCTTGAACTCAGAGATCCACCTGCCTCTTCCTCCCAAGTGCTGGGACTTGCCTGAAACTTTTAAAAACTTAGTACTTATGTAAAGTATATGGGAATTTTACCTGCGTGTATGTCTTATGTCTGCATACCATATGCATGAGAGTCAGGTCCCCTGGTGCTAGTAGAACACTTGCCTAGCCCGGGTGATGCCTCAAATCTTTTCAATCTTCCTGCCTCCACCTTTTAAGCGCTTGAATTACAGACTCCACAGGCATCTTTTGTGATTTTAGAAGGGTGGGGTTGGGGTCAGGAAGTAGTGATGCTGGGGATCGAAGAGAGGCCTCTGTGCTACTCAGCCACCTGAGCAGCCCCTGATTTTTTAATGAATTACTTTACTGTTTACTTGTTTGCTTGTTTGTGTATGTTTGTGTGCCCATGGAATCCAGAGGAGAGCACTGGAGGTCCTGGAGTTGGAGTTACAGGCAGCTTGGAGCCTGACATGGGTGCTGGGCTCTGGACCTCTGGAAGAGGAACAAGCGCTTTTGATCATTGACCCATCCTGCCAAACCCTTGATTTTGGTTTTGGGTGTTTCATTTGTATGTTGTAGTCTTTGAGTAGGCATTGGTAAATGTCCAAACTGACCTTGAATTTGAGACCTTCTGACCTTAGGCTCTGGATCACAGACGCATGCTAATATGCCTGGCTCCTGGATTCATATTTTTAAGAATAATTTTTAAACTACTAAATTCCTTTGGGAGAGAATTAAAATAGAATGAAGAAAAGGAAATAGGGGAATGGCCAAATAAATTATTAATAGGCTATTATAGAATCATTAAATAACTTTAAAGAAAATTGTAATGCTGAGACAAAATACACTCCCAGTGTGAGAAAGGCAGCTCTAACACAGGAGTTGCATGGCAGCACACAGGGCCCACCAGCAGAAGGCCTGCAGAAAGGTGCCCCTAGACACCATCTCCGGCTAGTGGGGTGACACACGGTTTCTGCTTTCTACCTTTCTGTAGTTTCCTAATTTTTTAAAAATAAATGTAAACTGCTTTTATGAATAAACACAGAGGGCTGGTGAGATGGCTCAGTGGGTAAGAGCACCCGACTGCTCTTCCGAAGGTCCAGAGTTCAAATCCCAGCAACCACATGGTGGCTCACAACCATCCGTAACAAGATCTGACTCCCTCTTCTGGTGTGTCTGAAGACAGCTACAGTGTACTTACATATAATAATAAATAAAAATCAAAAAAAAAAAAAAGAAAAAAAAAGAATAAACACAGAACAATACAGAGAAAGATACATATAGGTAGATATAAATAGATATAGGTATAGATATATGGATGATATAGATACGTAGATATAGATTAGATATATAGAGAGATAAATGATACTGGGATAGATGAGTTGGGGTGAGGGTCAGATGTCCTTCAGAGACCTGGTTCTTGAAGCCTCAGGGTATCAGGTGGGACAGGAGGTCCTGGGCTCTAACCTCATGGGCCAAACTACAGGAGACCAAGGGCAGCCTCACAGAGGGCCAGGCCCTACCAGATGTGGCTGCTATGGAAGACTACCAATGGGATGCTGCCTTTGAGGAATCCAGAGGTCCTGTGGCCTCTGGGGACCACTTATAAGCTGTAAATCTCCTGTCAGGACGAGCCTTTCAAGGATTGGGAGCTAGAATATTTCTCAGCTGTCTTCTTTGTTTCTTGCTTTTCTTTGGGAACTGCTGAGTGCAGCTCTGGGAAGAGCTGACCCTTGTCACCCCGGATGCTGGCACTCCCCCTCCTCAGGAGCCTGAGCAGGCTCTAGGCCCATCTGGTTTCTGGGTGCTTCCAAACCAAATGCTCTTGGACTCTTCTAACCAGGGAGGTGAAATCCAACCTGAGGGGCACTGGTTCTCAGCTTAGAAAAGCCAGCTGGGGGCTGAGGGTGCAGCCCAGTGGTGGAGTGCTTGCCTGTCCTGCAGAAGGACTTGGCTTTAATTCTCAGCACCACACAAACAATTGAACACGGCAACTCAGCAAACCACAGCCCAGGACCCCTGGGCTTCTTCAGAAGCAGTGTTCAGAAAAGTGAGACCAGGAACACAACATTTGCTGTTGGGAGGGAGCTATCCTCCTGCCCCCGCACCGCCCCCTGCACCCCCCCCCCCTGCAGCCCTGCCTGGTGGCACCCTAGAGAGCTTTTTCTTTCTGGAGTAGGGGAGCCTAGGCCACAGTACAGATTTCCAGAGAGTGGGCTCCCAGCCAGGTAGGAGTCCCACCGAGTTGGGAACACCCTCAGAATTGTGTCCTTGCTCCCTTCCCTGTGACAGCTGTCCACCCCTTCAGGCCCTGGAAGCTTCCTTCTGTCTTTCTCCTGGGGAGATTGTGTGTGTGTGTGTGTGTGTGTGTGTGTGTGTGTGTGTGTGTAAGCATGTGTGGGGTTCAGAGCACAGTTTTGAGCAGTTGGCCCTCCTCCTGTGTATGAATAATTCTTAAACTCAGGCCAAGTACCGTTGCCCACACAGCTATCTTGCTCGCTCCCCAGAACAAAGGGGATACCCTCTTTTTCGAATCAGGACAAAGCTGGGGTCCTCTGAGTGAGAAGAGAAAGTAGGGTGATAACTCAGAGGGCCCAGCCAAGTCTGTGCCCTGTTGAAGTACCCCCGAGGACCTGTGGACATGCAGATGTGCCAGGTTGTTGTGACAATCCAGAAGGCCTGAGGCCTGTGTGTCGCCAGACTGCATCCTGTCTGTACGGTCCACATGGACTGCCCTCTGGTCCTTGTTATTCTAGGCAATGAGTGAATTTTCATAGAAAGTGAAACGGTGGACCCTGCCAAGGTCACTGCACTGTGACAGCAAGGTTAAGTCAATTCCGGGGCTGCCCAGTGAAACCCAGGGCCATCCTGGCCACACACATCCATGTCACAGAAGCCCTGCCTCTTGATCCCAGATGCCAAACAAGTTCTTGTGATGAAGCCCAGGGAGGCTTCCTACTCCCATGGTGACTCACACAAGTTCTAATCAGGCCCCACCCCTGGGGCAGCTCTTGCTTCCTCCTGTAGCAGGTGTAGCCTGGAGCTAAAGACTTGCTCCCCGCCCCCCCCCCCAAATCCGGGCTGAACAAGGCTGTCCTTCATTTCTCTAGATGAACCAGGGATGTCCAGTCATCTTGGCTTCCGGGGTCAGGTGCAAGAGCCTGTGCTTAAGAGCCTCCTAGTCTCTCGGGGAAGGAAGACTGTAGCCTGTAGAAGAAAAAGCAACCGCACCACTGAGGCACAGACACAGGGATTGATACGGGATGGCAGATAGTGATGAGGGAGGCTGTGTGTGGTGGCAATTGCCGTCAACCCCAGTGCAGGGAGTCTGCTGTATCTGTCTGTCTCTGTCTCTGTCTCTGTCTCTGTCTCTGTCTCTGTGTCTCTCACACCCTCTCCCTCCTCTCTCCTGTCTTTCTGTGTTTCTGTCTCTGTCTCATACACACACACACACACACACACACACACACACACACACACACACACAGAGAGAGAGAGAGAGAGAGAGAGAGAGAGAGAGGAAAGAGGCCCACAAGGCCCCTCCACCTGAGGCTGTGAAGAACTGAGTGGAAGGCAGGGTGTATACAGCTGTGCAATGAAAACAGGAGAGCAAGCAGTGGTGAAAAGTTTAATTTTTTAAAAGATTTATTGAGTATACAGTGTTCTGCATGCGTGTATGCCTGCACACCAGAAGAGGGCACCAGATTTCATTATAGATGTGAGTCACCACGTGGTTGCTGGGAATTTAACTCAGGACCTCTGGAAGAGCAGTCAGTGCTCTTAACCTCTGAGCCATCTCTCCAGCCCCTGAAAATTTTAATTTCTTCTCTCTCTCTCTCTCTCTCTCTCTTTCTTTCTTTCTTTCTTTCTTTTTGGATTTTTGAGACAGGGTTTCTCTGTGTAGCCCTGGCTGTCCTGGAACTCACTCTGTAGACCAGGATGGCCTCAAACTCAGAAATCCTCCTGCTTCTGCCTCCTGAGTGCTGGGACTAAAGGCATGCACCACCACTGCCCGGCGACTGGGCACATCTTTAACTCATCATTTGGGAGGTGGAGGCAGATGGCTCTCTGTGAGGTTTGGGATCAGTCTGGTCTGTAGCAAATTCAAGGCTAGCCAGGGCTACACAGAGAAACCCTGACTCAAAAAATTTTTTTAAAAATTATTTTCACTTGTATGCATGATATACGTCTGCCGGAATGAGTTTATATGCATCATGTGCATGGGAGCACTGGAACTGCAGGCAGTTGTGAGCCTCCTGATGCTGGGAATCAAACCAGGGTTGTCTGGAGGAGCAGCAAATACTCTTAAGGGCTGGACCATCTCTCCAGATCAAGAAACTTAAAAAAAAAAATGTGGCGGGGCGTGGTGGCGCACATCTTCAATCCCAGCACTCAGGAGGCAGAGGCAGGTGGATTTCTGAGTTTGAGGCCAGTCTGGTCTACAGAGCAAGTTCTAGGACAGTCAGGGCTATACAGAGAAACCCTGTTTCCAAAAACAAAACAAAATTGTACTATTTTTGATTATACATCAGTGTGTATGGATGTTAGTGAAGATGCCCATGGGGACCCGAGATGTCAGCTCCCTGAAACTGGAATTAAAGGTAGTGTGAGCCTCCTCACGTGGGTGACGGCGATCAAAGGCGTCCTCTGGAGAAGCAGGGCACACTCTCAAGCAGAGATCCAGATCCTTAGTCCAGGCTGAGAAACATTTGAGGTAGGCATGGGACACACCCCTGTGACCCCAGCCATCCAGTGATGGGAGTAAGAGGAGAGTGTATTATTTCAGGATAAAAAGAAAGAACAAGCCGGGTGGTGGTGGCACACGCCTTTAAGCCCAGCACTCGGGAGGCAGAGACAGGCTGGTCTACAAAGTGAGTTCCAGGACAGCCAAGACTATACAGAGAAACCCTGTCTTGAAAAACCAAAAAAAAAAAAAAAAAAAAGAACAAGAGCGGGACTTGGTATCTCACATCTATAATCCTATAATCTCAGGACTTGAGAACTGGAGGCAAGAGGACCAGAAGTTCAAGGTCACCCTCAGCTATGTAGTGAGTTTGGAGTTAGTCTAGGCTACATGAAATCAGAACACCAAAAGGAAAGAAGAAAAAGGACTGCCAGGATACGCTTTTGTCACCCTGTGGAGTCCTTCCGTGATGGGGAAAGCGAGAGCAGTGTGAGCCTGCACAGGGCCAGACCCAGGATCCTTCCTTCCATCTTTGCCAGGACACAGACAGAAATGCCAGTTCCTTGGTGTAGGGGCTGGAGTTGGGCCAGAGGAGCACGGCATCCCTAAAGGGAGGTGCAGAGCCAAAGGCTATTCACCCATGCAGGAAAACTGAATGGTGCCTGCACAACACTGAAGCCATAAAGCTGGGCAGGGGGAAAGGAAGGTTAGAGGTGCTAGTGAGAGGCCTGTACCCAATGAGGAATGCTTTCCCTGAGCTGCGGGAACTGGAGGCTGGCTGCTGGTGCCAAACCAGGGACAGGGCAACCAGCAGGCCCAGGCCAGTGGAGCCAAGCCCAGAGGCAGCTCCCAGAGGAAAAAGGACAGCCAAGCAGCCCAGCCTATGGAGCCAGCCCCCTGCTGGCTGTCAGAGGCTCTGACCAGAACAGCGTGTCAGTTCTGTGAGCACCAGGAGGTTCACTTGTACTCTAGGAGCCAGAGGTTTGTCTTGTGCCTGGATGGCCCCTTGCCAGGCTTGAGGCCTTAGGGAGTGGGTAAGGAACAGGACAGAAAAGGACTTTATGGACTGTGAAAAAAAAATTAGTTAAAAGGAAAGAAGCAAGTAAATAAAGAAAAAAAGGAGTGGGAGGGAGGGAGGAAAGAGACAGAAAAAGAAACAGGCTAGGGGGTGGGGTGTGCACCCTTAGTCCTAGCACTTGGGAGGCAGAGAGAGGTGGATCTCTGAGTTCAAGGCCAGCCTGGTCTACAAGACAGCCAGGGCTACTTGGAGAAACCCTGAAGAGGGGCCGGGGGAGGGGGAAGAGGGGGAGGGGAAGAGGCAGTGGAATGTGCTAGACAAGCAGCCAGGGTCACCTTGGATTTCATTCCAAGAGCTTAGGCAAGAATGGGAGAGTACCACCATGCCATCCACTTGCTGTCCCTAGAGGCTGCCAAGCTTCTGTTTGGCAAGCCAGAGGGGTTGGGCGTGGATCTGGTGGGCGTGGCTCCAAGCAGATGAAACTGACTGCACACGTCCATGCTGGGTGAGGACAGAAGTGGCTAGAGCTTCCCTGACGAATGAAGCTGTTGTGGAGCTGCTGAGAATACCGAGAAGCCCTTGGACAGGTCGGAGGGCAGGAGAGCAGAAACAGGCCGGCCTCCCTCTTTCTGACTCAAAGCCACCCTTCCCTACAGCTGCATCTTCCCAGGAAGAGACCAGCAGACTTCATCTAATGAAGCCCCAAAGAACCCGACCAAACACATTTTGCCGAGGGCCCAGAATTGAAACGCTGGCCACGTTCTGAGTCTCAGAGAATGGCCACGTTGCTGAGCAACCAAAGAGTTATCCTGGACCTTCGTAGTCTCACACGTAGAGATTAGGTGGGCAGTGGGGCCAGCCCACCTCCGTGTGAGTACCTTCTGTAAGTAGTTTCCTGACCTTGGGCAAGATGCTTAGCCCTTCTGGGCTTCTGTGTCCTCAAGTGTATATCAGAACATTAGTAATTCCTATGGTTTGTAGCTCTTGGGAGGAGGAACAGAGCTAATGCCTATGGAAGCTCTTACTTAGCTGGGGCTGGAGAGGTGGCTTGGGAGCAGTACATGAAGTCTGCCTCCAGACATCTGGGCTCACTCATTCTTGCACCCATCTCAGGGGCTCACAACCTCCTGTAACTCCAGTTCCAGGACCTAAAGCCTCCACACAGGTGTACAACCCCAGGTACACACATATGCGTATTTTAAAAATCATTTTAAAAATTGTTTGAGGGGCTGAATGGAGAGATGGCTCACGGTTAAGTGCAAAGACTGCTCTATCAGAGGACCCGGGTTCAATTCCCAGCATCCACATGGCAGCACACAGCTGTCTATAACTCCAGTTTCAGGGGATTTGACACCCTCACACAGACACACATGAAGGCAAAACACTAATGCACATACAATAATAAAATGAAATAAACTCATTTGGCTGGGAGGTGGTGGTATACAATTTTAATCCCAGCACTTGGGAGGTAGAGGTAGGTGAATTTCTAAGAATTTTTAGGCTAGCCTAGTCTACAGAGTGAGCGCCAGGACAGTCAGAGCTACACAGAGAAACCCTATTTTGAAAAAGAGTAAATTGTTTGAGCACATAGAAAGCACTGATATATGAAAATGTCAGTTTAAACTCACACTTTTTTTTGTAAAAAGTTGATCTCTTACCCCAGACAATTAATTCATTAATGTGTTTATTTACTTATTTTGAGGCAGGTTCTCATTATGTAGCTCTGACTATCCTGGAACTCACTATGGAGACCACCCTGGCCTCGTGTGTGTGTGTGTGTGTATGTGTGTGTGTGCCACTGGGCCTGGTTTATAATAGTTTTTTGTTATTGTTGTTTGAGACAGGATTTTTCTGTGGAGGTCTGGCTGTCCTGGAACTTGCTTTGTACAAGACCAAGCTGGCCTTGAACTCAGATATATGCCTGCCTTTGCATCTTGAGTGCTGGGATTAAAGGTGTATTTCACCATTACCTAACTGTTATCAATTTTTTTTTTAGTAAAGGGATGGGGACATTAGATTATATATGTAACTGTCACAATTAAATCCATCATTGCACAAAATTAATATGTTAATTTTTAAACCTTTTTTATATTAACCTTTTAATGGGGGTATCAGGCACATGTTTGTACTGTAATTTCAGATATTTAGGAAGCTGAGGCAGACAGATTCCAAGTTCAAGGTCAATCAGGTAGCTTACTTAGTAAGGCCCTGTCTCAAAAAATAAAATGAAGTCGGGCATGGTGGCGCACGCCTTTGATCCCAGCACTTGGGAGGCAGAGGCAGTCAGACCACTGTGTGTTGGAGGAGCCTGGTCTACATAGTGAGCTCCAGGCCAGCCAAGACCACATAGTAAGACCCTGTCTCAAAGAAGAAGAATAAAAGCATTGTGATGTGTATGACTGTCATAACCCATTATTGTGCATAATTAATATATATTAATGAAGAATATTAAAACTTTAACAATTAAAACTAGTTTTTTAAAAAAAGGCTGAAGTGATGGCTTGGTGCTTAAGAACACATACTCGGAGCTGGGTGTGGTGGCGCACAACTTTAATCCCAGCATTCGAGAGGCAGAGGCAAGGGGATTTCTGAGTTTGAGGCCAGCCTGGTCTACAGGACAGCCAAGAGACAGAGACAGAGAAACCCTGTCTCGAAAAACCAAAAAAAAAAAAAAAAAAAAGAAAAAAGAAAGAAAAAAGAACATGTACTCGGGCTGGAGAAATGGCCCAGTGGTTAAGAGCACTGACTGCTCTTCTAGAGGTCCTGAGTTTAATTCCCAGCAACCACTTAGTGACTTACAACCATTTGTAATGGAATCCGATATCCACTTCCGGTGTGTCTGAAGATAGCTACAGTGTACTCATCCCCCTCAGGCACCTTGTACTCTCCTGCATACACACACACACACACACACACACACACACACACACACACACACACACACACATATAACTTAGGGTAATAAAATAAAAATTTAAGCCAAGTGGGGCTGGAGTGATGGCTCAGGGCTTAAGAACCCTGTTCTTCCAGAGGTCACGTGGTGGCTCAGGACCATCTATAATGTGATCTGATGCCCTCTTCTGGGATGCAGGTGTATTTGCAGACAGAACACTCGTATACATTAAATAAACAAATAACTATTAAAGGAAAAAGAAAATTAAACCAGACAATAAAAATGGGGGATAGCGATGCTTTGCTGTTCAGAGCATATAAGGCTGTGTAGAGGATCAGACGCCCTCTTCTGGCCTCCTTGAGAATCTGCACACACCCACGTGGGACTCTGGTGACCTTGTCTAGGACTGCTGGATACTCAGCACTGGGTCATCTGTGCATCCTACTCTTGGCCATTTGGCTCCATTTACAATGCCATGTTTGTGAGATTCTCCAAGTGCCCAGAGAATACACTGGCCTTTGCCTACTGTGATGTCTCAACATGAGTAAGACAGTGGGGTTCTGGGAGTCATGTGGGCTCTGTGTTTGCTGGCGGAGGGAACGAGGAGCTGCAATTGACAGGGCTGGGAAGGAGGCTGCAGTGAGTGTGCCGTGGAGGCAGAGAGGGGCTTAAGGATTAGACAGGCTTGGAAAGAAAAGTTCTCTGAGACCCACTGGCTGTGTCACCTCAGCAGACCCTTTGCCTGGGCAGCTCTGCCAGCACTGCCTTCCCTGTTATCTGCCAGCTCAACTGCAAACAGGTCTGGCCATTTTGGAAGAGTAAACTGCCGGCAATGGATAGAGAAAGGTTACAGGGCACAGAGAAAACAATTCAGCCCCATTGTTGATGCTCTGGATGTTTTCCCTCCTCCTCCTCCTCCCCTCCTCCTCCTCCTCTTCCTCTTCCCCTTCCTCCTCCTCCTCTTCCTCCTCTTCCTCTTTGTTAGGGTTCTTGATATGGAAGCTCAGGCTGGTCTTAAGCTCACTGTATAGCTTGAGCTGGCCTTGAAATCTCTTCCTACATCAGCCTTCTGCGTGCTAGGATTACAGGCAAGTACCATCTCTTGTTTCTAATCCAGCCCTTTCATTTCCAGACAGGAAACTATGGGGAAATGATCTGCCCATTCCTAAAATTGGAAGATGCAGTCAGAAAGCTTAGAATTTCAAGGCCAGCCTCAACTAAACAGAAAAATCGAGGGCATGTAGTTCAATATGAACAAGACCCTGTCTCAAAAAAAATGAAAAACAAAACCCAAACCACTTGGGAGAAAGAGGCAGAACCAGGTGGATCTCTATGGCCAGCATGGTCTACATGGTGAGGATCAGGCCAGCCAGGGCTATACAGTGAGACCTTGTCTCAGAGAACAAGCAAGCAAGCAGATGCAGGCATCTTTTGAAAGACTCAGATATAATCTACCTAGCAGTGTGATGCTGTGTTGGGCTCCCTGGTCTTGGAAATGCAAAGGTGGTTTCATGCTCTTGGACTTAGTAGTTTGGTGCTCAGGGCTGGGAAAACCCAATCCACTGCCTAACTGGGAAAGAGGAAATCCCAAAACAGTCAGCATTTAGAAACCACCCGGAGGCGCCATTGGGCCAGGGGCCAGCCATGCTAGCTCCAAATGCTTGGAATTAAATGGCAGAAACAAATAGTATCTAGTCCTTTCCAAACAACAGTCCAGCTGCTTCCTTCCTTCCTTTCTTCTTCCTTCTTTTCTTCTTCCTTCCTTCCTTCCTTCCTTCCTTCCTTCCTTCCTTCCTTCCTTCCTTCCTTCCTTCTTTCCTTCCTTCCTTCCTTCCTTCCTTCCTTTTTCTCTTCCTTCCTTTTTTTCTTTCTTTCTTTCTTTTTTCTTTTGGAGACAGGGTCTGACTGTGTCACCCTGGAACTCTATGTAGACCAGGCTGGCTGCCTCTGTCCCCTATATATTAGCATTGAAAGAACGTGCTACCACTGGGTGTTGGTGACGCACTCCTTTAATCCCAGCCCTTGGAAGGCAGGGGCAGGCAGATTTCTGAGTTCAAGGCCAGCCTGGTTTACAGAGTGAGTTCCAGGCCAGCCAGGGCTACACAGAGAAACCCTGCCTCGGAAAAAAAAAAAGAAAGAAAGAAAGAAAGAAAGAAAGAAAGAAAGAGAGAGAGAGAAAGAGTGTACTACCATATCCAGCCCTCTTATTTTATTAACTCTGTGTGTGTGTGTGTGTGTGTGTGTGTGTGTGTGTGTGTGTATGTCTGTGTGTGTGTGTGTGTAGGGTAGTGGAGGCAAGGTCTCATGCAGCCCATAAGCTGGCCTGGACTCACTTTTTAGGCAAGAATAGATTCCACTTCCTGAATGCTTGCTTGTCTTAAAGGCATGTATCACTGTGTGTATCACTGTGCCTAGCCCCTTTTTCTTTTGAGATGGAACCTTGTGTATCTCAGAATGGCCTCAGACCTATGGCCAACCCTCTTGCCTCAGCCTCCCCAGTGCTTGGATTATAAGCATGTATTACCACCAGCTTAAAGCCTCAAACTTTGTGTCTATACGTGTAGGCACACATGTATACAAATGTGTGCAGAAGTCAGAGATTAATACGGGTGTCTTCCTAACGCCATCTTAATTTTAGAGACAGCGTCTCTCATTGAGCCCAGAGCTAACTGATTCATAAGACAAGTTGCCTACGGAGCTCCAGCTATTCCCTGGGTTTCTGCTTGCCCAGCTATAGGCGTGTAAGGGCGTGTCTGTCGCCAAAGATGCTGGGCTCAGCTTTTTTATTTTTTAAACATGGGTGCTAGGAATGCAGCCTTGGACCTTTGTTCTTGTGTGGCAAACATTTTATCTCCTGGTTCATCTTCTCAGGCCAACTAGGCATTTTTCTAGAGGTATCTCTGTGTCTTCTGCCTACCTCAGGTCCAGGACCTTCCCTCCTAGAAGGCCTCACTTCTTTCTACATACACCAGAGTTCACACACGTGTAAGTCCTTATATACACAGCCAGCAGGAGGCAGCAGCAAGTCAGGGCAGCAAGGACAGAAAGATCCATCCTTGTTATGAGCCAGATGCCCAAGGTACTAGTATGCACCCTGCTGTCTGCTACCGTTCCAAAGTCCAGGGGAAAGCTGGATGTGGTGGCGCACACTTTAATCCCAGCACTCAGAAGGCAGAGGCAGACAGAGCTCTATGAGCTTGAGGCCAGCCTGGTCTACTTAGCAAGGAACAAGATGCAGGCCAACCAAGGTTACATAGCAAGACCCTGTCTTACTGATGTAGGAATGAGTTATGCCCACAGTGGGTAGGACACTGAATCACAGCTAAGGGACAGATGAGACCCTCGGGACATCTATTCATTCACTCATTCAATAAATATTTATTCAAGTCAGGCATGGTGACTCATCCCAATACCAGGGAGGCTAAGCAAGAGGGTTGCTGTGACTTTGGGGTCAGCCTGGGCTGCAGAATGAATTTCAGAGTATGCTGAGCTACAGAGTGAGACTCGGACTCAGAAAGCAAATTTAAGCAGGAGGTGGTGGCGGCCCCTTTACTCGTAGCAGTTGTAAGGCAGAGACCAGTGGACCTCTGAGTTCAAGGCCAGCCTGGTCTACATAGTGAGTTCGTGAACAGCCAGGGCCACACAGGGAAACCTTGTCTCAAAAGACAACAAGAAAACAAACAAAAACAATAACAAAAAAATAAATAAAGCTAGAAGGACAGTGGCATATGCCTATAGTCTCAGTGTTGGAAGACCTGAAGTCTCAGTGTTGGAGGACCGGAAGTCTCAGTGTTGGAGGACCGGAAGTTCAAGGTCATACTTGGCTATTGTTCGGAAGCCAGCCTGAGTTACATGAGAGCCTGACTCTAAAAAACAAACGCCAAGCTCTGTGCTGGGGGAAGATGATAAAAGGGGATAAAGCCCTAGGACATGGCGGGGCCTGAGATGAGACAGACAAGCGGCCAGGGAAGTCCTTTTAGAGAAAAGGACAGTGGAGCTGAGCCTTGATAGTGAGGAGGAGTTTGCCCAGAGGGAGGCAGGGGGCGCACAGGTCAGAGCAGAGCTGAAGTACTGAAGTCACAGCACTGGACACCACACAGCCAGAAGCAGCAGGGCTGGACCTCCCAGTACTATCTAACAGAGAAACCGAGGCACAGAAGCAGGCTATGATATGACCCTGCAATAGTTAG
Source organism: Mus musculus (assembly GCF_000001635.26). Lineage (NCBI taxonomy): Eukaryota > Metazoa > Chordata > Mammalia > Rodentia > Muridae > Mus > Mus musculus. The sequence continues at coordinate 153,607,752 of NC_000068.7, forward strand.
AGCCTGCTGTCCTAACTGCCACTCGGGCTAGGCACCCAGCCCTTTGTTTCAATGGTCTTTCTTTATTCACATGGCCTGTAAGTTCACTGCACCCACTGGGCCTGGGCTCTGACACTGGGCAGTGAGCACCAGGGGTCACTAACTAGTACTCTAATAGGGAGTCAGATAAACTGGCTCCTAGTGTCTCTCAAGCAGGGCACAGTGCCCCAAACCTCCAAATACTGATGAAATCAGCGGCCCCTGTAGCTCCTTCAAACACACTGTTGCTTCTGGTCCTCACTGCTCCGTGCTGAGAGCCGCCTTCTGTAAACACCGGCCCAGGCAGTATTGAGAGTACTGCGTGCTTCCAAAGAGCCATGAGCCCAGGCCCTCATAACCTCCGCACCATAGCAAAGGCCATTCTGTAGCAATCTAGCTAAAGAGCCAGCTCAGCTCAGCCTTCCAAGACGCAAGCTTGTAGGGCAGTGTGTCAAATGTCCTTGGCAAACCCAGACGCTGTTACATGCCAGCTTGCCAGTCTACCTGACAGTGCCATACGCCTGTATCCAGCAACCACATGCCAAGCACCGCCCAGGGTAAGGGACCAAGCCCAGCTAGGGGAGGCGTTGGGGAACAGCGCTGGGCCTCCAGGCTTGGTTTATCAGCTCTCACAGAGGGCAGAAACCACACAGTCAGGAAATGGCAGGTGTGAGAAGAAGAGGAAGTATATGGGCTGAAGCCATGGCTCTTCCCCGTTCCCTGGTGACATCCCTGCCTCTTCTGGTGTCCAGGGCTTTTGAAGTGACCACAGCCCCAGACTCTGCCAAGGATGAACCGGAGGCAAAAGGGGAGCAGTAGCCGGGCAGTGGTGGCGCACGCCTTTAATCCCAGCACTTGGGAGGCAGAGGCAGGTGGATCTCTGAGTTCAAGGCCAGCCTGGTCTACAGAGTGAGTTCCAGGATAGCCAGGGCTACACAGAGAAACCCTGTCTCCAAAAAGGGGGGTGGGGTGGGGAGGGAGCAGCGAGCAACCTTGGGTTCAGTAACTAATACCATAAAAATAAGTGCCCAGGGGGTGGGTCGGTGGGAGGGTATGGGGGACTTTGGGATAGCATTGGAAATGTAAATGAGGAAAATACCTAATAAAAACAAAAAAGTGCCCAGTAAAGGGTAGGGAGAGGGACCTCACTTCCCCCTCTCCCTCCTCAGGAAAGATCTTTTCACAAGAAACGGGTGTCAGCTATGGGGCTCAATAGACCCAAACCCTAGGAAATGGAATGCCTAGTTAGGGAAGCAGGCGTGTTGAAGAATTAAGTACAGGGACAGAAGTCCCCACCAGAGCACTGTGGGCGAAACAAAGAGATGGTGACCTCCATGGGGAGGTCAGTATCTGTCACAACGCAAAGGAGGCTGAACAGGGAAAAGTGCAGTGACATCAGTTGCCACCCCCAGCCGTGCTGGCTATCCAGAAGGGCAGCGGACTGAGTCCCAACAGACGCACGTGCTTCTGCGGACTCACTCCTCCAGCCAAGGTCTACACTCATGGAAGTAGTCACCCCTGCCTGGCTCCTGGTCAGCATGAGTAGGGCCGGAGAGAGGAGTTGGCACACTGATTCAAAGGTAGTCCCCAAGGAAAGACTGGGGCCAGCTTCCAGGCCTGTGTATTTTTTTTTAGGTCTATCTATCTATCTATCTATCTATCTATCTATCTATCTATCTATCTATCTATCTATCTATCTATCTATCTATCTATCCAGACAGGATTTCATGTTGCCCAACCTGGCCTCAGATTTGCAAAGCTGGCCTTGAATCCCCAGTCGTCTTCTCTACACATCCCAAGGGTCAGGATTACAGGCATGCACCACTACTGCCACTCCTGGAACCTTTCATCTTGTTTTTCTGTCCCTTGGCTGGCAGGACAGGCCTCTTTCCAGAGACTTGGCACAAAATTCCAAGGCTTGGCCTGCTGACAAGGCGGTGGGAGGAGGCCTGCGCCAGAGACTCCTCCCCACTCCACTCTGAATTCATCGCCACTGCTGACCGCTAGAGGGGGCTGGAGCCCAGTGACCCCTGCCATTATGAGTCTCGGAGCCGGCAGTCACCATCACCTCAGCAGCCCCTAAGGTCTTTGTCTCTGCTCTCTGAGGCCTGTGCTGGAGGGCAGGGGCAAAGCTAAGCAGGGGCTGGCCTTCCTGGGCTCATCTCAGCGCCCTTACGGAGCCCAGTGAGGCAGGCCACAGAGTGAATAAAGGGTAGACTGAGGAAGAAGCCCTACTTCTGGCAAGTAGGTGGCTGACCTTCTCAAAGCTTCCTGAACTCATGCAGAAGGAAAGACCCCTTACCCTAGCGGGGACCTCCGGAGCCCTGACTCCCCTTAGCTGCCTCTCTCTCTAGCTCAGCCTCTGTTTCTCCTTACTTGACACAGGACTTATGGAGCCCAGGCTGGCCTCAAATTCACTGTAGCTGAGGCTAGTCTTGGATCCCTAATTTTCCTGCACTGGCTTCTCTCCTTCCAAGTGGTAGGATGACGGGCACATGACACCATGCTGGCTTCTTTTTATTCTAGTGCTTGTTTGTTTGTTGTTGTCATTGTTGAGACAGTTTCATTTTGTTACTTTGACTGGTTTGGAGCTCTCTATGTAGACCAGGCTAGCCTCAAGCTCAGAGATGCACCTCCCTCTGTCTTCCAAGCGCTCAGACTGAGACACACCACCACACGGGCTTAGGTTTTTTTTGTTTTTTTGTTTTGTTTTGTTTTTTTGAGATAGGGTCTCACACTATAGCTTCTATAACCCTGGCTATCCTAGAACTCACTAAGTGCCCCTCCTGCCTCTACTTCCTGCATGAGCCACTGTGGGCTCTGCCCAGGCTTTGAGATGGATCTGAAAACCCTACCACTGTAGCCACAAGCACAGGGTTTCTCCCAGGAACGATTTCTCAGAACTTTGGATATTTCTTTGAATATTCCTAGATTCAGTGATAGAATAAACCAGGGGGAAGAGCTGGGGTCTGGTACGTGGGTGGAGAAGGCAGAATCGTTGCCTATCTCTCCCTCCTGCTTTCCTAGGAGCTCAGCCCCCACCCTGCTCCCACCCTATGTTCTAGCTCCTAGGCCTGGCTGCAGAGGCCGCTGTGGAAGAGTGTTACTCCCCCTCCCCGGACACCTCTGCTGGAGGCATGGCAGGCTCCAGGCAGGCAGCGGTGCCAAAAGCTGCTGACAGCGGCCTTCTAAGAAGGAGGGAGCCTGGAGACAAAGACAGAGGAGGAGAAGCCCAGTGGGGCTGCTCCTCCCCCACTGCCACCATAAGCTAAGAGAAGCTGGGAGGAGAAAAACCGACAAAGACCACCGATGTCCCAAACCGCAGAGTTCTGAGCTGTGCAGGCCTTTCCGTCTCTGGAGCCAGCTGCCTGCCCTGGGCAGATTAGGCTCCGGAAAAGAGGCCTGCGCCCCAGCCCTTGTAGCTCTGGCTGAGTCTTAGTCAGTCCTGTCAGGAAATCATTCATAAAAAATGACACCTTCACAGGGCCCTCTCCTCGGCCACACAGCCTCAGGGCCAGAGCCCCTGTCTCCAGCTTCCCCAGACCTCCTCTTTTTCCTCCTCCTGGAAGGAGACCTACGAAAAGCACATGAAGTAAGGCCAGCTCAGCCCAGCAAACCAGCCCTGGTGGAGCATCCACCCTGGGGACAAGAGTGGGGTCAAGAAGGACTTCACTCAAGTATGAACACGCGAGCAAGTGTCACTGACAGCTTCCAAAGGTTTCCAGCGCCATATGGCGGTGGGCATTTATTTATTTATTTAATGGGTGGACGTCTAGAGTCAAGTCTCCTAGCATTCTCCCTGGGCCCAGCTTGGCACATTATAACTGGATCAATCTACCTTAAAGGAAAACAAATCCATGGAAGGGAAATGACCAGCCCTAGGTCACCAGAGACTCCCAAGGGTAGATAATGCCATTGGAATCTGGGAACTAGCCCCATGAGGAAGAATTGAGCTCTTAATCTTAGCCCTGAGTATCTGTCCCCACCCCACCCCACCCCAGCCCCCTGCTGACTTCTGTCCAATTACCCTTGTTTTCTCTTCCCCTACCCTGGCCCTTTGTTTCCTAAAGATACAAAGTATGCACTGGCCTCAGGGCCTTTGCAGGTGCCATTCCTCTGTGCCTCATTACTAGGTTAGGCTTCTTCATCCTGCAAGACCAGATCAGATCAGCTTCTCAAATAGACCTTCCCAGAACACCATAAACTCCCACTCTGTGTTACCCCCTCCCCCCACCTAGAGCCCCCACCTATTGCTACATTCCTGCAATCCCAGCTATTTAGGATTCTGAGGAATGCCTGACTAGGTTACAGAGCCAGTTTAAGACCAGTTTGGGCAACTCAGTGAGACAGTATCTCAAAAGGAAGCTGTCGCTCTCCAACAGCTTAGCAAGCATGAGGACCAGAGTTCAAGTCCCTAGCATCCCTGTTAAAAACTGGACATGAATGCACACCTATAACTCTAGCTTAGTGGGAGACAAACAGGAGGATTGCTCTATCTCTCTATATATTATATATATAAACAAAATCTTTAATAAATGAAAATATGAAGACACTGGAAGTTTACCAAGCCTACATTGACCGATGTGTGTGTGTGTGTGTGTGCGCACACACACACACACACACACACACACACACACACACACCCGACTGTTCAAAAATGTCTTTAGAGATCATCTGAATGAATTCCTGCTTGTGGATTGCTTGGTTGGTTTTTAAAACAGGTAGCCCAGGCTGGCCTGGAACTTTATATGTAGTTAAGGGTTGCCTTGGATTCCTGCTCTTTTTACCCCACTTCCTAAAAATCCTTGTTTTATAGTTGAGGGAACCACCCAGGAAAGAGGAAGAAGGGAATACCTCTATCCAGGATTTACACAGAACAGGGAGGGAAGGGCTGGGGCAGGGTGTGGTCTGGGCTCCTTTCAGGGGAACAGCAGATGCCTTAGGTTTCTAAGGACCTGGAGTCTGACACACTTCCAGCATCTTGGCTGAGTTCCACCTAAAATCCTTGTGCACATTTTGGGATCTGTAAACCCCACCCTCCAGCAATCTCTGGGCTAAGCACTAGCGGAAGCCCAGGGGCATTGTCTAGGAAAATTCCCCTCTCTTCACCGAGCTGCTTTGCAAGGGCTCTTTGAAGTGGAAGCAGCCTTTCTCCATAAGCCTCTGTAAGCCCTTATTCAGTCACCATCAGGTACTGGGCCTCCCATAGGCTCCAGGCAGCTCCCATCTCCCTCCATGCACAGGTCAGGGGAAGGGAACATACAGTTCAAAGATGAACCCCACCACCCCTGCCCCTTGCACCTGTCAGGGCAACTCACTCTGACTCAGCCTGCAGAGGCCCCCTGCTCCCCATCATTCATGCCCTCTGCTCCCTAGACATCGGACCTCTGACACCACTCACAGCCTATCTACCAGAATTTATGATTCCCTGGGTGCTGCTCAAGTTTCTCAAACTTGATGTCATGTTCTCCAAGGGTGTAGCCTGGTCTCTTCAGTCTCTGCACTCCAGCACCCCTGGGTACCAAAGAGACCCCTGCTCTACACCCCAAAACTGTAGGGAAGATCTCACAAGAATGCTGCTCCTCAAAGGGACACGCCAGCAGGCTGAGTCTGGGGTTGCTGCTCCCAGACAAAGCTGACAGAATTGAGCCTGGCCAGTGTGAAGGGAAGAATGGCAGGGCACTGCCTCCTTAGCCCTACCGGGCAACCTAGGGCACTCTATATATACACTTTGCTACTGTGTATGAGTAGCAAAAAGTTATGGTTCCTCTTCTCCTGGACTAACCTTTCTTTTTTTTTCTTTTTTCTCTTATTTGGTTTTTCGAGAAAGGGTTTCTTTGTATAGTCTTGGCTGTCCTGGAACTCACTCTGTAGACCAGGCTGGCCTCGAACTCAGAAATCCACCTGCCTCTGCCTCCCGAGTGCTGGGATTAAAGCCGTGTGCCACCATGCCCGGCTTCTTTTTTTCTTTTTAGTGGTTGGCCTGACCATTAGTTACCATCTTAATGAACAGTATATAGAGAGGAGGGGGGAAAGACTTTGCAGCCAAAGCAGAGGACAGAATTCTTATTCAGAGCAAGAGTAAATCCGTGCACAATGAAGTGGGAACAGCAGGAAGGGCTGCTGGGATGCCCAGTGTTGTGTCAGAATCCGAGAGGAGCAGTCTCGAGACCCTCATCAATGTCTACAGGGAGTAGAGTATACGTGGAACAAAATTTCAACACAGCCAAGGGACTAAAGGACGCCTTTAATCCCAGCACTCTCGAGGCAGAGGCAGGTGGATCTCTGAGTGTAAGGCCAGCCTGGTCTACAGAGTGAGTTCCTGGACAGCCAGAGAAACCCTGTCTTGAAAAACAAAACAACAACAACAAAAAAAGACAAGGAAAAGAAAAGAAGAAAGAAAAGGGAAGGGAAGGGAGAGAAGAGGAGAGGAGAGGGGAGGGGAGGGGAGGGGAGGGGAGGGGAGGGGAGGGGAGGGGAGGGGAGGGGAGGGGAGGGGAGGGGAGGGGAGGGGAGGGGAGACGAAATGAGAAAGCAAGCAGAGCTGGGCAAGCCAGGAAGCAGTTCGCCTCCACAGCCTCTGCATCAGCTCCTGCCTCCAGGTTCCTGCCCTGCTTGAGTTCCTACCCTAACTTTTTTACCTCCTGAACAATGACCTTGAAATGTGCTTTTGGTCAGGGTGCTCCATCACAGCACAGCAACCTTCTGAGACAGCTGACACATATGTCAGAGCACTGCATGGACGGCTGATACTTGTGGAGGCCAGAACCGGGTGTGGTGGTGCACGCCTTTAATCTCAGCACTCGGGAGGCAGAGGCAGGCGGATTTCTGAATTTGAGGCCAGCCTGCTCGACAAAGTGAGTTCCAGGACAGCCAGGGCTATACAAAGAAACCCTGTCTCAAAAAAACCAAAAAAAAAAAAAAAAGAAGCTGTCATGTAGGTGCTGGTAACCAAACTCAGATCCTTTGAAAGAGCAGCAAGTGCTCTTAACCACTGAGCTAGTGTTCCAATCATCATCCTCATCTTCTTCTTCCTTCCCTTCCTCTTACTCTTCTTCCTTCTCCTTCTTCTTCATTTATTATTATATCTAAGTACACTGTAGTTGTCTTCAGATACCTCAGAAGAGGGCATCAGATCTCATTACGGACAGTTGTGAGCCACCATGTAGTTACTGGGATTTGAACTCAGGACCTTCAGAAGAGCAGTCAGTGCTCTTAACCACTGAGCTACCTCTCCAGTCCCAAGAACCAACTTCTACAAAGGTGTCTTTTGATCTCCGCATGTGTCTACACACAAACCCACAATAAGCAAGTGTCGGAGAAAACAGAAGCTGGAGAGATGGCTCAGCAGGTAAAGAGTATTTACTGGTCTTAGAGAGGACCGCAGGGCAGCATCCCATGACTACTGGTCAGTGACCTGAGTTTCCCTTGCTGTGAAATGAGTGGGCTTTGATTTTGTATGCATGTGCAAGTATTCCAGGATGGCCTTGAACTTGCACCAATCTTCCTGTCCTAGCGTCCCAAGTGCCAGGATTGCAGGTGTGTGCCACTACACCTGCCTTAATAGAGTGGCCCTGGCTTTAACAGTCTATGAAGTGGCCTGGCTCTCGCTATGCATGTAGACCAGGCTTTCCTGCTGCCTCTGCCTTCTGAGTGCTGAGATTTAAGGCACCACTGCGTCCTTGGTGAATTCTTACATTAGATTCTCAAGGTCCCCTGAGGTCTCATGAGCACACCTGGACCCTGCCCAAGGGAACTGACTTGTTGTCCTTGGAACTTCTAATGGTGACCTTGATGATGGTGGGAACAAAGATTCAAACATCAAGTTTCAGAGCATCAGGGCTTCACAGAAAGATTATGGAAAAGAACAAAGAGACAGTCAAGTGTAGCACTGAACATCCACCAGGATGGCTGGTATTTAACTCAGTTGGTTAAATACCATTCTGGGTGGTTTTGGTAAGGGTGTTTTTGAGATGGAATTAAATTTAAATGAGGCGAATTGGAGGACAGCAGACTCTGTGCTGTGAGTAGCCTCATCTAATCAGCTTACGGTATTAATATGAAAAAAATATAAAGGCTTGGTGGCGCACACCTTTAATCCCAGCACTCGGGAGGCAGAGGCAGACGGATTTCTGAATTCAAGGACAGCCTGGTCTACAGAGTGAGTTCCAGGACAGCCAGAGCTATACAAAGAAACACTGTCTCGAAAAACCAAAAAAAAAAAAAAAAAAAAAAAAAAAAAGAAAAGAAAAACCTGACCTCCCCTGGAGCAAGAAGGAATTTGTCAAGAGTGAACCTCAGAAATGGGACTACAGCTCTCTCTGGGTGTCTCTGTCATCTACCCTAAGACTTCTCAGACCTCAGTAATCCTGACAGCAAATCCTTTAAGATAAAACAGCTCTGCTTGGCAAGAGAGCAAAAACCTGTAATCTCAGCCTTTGAGAGGTGGAGGCAGGAGGATTTAAGAGTTCTAGGCCACCGGGCATGGTGGCGCATGCCTTTGATCCCAGCACTCGGGAGGCAGAGGCAGGCGGATTTCTGAGTTCGAGGCCAGCCTGGTCTACAGAGTGAGTTCCAGGACAGCCAGGGCTATACAGAGAAACCCTGTCTCGAAAAACCAAAAAAAAAAAAAAAGTTCTAGACTGTCTCAAAATGGCCCAAAATGAAAGAAAACAACTCAAACACACACACACACACACACACACACACACACACACACACACGCATGCACACACGCACACATAGTGACATGTATGTACACCCTGCTGGTTCTGTTCTCTAGAGAACCCTGATGAATACTGGCAGTAACCAAAGTAACAAATAACATTATAATGCATGAACACATTAAACTGCTTTACAGCCAGAAAGGGATGGAGAATCTTTATGCACTGAATGGGGAAAAAAACAAAACCCTTCAATGTAAATAAAAAGTCTGGGTGTTTTTTGTTGTTGTTTTGTTTGTTTTTGAGACAGGGTGTCTCTGCATAGCCCTGGCTGTCTTGAGACTCACTATGTAGACCAGGTTGGCCTCAAACTCAGATACATCTGCCTGCCTCTACCTCACAAGTGCTGAGATTAAAGACGTGCACCACCAAGGTAGGCTTAGTGAAAATATTTGTAATATGCAATTACAATTAAACAAACAAACAAACCCATAAAAAATGGTGGTGAAGATCTTTAATCTTCAAATTTCAGAGCATCCAGGGTGTTACAAAAAGACCTTGTATCAAACCAGCAGGAAACTGGTCCGATCAATCACTGGGGGAAGCAAAGGCTGAGGCGGCTCTTGCTTTTGATAAAGAGAGATCTCCATGTGAACTGGAAAAAACAAGGTGCAGGTTGGTGTTTATACACGCTGCTGTCTGTGTGAGATAGTACACACAGAAGATATGCACATAGATTCAAATGCAAGAAATAGCTCCAGAATACAGAATGAACTAGCAGATCTCCTCCAGTGAATAGCTAGAAAAAGGTGGGAAGGGGGGCTGGTGAGATGGTTCAGCAGGTAGGAGCACTGACTGCTCTTCCAAAGGTTCTGAGTTCAAATCCCAGCAACTACATGGTGGCTCACAACCATCCATAATGAGATCTGACGCCCTCTTCTGTGTGTCTGAAAACAGCTACAGTGTACTTATGTATAATAATAAATAAATCTTTAAAAAAAAAAAAGGTGGGAAGGGGTCCTCACGTCTACTCAGACCTATCCTGCTGCGGACGGCTGGATGGAAGGAAGAGTGCACATCCTGAAGGTTGTCTTGAATCCACAAGGCCCTAAACATGACTCAGCCAACTCCACATAAATAAATGTGAGAACAACAAAACTTTTATGGGCTGGGAACACAGCTGTGTTTTGCTTAACATGCAGGAAAGCCCTGTATTTGGTCCCTTGTAAAGAGTAGGCGTGGAGTCCATGCCTGTAATCCCAGCACTCATTTGTTGGAGGGCAAGGTAGGATTGTCATGAGTTTGAGGACAGCCCTGGGTATACAGTGAGCACCAAGCCATCCAGAAATGCCTTAACTACATTCTTTTTCAAACAACAAGTTACCATTCTCTTTTTGGTGAAAGCCCCTAGTTCTCTTATGAGATTAGCTATGGTCCAAAGAGAGAATTTTAACGGAATATTTAAGCAATCAGGCTAGAGATTTATTATCTTTAATTATGAGCATTTGCGCAGGTATCCATGGAGGCCAGAGGCATTAAATTCCCTGAAGCTGGACTTACAGAGGGTTGTAAGCTATTATAGGTGTACCATGAAAACCAAATCTAAAATTAAGATATTTATATTAATTTGATGTCTTTACTTAGTAGGCATGCTTGGGTGTGCACGGGTGTGTACAGGTTAGACTACACCTGTGGGGATCAGTGGTCTCCTTCCACCAAGTGGATCCTGGGAGTTGAACTCGGGCATCGGGGTAGGTGTATTTACCTGCTAAGTCATCTCACTGGCCCTGGTTTTATTCTTTTGAGACAAGGGGCCACATAACCCACGCCAGGTTTTATGCATGTTAGGCAAACACTTTCCCAACTGAGCTATGCCACACCCTGTGGCCTTTTATGAGCCACCATGTGGTTGCTGGGATTTGAACTCGGGACCTTCAGAAGAGCAGTCGGGTGCTCTTACCCACTGAGCCATCTCACCAGCCCCCCTGTGGCCTTTTAAAGAAGATTTATTTCATTTGCATTATTGAATGAATGTGTGTCAGAGTGTATATGTGTATGTGTATACTCATGGCATGTGTATGCCTGCTCTTGGATAAGAAGATGTGAGGTTGGAGTTACAGGCTGTTGTGAGCTTCCAGAAGTGGATGCTGTGAACAGAGCAACCAGGGACTCCCCAAAGAGCAGGAAGCACTCTTAACCACAGAGCCGTCAGTCTCGCCCCCATGGCTGGCTTGGTTTGAGACAGGCTCTCACTTTGCTGCTCTGGCTAACCTCTAGCTTATGGTGATCTTCCCGTCTCTGTCTCCGCAGGGCCAAGGTTGTAGGTATATGCCGCTACACCCAGGTCGGCTGACTCTTAAACCATGGAGAAAGACATTTTGTGGATTCAGAGCTTTTCTTTAGAAACTGTTTTTCTTTTTAATTTACCACTTAACCAAAAGGTGGTTGGTTTTCTGGAACCAAACAATGTAAGATGGCCTCGAAAGGCCTGCCTCCTTATAACACAAAAGCCAAAGAGACAAACACAGAAATCGTCTGGCCTCAGTTCTTTCCAGAGAAGACTAAGCACAGGCTTTTACACAGACGACTCGGCAGACAGTGGCTGGCAATGCCCTTCCCCCTCCAAACAGTGTGACACGTGTGACACCACTCCTGACACACTGTCCACACCACCCGCCCTTCCTCAGCCACAAGCACGTACCCAACCATCTGAATGAAGGAACTGAGCCGTTTGTGAACTGTTGGATGGGAGGTGACAAGACTGCCTCCCAGAGAAAGGACACAGTCCCAGATGCAGTAGCTCTCGGAGCATCTAGGTGTAAAGTCACCCAGGAGCCGGAGGTGGTGGCTCCCAGTGGGGCTTGCAGAAGAATCAGGCAGCACTCCTCAAGCGCTGAGACTCTTGGTTTTAGAAGCTCTTTGTCCGCGGCCTCTCAAGGCAGCTGGGAGCCTGGAGTAGGCTGACACTAGGGAAGAGGCAGGGGCAAGGGAACGGGAACAGGGTCAGCTGAGGCACTCCATGCTCGCTCGGACTCTCTCCATCTCGTGCAGGAAGCTGTAGAACTGGGGCAAGGTTAGTTCTGGGGAGAGAAAAGTCAGTTTGAGGTGAGTGTTTCCAATGCCACAGAAGTACCAGGAAAATCCATTTCTACCCGCAGCCATCGTTTGTTTATTCATTTGATAGGGAGCAGATCTAGGGCCTTAAGTATCCAGGGCTCCATCTCCAGGCTGACATCTATACTCGCTGGTAATCTTAGCAGCCTTTTCTTCCTTCTTGTGGTGCTGGGAAGCAAACCCAGGCCTATAGCAAGGGCTGCATTGAGCTACATGCAGCTAAGAGGCTCCTGATGTATATATAACCTATCAGAATAAGGAACCTACAGCCTTGACTTCAAGGGTCTCAGTTCCAAAAACACTGAAGTGTGTATATAACAGTGTCACACAGAGGCATGGAAGGTTTCAAAGGAATTCAGGGATGTCCACAAGAGTTTCTTGCCTCCAAGGGCTGGAGAGATGGCTCAGCGGTTAAGAACACTGACTGTTCTTCCAGAGGTTCCCAGCAACCACATAGCACGCACAACCATCTGTAATGGGATCAGATATCCTCTTCTGGTGTGACTGAAGACTGCTACAACAGTGTACTCATATACATAAAATAAATCCTAGCAATCACATGGTGGCTCACAACCATCTGTAATGGGATGTGATGCCCTTGTCTGGTGTGTGAAACAGCTACAATGTGCTCACATACATAAAATAAATAAATACATCTTAAAAACCAGTGTCTTGCCTCCAATCTGCTCCCACTATTCACCCCTTAGCCCCTTCCACTCGGGCTTTCCAACCTCCCAATAGCCTAGCAACAGCCCTGCTCTGAGAGGGAAGGCAGTGGAGGCCACTCTAGAGCCTGGTGATAACCTTGCCTTAGAGAGACGGGCTCTGTGAGGGAGACGTCACCAGCCCAGGGCACTGAAGCAAGGAGACGGAAGCTACAAAGTGTGGTTGAGACTCACCCATATACAAATTTTCAGTTTGTTTTCCTTTCTTAACCACCAACTTTAACTAAAAGGAAAGGGGAGAAGAAGGTGGAGAAGATAAATAAATAACTTTAAAATTAAAATGATGGGCCAGCAAGATGGCCCAGTGTGTAGCCTGGTGACCCAGGTTTGTCCCCCCAGAACCCACATAAAGGTGGGAGAAGAGAACCAACTCCAGCAAGCTGTCCTCTGACCTCCACATCCACGACGCGTCATTTCTCTCTCTCTCACACAATAAATAATAATAATAACAACAACAATAATAATAATAGCACCGTTTAAATGACAGCTGAGAAAAGAAATTCCTCCAAACCTTTCATCTAATTAAGTTCCAAAACGTCCCACCCGCCAAGCTACCTACCAGCCCCGTCCTGGGCTTCTTCTATCTTAGCAGCTATATGACGTGGACTGAATTGTCCAAGGTAAGAAATCCTGGCAGTCCCCAGCCCTGTGAAGTAACTGAACTTGCGTGGCTAACAACAAAACGAGCTCATCTGAAGGCAGGCGAGTTGGGGATCATGCTCTCGGCTGATCACACTGTTCTGAGGTACAAAGGGCACTTTAGGGGGGGAATATCACTTAAGACAATATCAAACCTGTAGTGGTTTGAAAGAAAATGGCTGCCACTGACCCATATATTCGAATGCTTTGTCGCAGAAGTGCAACACTTTGATAGTATTAGGAGGACTAGGAGCTATGACCTTGTTGAGAGTGGGTCTGCTCTCTCTCCTTCCCTCCTCCCGCCTCATTTTTCTCTCCCTGTGGCCTATAGACGAGGATGTAGCATTCTCAGCTACCCCTCCAGCACTCCATCTGCCTGTACAGTGACATGATGATAACTGTCGATGAGAAACTTGTGAGCGAGCCCTCAGTTAAATGTGTTCTTATATGAGCTGCCTCGGTTAGGGTGTCTCCACAGCTAGAATACTGACTAGAACAAAAACCAAGCTGGGCGTGGTGGCGCACGCCTTTAATCCCAGCACTCGGGAGGCAGAGGCAGGCGGATTTCTGAGTTCAAGGCCAGCCTGGTCTACAGAGTGAGTTCCAAGAGAACCTCACCAAGAACTACCCAAGAGAAACCCTGTCTTGAAAAACCAAAACACCACCACCACCACCACCACCAAAAAACCAAAACCAAGACAATTCAAGAAAGTGGCTCACAAAGCCCAAACTGACCTTGAACTTTTGATGTTCGAACCTCTTGATTTCGGGGGTTTATAAGCCTGTGCCACCATGCCCAGCTTTGGATAACCTTTAACCAGGTTGAAACCCTGCCCATCGCCACTGACCACAGACTTACCTGTAAAAATATGCTTCCCACTTTCTCTAATTCACTGCTCCCAGACGTCACTGTAACACACAGAGAAGAGAGGACTAAGTGAGGACTTCTGAAGAGCTCAATTTAGCAGGCTGTCCTGAGCAGCCATGTTGGGGTAAACATGAACCAGAAAGATGGCTGGCCCCCAGCGGTGTCTGAGATCAAGGACAAGTCTTCCCCAACCAGGCTTTCCAGAAGCCTCTTTCCAGCCCCAGGCCAGCCACACAAGTAACCGGGATTGGATCTATCCAGTTACCTCCAAACCTCCACTCCATATCAATCAGCTGGTTAACCATCAGGGTCTGACCCATGGCCCACTGTGCAAGGGTCGAGGCGTTCTGCTTCCACTAGAAGAAAAGCAAAGGCTAGCGTCAGCGTGGGGACCAGCATCCCTACCCCTCTGCTCCAAGCACAGAAGTGCTCAGCTCTCAACAGAGAAGAAAGCAGAACCAAGAGCAGAGTCCACCTGCTTGCACATATCCAAGACATGGTGGGAATACAATCATTCTTTCAGCAGGGCATCAGGAAGCCCAGCTGACCTTAAATTTTCTCTGTATCTGGGGTTGGCCTTGAGCCCGACTCCCAGTGCTGGGATTACAGGCAGGCACCTCTATACCCAATTTAAATATTCTTTTTTCATCCCAAGATCTAATCCTATTGGAACAATGGCATTAATATTTGTCAAGCGAAAGGAGAAAAATTAGGGCTGCCTTAAGCAGGGCTGGTTGGCAGCTGCAGGTGTGTCGTTCCTGCGACGCTGGGGGGACGGAATGGTTTTGTCTTGCTCAGCATTTTTTTTTTCTTTTCCTTTTCTTTTCAGGAAATAAAAGCCAGGCTCTTAACCTTGATTACTAGAATTATACCTTTTCAGAAAAGTAAGTGGCTTTCTCCTCGCTAAGACCTGTAAGAGAACAGAAGGATATTAACATAACAAAGAGCTCACGGGCCCTCCACCTCCCCAGGCAACCCCAGATAAAGACCTACCTAGCGTCTGGAGATCAGTCCGCACCTGCTCGGCAGTGAGGCCTTTCTTCAGTGCACCTTGGAGGCAGGGGAGAGAGCATAAAGTAAATGAAAGCAGTGGTCAGTTACAAGTATTTGTTGGACCCAAACTATGCGACACAGAAGACAAAAGTAACGGTCTCGATCCAGTGGCTGACGAGAAAATGCAGCCCGAAAGCCACCATTGGGGCAGGGCAGCCGCGCACCTGCGCAGTGGGGTTCAGTGCCCTCCAGGGATGGAGGACAGGAGATCCAAGGCAGCCTGGCACAGAGGAAGTCTAGGAAAAGGCTGAGTGCAGCTGAGTGAGGTGGTCACGCCTTTAATCCCAGCACTTGGGAGGCAGGGACAGGAAGATCTCTTAGTTGAGGCCAGCTTGATCTACAGAGAGAAACCCTGTCATGAAAGAGTCCCCCGCACCCCCCTCACCCCCCCAAAAAAAGAGATTGGAGTTTGGAGATATAGCTTACTTAGTTTCCTTGGAGCTGTGGGAACTGGGACTAAATAAAACTCTTTTTTGTTTGTTTTTTGTTTTTTCTAGACAGGGTTTCTCTGTATAGTCCTGGCTGTCCTGGAGCTCACTTTGTAGACCAGACTGGCCTCGAACTCAGAAATCTGCCTGCCTCTGCCTCCCAAGTGCTGGGATTAAAGGCGTGCGCCACCACTGCCCGGCTAAATAAAACTCTTAACTCCTGATAATCCTCCTGCCTCAGGTTCCTCAATGTTAGAATTATAAGTAGTGGCCATCACGCCAGTATCCCTAGGTCCACATTGATCCAAGGTACCACTGGGTATTGGCTTTTACTGTCCCTTTGCTGGAAACAGTCTTCCCTGATCTGTACAGGGCACATCCCCTACTGCATTCAAACCTCTATGAATCTCAAGCCTTCAGAAAGGACCCGACACTTAAAAATGGTCTGTGAGAGCAGGCAGTGGAGACACTTGCTTTTAATCTCAGCCCAGGGAGGCAGAAGCAGGCAGATCTCTGCGAATTCAGAGCCAGCCTGGTCTACACATTGAATTCCAAGACAGCCAGGGCTACACAAAGAAACCCTGTCTAAGAAAAAAAGAAAAAAAAAGGGCTGGAGAGATGGCTTATCTTGCAGAGGACTTGAGTTGTTCCCATCTAGGGTGACCCACAACCACCCATAACTCTGGATTCAGTTGGATCCAATGTCTCTGGCCTGCGAGGGCATCTGCACTCATGTACATTCACCAGCCACCCCAGACAAACACGAATAACTACAAGAAAACTAAAGGCATTGTGAATGTGACAGTGTAGCCCAGTGGTAGAGGGCTTGCCTAGCATTAGCAACACCCTCAGAAAGAAAGAAAGAAAGAAAGAAAGAAAGAAAGAAAGAAAGAAAGAAAGAAAGAGAGAGAGAGAGAGAGAGAGAAAGGAAAGAAAGAGAGAGAGAGAGAAAAGAAAGTCGGGTGGTGGTGGCACACGCCTTTAATCCCAGCACTTGGGAGGCAGAGGCAGGTGGATTTCTGAGTTCGAGGCCAGCCTGGTCTACAGAGTGAGTTCCAGGACAGCCAGGGCTACACAGAGAAACCCTGTCTCGAAAAACCAAAAAAGAAAAAAGAAAGAAAGGAAGGAAGGAAGGAAGATAGACAGACAGACAGATTCATGTACACAGCACATAAAACAAGTGAGCTAAACAATAACAAAAAAATTAAGGCTTTTGTTGTTGTTGTTTTGTGACAGTATTATGTAGCCCAGGCTAGCTGAAAACTTGCAGTATAGCTGAGGATATTCTGCTCTTTTTGTCTTCCTTCCTTCCTTCCTTCCTCCTCCTCTGCCTTCTTTTTTTTTTTTTTTTTTTTTTAAGACAAGATTTCTTTGTGTAGACCAGGCTGGTCTCAACTTGGAGCTTCATCTGCCTCTGTCCCCAGAGTGCTGTGATGATTAAAGGTGTGAGACAGCACCTGTCCCTGTCCCTATCTTTTGATCCTACCTCCTGAGTGCTGGGATGACAACCACGTGCCAACTTTTCTTTTTTCCCTTCCTTCCCTCTTTCCTTCCTCTCTAATGTGAAGGTGGTAGAACTGTGGAATAATATTTCCATTATCATTATCATCATCATCATCATTATGCCTCTGACTCCTGAGCACTGGACTGAAAGGTGTGCACTACCATACCCAGCTTTTTGAGAGTTTCATGTAGCCTAGACCAGCCTCAAACCTACTATGTAGATTAGAATGTCCTTAAGCTCCTGACCCTTCTGCATCCACCTCTCTTATGCTGGGATTAAAGGAGTCAGCTTGTACCTTTCTCTATTATAAACACAAATGCCAACAAGTATATTATCTAAGTGGCTTGCAGACTTGGGGGAGCCCTGGGAGCAGTTCCTTTAACTCATAATATCTTGATGGTCTTGAAAAAACAAAAACAAACAAACAAACAAACCACACAGAGTATTGAAAGGTCAGCAGACAGAGAAAAGCAGGGGAAGCTGGCAGTCCTGAGGCCACAGGCCAGCATCAGCTAAACACCAACTGTAGGAAAACAGCACGTCCATGCCTTAGCAATGTGAAATTTAATGAGTCCTTTTGTCTCTTAGCAAAAGTAAGAAAAAGAAATCTCTTTCTGTTTTTCTCTGTCTCTCTCTCTTACACACATACACACACACAGAGAGAGAGAGAGAGAGAGAGAGAGAGAGAGCCATATACAATCTTGTGACCACTGTTTGATGGGGATCTTTGGGGAGCCGGGATGGAAAATTACCTTTAATAGAAAAGAAAGGTCAGTAATGGATGACCCCTAGGGACCAGGCAGCTTGATAGGGACTAAAAGCAGCAGCTGAAGCAGGTCCCTGCACAAGGCCACATAGGTGAGAACCCGGAAAGGCAGCCTCCACTCACATCTTTATCTCTCTCCACCTATTCTGTTTTGTCTCCACTGGTGCTAGAGATTGAAACCAGGGCCTTGTGCACTCTAGACAGGTGCTCTGCCACTGAGCTATTTATCACCAGCTCTTCCTTCCAACAATGGATTCAGGGAACCCCCATTGGCTCCACTTCATCCCTGAAGAAGGTGATTATCAGAATGCAGGAAGCACCCCCTGCATAGACACCAAATCAGTTCAGGTTAGGCCCTATCCAGACCCCCTCCGAGCTAGAGAACTATGGCCTTAACAGAACACAATTCAGCAGACAATGAGGAACCAAGAACAAGGGAGGCAAGATTTCCTTCTGATAGCTTATCTTTCACAGATAGATAAGTAGGCATTTGGGAATGAGCTGTGGTCAGCTACTTGCAAACAAACCCAGTCTGGGAGCAGTGAGACCTGAGGACAAGGGTGGGTGGCTGTTTCAGTGGAACTTGCTCTATAGACCAGGTTGGCTTCAAACTCTGAATCCACCTGCCTCAGCCTCCTGAGTGGTGGGATAGAAGGAGTGTGCCAACACAGCCTGGCAAGTAGTATGTTCTAGAGAACTACATAAAAGGTTATTTTTAGACTGGTGCCATTTGCCTTTAATCACAGCACTGTGGATGCAGAGACAGGCAGATCTCTTGGGTTCCAGGCCAGCCTGGTCTACATGGCAAATTCTAGGCCAGTCATGACTACAGAATGAGACCCTATCTCAGAAAACACAAAAACCAAGCTGGCGAGATGGCTCAGCAGTTAAGAGCCCTAACTGCTCTTCTGAAGGTCCTGAATTCAAATCCCAGCAACCACATGGTGGCTCACAACCATGCGTAATGAGATCTGACGCCCTCTTCTGGTGTGTCAGAAGACAGCTACAGTGTACTTAGGTATCGAGCTGGGCCGACTGGAGCAAGCAGGGCTGACCAGAGTGGGCAACTTTCATTCCCAGCAACCACATGATGGCTCACAATCATAATCAGTACAGCTACCTTATACTCATATACATTAAATAAATAAATAAATAAGTAAATAAATAAATCTTAAAAAAAACAAAAACAAACCCAAAAAGTAAGCCAAACCAACTAAACAAACAAAAACCATCTGCAGCTCTGCAGCGATATTTCCATGAAATGCAATAAAAATTAATTTCTAGAGATATGAATAAAAAAGGCACAGCACACAAGATAGAAGTTCTGTGATCCCAGTCCTCAGAGGCTGAGATAGGAGGTCTGTTGACAGTTCAAAGCCATCCAGGGCTACACAGCAAGTATCCCACTAGCCTAGGCTACAGAGTGAGACACTGTTTCCAAAAAACAAACAAGCAAGCAAACAAACCAAACAGCTTGGTCAGAAAGTGCAGTGTAAGCGTGAGGCTTGAGTCAGAGCCCCGAGAACTCACTTAGTAAAGCTCTGGGTGGTGGTGATGCTCGATTGAATCCCAGCACTGGGGGCCTGGCCAGCCAGCTAGCTTAATAGATGAGCCTCGGGCCCATGAGAGACCCTTCTCAAAAACAAGGTGTTTGGCTCTGACCTCCTCACACATGCATGTGCACACACATGTACCTGAACATATACAAACATGTAATGGCAACGAACAAAAAAGAGAAAAGGAAAAAAAAAAAACTGCATTAAAAAAATCCATTATATGGGCTGGAGAGATGGCTCAGCGGTTAAGAGCACTGACTGCTCTTCCAGAGGTCCTGAGTTCAATTCCCAGCAACTACATGGTGGGATCTGATGCCCTCTTCTGGTGTTTCTGAAGATAGGCACAATATACTCATATACAATAAATAAGGCCACTTGATCTACATACTAAGCTTCAGGGCAGCTGAGACTACTAAGAGAGACTCTATCTACAAACAAACAAACAAACAAACATATGGGCTAGGGGCTAGGGGAATAGTTTTCAGCATAGGCGAGGCCCTGGATTCCAGTGCCCAGCATCACATCACAAGAGGAAAAGCACCCCCTGGGGTAGAGCATGCATTTGATCCTAGAGGAACTGGCAGAAGTAAGAAAATCTCTGTGAGTTGGAGACCATCCTGCTCCCTACAGAAAACTAAAACCTGCCAGGTCTATATAGTGAGACTCTGTCTGAGAAAAAGAGACTCTGAGAAAGACAGAGAGATAGTAAGAGAGAGAGAGAGAGAGAGAGAGAGAGAGAGAGAGAGAGAGAGAGAGAGAGAGATTGATTGATTGACTCAAGTGACACTGGAGAACCCTACCCTTTTATTTCTGGGTTTAGGAAATATAGGATGGACAGAGACCTAGCTTTGAGCTGCCTCCTTGGCATAGCTCTTTTGCTGTGTCAGCATACTGCCCCTGGCATCCTCTGGGCACCAGGTCACAGGCCTCTTAGACTAACAAGTCCCTCAGATGAAATGACACAGTACTGACACACAATCAAAGCAACTACATTCTTTGAACTATCTCTCAGTTTCTTAGGGCCCCTAACATATTGTAAACACATGGAAACGCTAGTTATACCACTTTAATTGGGAATAATGAACAAGAGCATGTCTGTCCATGCTGCGTATAGGCACAATTTTTTTTTAGAATGTTTAAGGTGCATGCTATCACTTCTGATTTATAAAATGCTATCAGTCCTTTCATGGTTGGTTGAGTCCACAGACACAGACCACGGAACTTACAGAGAGCTGTAACACTTACCTCCACACCTGCATTCTGCTCCAGACAGTATGCCCTGCCAGGTCTGGCTATTTACTGCTCCTGTGACTCTCTAACTAAAGGAAGGCTCGGGCAGCAACAGTGTCTCTGTGGAGACCTGTCGACAGTCAACTCACCATTTGGAACCAGTAGGAGGCTTTTCATGATGCTTTTGAGGGGGCCAAGACTGATCTGATTGCTGGTGGCAAATTCAGAGAGCTGAGCCAGAAATCGCTCCACCTGCAGAGAGGAGACAGAACAAACAAGCCAGTTGTTTACTTACCTCTTAAAAAGGTTTAATTTGGGCTGGAGAGATGGCTTAGCAGTTAAAAGCACTGACTCAGAGGTCCTGAGTTCAATTCCCAGCAACCACATGGTGGCTCACAACCATCTGTAATGGGATCTGAAGCCCTCTTCTGTATGTCTGAAGACAGCTACAGTGCATATATATATTTAAAAAAAAACGAGAGAGAGAGCCAGGTGGTGGTGGCGCACGCCTTTAATCCCAGCACTCGGGAGGCAGAGGCAGGCGGATTTCTGAGTTTGAGGCCAGCTTGGTCTACAGAGTGAGTTCCAGGACAGCCAGGGCTATACAGAGAAACCCTGTCTTGAAACACCTCCCTCCCCCTCCCCCCCCAAAAAAAAATTAAGCAGGTTTATTTTATGTGCCTGAGTATTCTGCTTGCATGTGTGTGTCATGGGATCTGTGGAACAGAAATGGCAGAGGGTTGTGAGGTGCCACGTGGGTTCTAGGAACTGAACCTGAGTCCTTTGTAAGAGCAGGCAGTGACCAGACATTCTCTAAGTTGTCAGGGCTATGGACACATGTTGGCCAAACCTCCTTATCATGAAATGCCTTACTTACCTCTTTGGGCTCAGTTAGGAAATGGAAAAGCACTTCTGTCAGGTCGGAGAACTGCTGTAAAAGGGAAAAACACATAGCCTGAGCACCATTCTGTTTCCTGATGCCCGCCGCCCAGTGTGCCCATCCCCCAGGGTGCCTACCCCATCCAATATCTCCACCTAACCCAGTGTGCCACATATCACCCAGCTATAGGCTTTTGAGAGAGAAGAATCCTTTGAGAATTTATACAGTGCGTCTTGACCATGCCCACCCCTCCCCCCTTATTTATTTGTTTAATTTGGGGGTGTATGGGGTAGTCAGAGAACAACCTTCAAGCGCTGGTTCCTCCCTTCTACCTCATTGAGTTAGGGTCTCTCTATTTTTTCTGTTGTTGTTGTTTTTGAGATAGGGTCTCATTTTATAGCCCTGAGTGGCCCAAAGCTTGCTATGTAGACCAGTCTGGCCTCGAACTCACAGAGATGTGCCTGCCTCTGCCTCACCAGTGCTGGGATTAAAGGCATTCACCACTGCTCCGGGCTCATCAGCTATTTAAAGTATTATCCCAAATAAACAGAAAAGATGCTCGAGGTCGCTCTAAACTACAGTTAGGGAAATGTTAACCAGTGAAAGTAGATACCTCTTCATTTACTGGACCTACAAACCAAGTCTGGGAACACAAACTCTACTTTGTTGGCTCTAGGGAGTACTGGCCAGCCTTCCTAGAGGACAACAGTATAATGCACATCTAACTTTATTATCAATCACAGCCCTGGGATTATGAATTCCATTGCAAAAAGTATATGGTTCAGATCTGTTCCATTCACGCTTGTATAGAGCTTTTTCTCTGCAAGCAGCTGAGGTGCCTACTTAACCAAAGCTCACCTGGCCTCAGGATCTCCCAGCATCCCTCAATCCCTACCTGTTATAGAGCATGGCTGCCACAGCCCATGTTCTACCCTGAACTTTCCAACCCAAGGGCTGGGCTTCCCCAGAGGCTCTTGTATATAATCTAGACATTTTGCATTCCTTCTCTCTTTCTCTTCCTCCCTCCCTCTGCATTTCTCTCTCTCTGCATGCATGTGCTCCCTCTTCCTCCCTCCCTCCCTCCCTCCCTTTCCCCCTCCCCTCTGTGTCCCTGTCTGCATGGCAACTTCTCTGGCCTCCTTCCTTGGGACTAGTGAACCTGCCAGAGAGCTGCCCTCAATAAATCCGCCTTTGTACTTTTTATTTTATGTGTGTGAGTACCCTGTAGCTGTCTTCAGACACACCAGAAGAGGGCGTCGGATCTCATTACAGATGGTTGTGAGCCACCACGTGGTTGTTGGGAATTGAACTCAGGATCTCTGGAAGAGCAGTCAGTGCTTTTAACCACTGAACCATCTCTCCAGTCCGCACCCCCTTGCCCCAACCTTTGTACTTTTTAAGTCCACTTAAATTGATTTATTTCATCACTGGAGAAAACCTATCAACAAATATTGTTTATTTGAACAAATAAGTGAAATTCAGCGAGGCATGGTAGTACACTCCTGAAAACCTCTCACTGGGGCCTCAGAGACACTGGCAAGTTCCAGGCTACCTGGACCACAGAGTGAGACCTTACATCCAGGAACAAATAAACCAATCCCCAGCAGAGAGAATGAGGCAGGAGAATCACAAACTTGTAGTCTAGGCTACATGGCTAAATTATTTATTTATTTATTTATTTATTTAATTATTTATTTATTAAAGAGCTGAGCCTGTTGGCACAGGTATATAAATTCAGGTCCTCAGGAGGTTGAGGAAGGAGGATTCTAAATTCAAGGCCAGACTGAGCAAATTATTGAAAATGGGACTCAAACAAGGCCAGGCATAATGAATGGTACACGCCTAGAATCCTAGCCTTGGAAGGCAGAGAGGAGGATGGTTTTTAGTTCCATACCAGTCAGGGTTACAAGACCTTATCTAAAAATAAAAGAGAAAACCACAACAGCAAGCCACCACACAGAACCTAGTGGGGATTAATAGATATCTCACCACAGTGTCACACACCTGGAATCGCAGCACTTGGGGAAGCTGAGGCAGGGAGAACTTAAATCTGAAGACAGCCAGGGGACAGAGAGACTGTCTCAAAGCCAAAAAAGAAAAATCTTGGGGCTCGTAAAATGGCTCAGCTGACAAAGATGCTTGCTTCAATCCCTGGAACCTACACAAAGAAGTGTCAAAGCTCACTTCCTTAGGTTGTTCTCTGACCTCCCCCACAACATATAAAATGTAATACTTTGAAATAACCTTTAAAAAAAAATCAGTAGAATCTCTCTTTCTCCTCCTCTAACCCCTCCAAATAGGAGTCTTCCAGAAATCAGTGGCAACAGCAAAATCTAGCCATTTCCCTGGCCTTTGAAGTTAGACATTTGGTTGTGAATTCCTGGTTCCAGTTTTGCAATTTTTCTGCTTCCACCTTTCTTTCAAGAGGTGGCAATGACAGGTATGGACTACTAATAAATTCTATTTTTGTTATTTACTTATTTTGATATAGGGTCTCACTATGCAGCTCTGGACAGTCTAAAACTCATGAATTAAGAGACCGACCTGCCTTGGCTTTCCAAATGCTGAAGTTAAGGTGAATACTACTCTGTGTTTGTTTGTTTGTTTGTTTTTAATTCTTCAAACTGGCCTGTGTGTGTCTGGGGTTGAGGGCCCCACTTCCTGGGAAGCTAAGACCCCGTCAGGGAAACATCTTGAGGGACGAAGGGTTATTTATCTATTTTAAATGTTTTTTTGACAGGAGGTCTCATGATGTTCAGACGAGGCTTGAACAAGATACTTAATCAAGCCGGGCGGTGGTGGCACACACCTTTAATCCCAGCACTTGGGAGACAGAGGCAGGCGGATTTCTGAGTTCGAGGCCAGCCTGGTCTACAGAGTGAGTTCCAGCACAGCAAGGGCAAATCCTGACTCGGAAAAAAAAAAAAAAAAAAACCAAACCAACCAACCAACCAAAAAAGATACTTAGTGAAAGCTGGATCCTAAGTCCCACCTCCTAAGTGCCGGCATTGACAAGGACCACTGTCACCCGTTTATTCCGTGCAGACGCCCCTCACTTGGCCAATTCCTGCAATGTGAATAGGAGGTGGCATTCGGAGCTCTGCAACAGGGACCAGGCCTTCAAAACAGGCATGGTTCCTTTCCTGGATTGGAAAGGGGTGTGGTCACCGGTCCTGTCTGAGCCTCTTCCGGCTCAGGCCCAGGGCCCCACTTAGGCCGGACCACACTGACACCCACAACCCGTTTGCAGTCGATTTGCCCTCCCTAATCTATTCAAACCGGGGGCCGCTTGGAATCCCCTCATTCCCTCCTCTAGGAGCCTACAAATCTAAGTCCCCACCTCCGGAGTGCGTCCGCCCATTCCTGAGCCCGCCCGCCCCCGTCCAGGCGAGCCCCACCTGAGCGCCCAGCTGGTTCAGCTGCTGCATGTCTCCGCGCACGGCCTCGGGCACCGGGTCCTGCGTGCAGTGCAGGCGGCCCATGGTGCCAGGAACCCCGCAACCGGGCAGCGACGCTCGCTTCCTCCACCCGGGTCTCGCTGCGCTTCCGCAGCCGCACTTTCGCCACACTCCCAGCCGCGGTTCTCGTGACAGCGCACGCGCGACCGCCGGGTTCCAGGAACCGCTCTGAGCAACCCAGTAAGATTCCAAGTCTCTGCCTGGGAGACCCTGAATATAAAGCACTTGTCCCATCTGAGCCTCAGTTTCACAGAATTGTATTATCTAGGGTGGCTGCTGCGGTTTTCAGCCTCCCCAAACTTTTGAGCTCAGAGCCTGGAGCACAGGTCTTCCACAGTTGCTGGTTGCTGTCCACCCCATTGCTGTTAAACATAGGGTACATCTACCTATCGAATATATCAACCATTTTTCTTTTTCTATCTCCTCTATACATTTGGTGTGGAGGATTGGTTCTGGATCTTCACACAGACTTGGCAAGGACTATGCCACTGAGCTACATCAAAAGCTCCCAGAAAATACTAAATGCCCACCAGAGGCCAAGCACTGATAACAGGGAAGGGCATAAACCAGACTATGGTGTCCCTCTGAGAGTCTACACCAGAGTGAAGAAGCAGATCTGAGACTTGGACAGGCATTAGTGTCATCTGGACAATTTCATGAAACCGCCAATGGCTGGGTCCCACCCCCAATCTCTGAGTTCTGAGCAGAAAGGCTTGGGGAACAGCTGGATAATGTACATTTCCCATTAATTCCCAGGAACCACACTTGGAGAGCCTTTGGAATAGAGGAATTTGATCCAGCTAAGGAATGTTGAGAGCCTTGGGCGAGGTGGTGGTCAGAAGGGTTGAGATAGTGAGACCCAAGGCAATCATGACGGAGCTGGGGTCAATCTCAGAGCACGTACCCAGCCCGTTCACCTTCAGAACTCAATCCCTGGCAAGGTGGAAAGACCCAAGCCTGAGTTCTCTGCAGCCACTGGGTGAGTGCTGAGTTCACCCTCATTAGACCTGAGAAAATAGGGGTATATACTCCCTGGGTGCTACGCAAGGGCTGTGCCTGGCATTGCTAGCCTGAGTACCCTGGAAACCTGGGGTTAGAATTGGCTGTCCTTCTGGCACTTCTCTGAAAAGTTTCCCTTTGGAAAACATTGATAAAAAGCTTTCACCCTGAGACTAAGCATATCTAAGAATGTGCAGCTCACAGGACGCAGGTGACCAAGGACAGTTATGACTTGTTCCAACACAAAACTTTAATTACTTAAAACATGAAAGGTGGTCGTATACACCTTTAATCCTAGCATTCAAGAGGCAGAGATAGGGGTGGATCTCTGTAAGTTTGAGGCCAGCCTGGTCTACACCATGGGTTCCAGGCCATCCAGACCTACATAGAAACTCAATCTCAAAGAAAAACAAAAAAATTATAAGCTTTCCTTTTGTAGTTTTCTTTTGTAATTTAATTGCTCAATTCTCAAGCCTCAGGTGTGAACTTTGTAAATGACAATGTCCTGTGGCAGTGGCAAGAGGGTGGACATCCCTGCAAATTAGTTCTTCTTTCTTTCTCTTCCACCCTTTGCTAGACCTTGCCCCTAAGGTCTAGCCATGTAGCTGCCCCAAACTATGTAGACCAGGAACCGAGCTAGCTTGAGTTTGCAGTGTATGCTCCTGTCTACTTCCTAAATGCTGGGATTGCAGGCCTGCCTGGGCTACTATGCTTGCTCTTCTTTCCTTTAGACTCCAAGGACTCACCATATAGTCGAGGCTGGCCTCAGATCTTTCCTTGTTGCTTTTGTTTGTTTTGAGACAGGGTTTCTCTGTGTACCCCTGGCTGTCCTGAAACTTGCTTTGTAGACCAGGCTGACTTTCAGATCAGGGAATCTATCTGCCAGCCTCTTATTCCTTCTGCCTCTGTAATAAACTGAGATTTTGGGCTGATGTCACCATAGTCTCTCATCATTTTATCCATGCATTCACTTTACAGATATTGACTGCTTGCTTTAGGGCTACGTGAAGGCACTGGCTGATCAAGCCTACACAGAAATGCAATATAGAATCTCAGGCTTTGGAGAGGACTCAGGATCAAACTCATAGTCAAACTCATAGCCCAGTGCATGCTGGGTACTTGCTCTTCTACTGCACACTCCTAAGCATCTGCATTAGCACAAGAGGGTAGTTACCTTTTGTCTCCACCTCCTGAATCCTGGGATTATAGGCTACCATGCCAGGTATATGAGGAGTTGTGGGTGGACCTTAAGGCCGCTCATACTAGGTAAACACTGTACTTATAGAGCTCCACCCAGCTCCTAACAGTCAGTTGTTTTTTTTTTTAAAAGATTTATTTTATATATATGAGTACACTGTAGCTGTCTTCAGACACACCAGAAGAGGGAATTGGATCTCATTACAGATGGTTGTGAGCCACCATGTGGTTGCTGGGAATAGAACTCAGGACCTTTGGAAGAGCAGTCAGTGCCCTGAACTGCTGAGCCATCTCTCCAGTCCCAACAATCCCAACAATCAGGGGTTTTTTTTTGTTTTTTTTTTTTTTTTGTTTTTTGTTTTTCAAGATAGGGTGTACTGGCTAGTTTTGTGTCAACTTGACACATCTGGAGTTATCACAGAGAAAGAAGCTTCAGTTGAGGAGATGCCTCTATGAGATCCAACTGTAAGGCATTTTCTCAATTAGTGATCAAGGGGGAAAGGCCCCTTGTGGGTGGGACCATCTCTGGGCTAGTAGTCTTGGGTTCTATAAGAGAGCAGGCTGAGCAAGCCAGGGGAAGCAAGCCAGTAAAGAACATCCCTCCATGGCTTCTGCATCAGCTCCTGCTTTCTGACCTGCTTGAGTTCCAGTCCTGACTTCCTTTGGTGATGAACATCAGTATGGAAGTGTAAGCCGAATAAACCCTTTCCTCCCCTACTTGCTTCTTGGACATGATGTTCGTGCAGGAATAGAAACCCTGACTAAGACATAGGGTTTCTCTGTATAGCCCTGGCTGTCCTGGAACTCACTTTATAGACCATGCTGTCCTCAAACTCGGAAATCAGCCTGCCTCTGCCTCCCGAGTGCTGGGATTAAAGGCATGCACCACCATGCCCAGCACATGTGTTAGATTTTAAGTAACGGAATGAACATCATGTATGAAGATATACACCACATTGCCCATATATTGGTCCCTCTTTATATCGATCCCTCTGAGTTTCTTTTCTAACTTTGTGGTTCCAGGAACAGAGCATTGTTTCTATTTCATGGTCTTGTCATTTTCACATTGTTTTATTTTGTTTTGTTTTGAGACAGGATCACTGGGGAGTCAGCCTGGTAGGTAAAGATGCTTGCTGTTGAGCCTGAGGACTTGAGCTTGATCCTTGAAATATACAAGTGGAAGGAGAGACTCAGCTCTGACCTTCATACACACAGAGATGAAAATTTACATATAAGTTTAGTAAGTGACTGGGTCAGGCTGAAGAGATGGCTCAACCACTAAGGACACCTACTGCTCTTGCAGAGGACCCAGATTCAGTTCCCAGCACTAGCTGGCAGCTCGCAACCTACAGGTCCAGAGGATCCAATGCTCTCTTCCGGCCTCCGAGAGCACATACACGCAAACACTCAGACATGTGAGTAACTGGGCCTCATGTAACCCGGGCTGACCTCGATCTTACTATACAACGAAGACTGCTTCATCTCTTGAATGCTCTGATTATACACAGATGCTGCCACGCTTGGTCTTTTATTTATTTATTTATTTTTTTTTTGCTTTATCTTATTGGTATGTATAAGTGTTTTGCCTCTGTGTATATATGTGCTCTACTTGTATATCTGGTGCCTGCACAAGTCAGAAGAGGGCAATAACTCCTGCAGCTGGAGTTATTGATGGGGATTATGAATCACTGTCAACCATGTGACTGACTTCTGGGAACCTTACCCAGGCCATCTCCAAGGACAAATGCTCTTAACTACTGAGCCATCTCACCAGCCCTTATTTTATTTTTTGAGACAGGGTCTTACAACATAACCCTGACTAGCCTGAAATTCAACAGCCTGACCATGGTTAGGCTGAACTTAGAGGGATCACAACCATCTTCTTGTTTCTGCCTCCTGACTGTTGAAATCACAGGTAGGAGCCACCACTCTCCCTGCCTCTGCCTCTGGTGTGCTGATAGTATAGGTATACACCACCACACCCAACTTTCCTTTTATTAAGAACATCACAACTGACAGAGGCGACACAGTAGGCCCCCTTTTTACTTTTTAAGCTTTTTGTGTTCAGTTTTGGTCTGAAAATATTGAGTGAAAATTTTCAGAAGAATACCAATTCATACATTTTAAATTGCACATCTCTCTGAGCAGTGATAATTTCTTTGGCCAACCCACTCTGTTTTACCCTTTTAATGGTTGTGTCCACATTGCACACACATTTGCCTCTGTGTATGTATGTGCTCTACTTGTCTATCTGGTGCTTGCAGAAAGCAGATTTCTGATGCTACTTGCTTTTCAGGGTTATTCCCCTCCTTGCTTTCTGAGCTAGGGTCTCAGTTTGTGGCCCGGAATGTCTTGGAGCTCATTACATAGATCAGGCTAGCTTGGCATTTACCACAATCCCCTTGTCTTTGTCTCCTAAGTGCTGGGATTACAGGAGTGCTGAACCACACCTGAACATAACTGTTTGTTTATTGACACAGGGTTTCCTCTGTGTCACCCTAGTGTGCTAGAACTTGCTCTGGTCACAAACTCTGAGATCTGCCAGCCTTTGCCTCTCAAATGCTGGGATTAAAAGTATGCCTTACCACCATCCAACTTGAACATAACCCTCTTGTTTATAGATGAAGATTGTCCTATGTTGCTATGCCTACATTCAAGTTTTATAAGATGCCCAAAGCACATCAGTAGGGTGATGCTGGCAATATGGTTATGCCAGACAAAAGCTATAAAGAGCCTCCTTGAAGTAAAAGGTGAAAGTTCTTTTTTTTGTTTTGTTTTGGTTTTTGGTTTTTGGTTTTATTTATTTATTTATTTATTTGAGACAGGGTTGTTTTTTGTGCAGTTCTGGCTGTAGACCAGGCTGGCCTCGAACTCAGAAATCCACCTGTCTCTGCCTTCCGAGTGCTGGGATTACAGGCATGTGCCACCACTGCCCGGCAAGGTGAAAGTTCTTGATGTAATAAAAAAAGAAAACAAAGCAATGTCAGCCTGACGTGGTGGCACTTACCTGTAATTCTTTACAAGCTGAGGCTGGAGGCTGGATGGGACTTGGATGCCTGGATTATGTGGTGAGAATACAGCCAGAGGTATACAGCAACATCTGTCTCCAAAAACATCTGTCCTACGCTGAGGGGCAATGATGGGAACAAATCCTTTTTCTGTGATACTGTAAAGAAGGGAAAGTATTTGAGGGGGCACACTGGTGAACCAATGTGGGGTGGTGTCCCAACACTCAAGAGGTGCAGTCAGAATAATCAGGACTCAGAATCAGCAAGGACATGGCAAGAATGGACATATGTGACCCTGCCTCAACAGAGAGGGAAAAAAAGTACAGAAAACAAAAGGTGATTTATAGAGCAAGTTCCAGGCCAGCCAAAGTTCCACTGTGAGACCCTGTCTCAGAAACACAGTGGGAAAGGCACTCACCATACAAAATCTCACCATCTGAGTCTGATCCCTGAGACCCACATGTTGGAAATAAACAACTCCCAAAAGTTGTCCTCTGACTCCACAAGCAGATGTGGCACGCACACACATTTATGAACACATGAAATTTTTTAAAATTTAGAAGCTGTATTTGTACATGCACACCTTTAATCCCAGGACTTGGGAGGGAGAGACAGGAGGATTGCTGAATTTAGGGCCAGCCATGACTCCATAGTAAGACTGTGTTTCAAAACACTTCAGGGTCGCCATTGGCTACATAATCAGTTCAAGAGTAGCCTGGGCTACATGAGACACCCTCTTCTCCAAATGTGGCATTAAATTTGTAGTTAGAAAACATGTTTGTATGGGCAGTGATGTGTTGAGCCAGAAAGCGCAAACCCTATAGAAGATTTCCTCAGGGGATTGACTCCCTGGAAAGTGTGGCTCCAAGCCTTTATCACAGGATGGATTGTAACAGCAATGAGAAATAAATTTAGGCGGGAAAATATAAACACCCTAGCAGAGACTGTGTCTACCTTTGAAGAACTTGATACCACATTATTTACATCTATCTATCTATCTATCTATCTATCTATCTATCTATCTATCTACCTACCTATCTATCTATCTAAGACAGGGTTTCTCTGGGTAGCTCTGGCTGTCCATGCTACAGACCAGGCTGGCCTCGAACTCAGAGATCTGCCACCTCTGTTGTGCTGGGATTAAAGGCGTGCGTGCGCTGCCATCCTCCGCCGCCGCCACCACTCAGCTTTCTTTCTTTCTTTCCTTTTTTTTTTTTTTTTTTTTTTTTTTTTTTTTTTTTTGGTAGG
The DNA here is from genome assembly GCF_000001635.26 of Mus musculus. Taxonomy (NCBI): domain Eukaryota; kingdom Metazoa; phylum Chordata; class Mammalia; order Rodentia; family Muridae; genus Mus; species Mus musculus. The sequence goes on from NC_000068.7 coordinate 153,639,106, forward strand.
GGGATTTCCTGTGTGCTGCCACAGAGTATCCGGTAGTGTAAAGGACTGATGAAAAAAAAAAGTAGAGAATGTGAAAAAACACCTGTAGCCCCAGTTCTTAGAAAGCAGAAGCAGGCTGGTCTGTGTATTAAATTCTAGGCCAGCCAAAGGTATACAGCGAGACTCCTCAAAAACAAAAGCAAACAAACAAAAAGCTCAAAAACGTTTACCATGGGTGTGGGGGAGGGGCAGTACATTTGCAGCGCCCCCTGAGCGTTTTAGGAGCACTCATGCTGGAAGTGCCCTGCGGAGGACCACTTTTTTTTTTTTTTTTTTTTTGTCCCCGGTTCCCATAGCCTTGCTCAGGAAGGAGAAAGTGCCAGTTAGAGCAGCAGGAAATGCGTGCCTAGAGGCCTCCTTTCCAACGCACCTCCCACCCCCACTTCAGACTTAAAGAGGGACCTGCTCCCTTCATTCACTTTAAAATATCCCTCTCCCTCCTCTGCCTCAGCCCTCAAGTGAAAAGCCTTTTAAAGCAGGGCCTGCTCAGGTGGGGACTCCTACTGTGAAGCTCACCAGGACCCACAGTTCCCCTACTGGAAAGATCTGAGCTGCTCTAAAATGCCGCCTTAAAGCTTTTCCTTAAATTAAGCTTTTAAATGTTGTAAATTCTTATCTGATTGAGAGGAATAATATCCCTTGTCACCTTGATCTGGTTGGTCTGCCGGTCTGCCGGCCGGATTCCTCCAGATTCAAGACATTCCATCCCAGCCAGGCCTCACTTTGGGCCTAAGGGCCATGTTACTAGGAAAAAAAAAAATTGAACAACAAAACACAACTCTTGGTTGTTATCCTCATCTTAATCTCCAGCTTAGCACCTCTGTCCTAACAGCACTTCAAAAAAAATGAAGTTGACTTAGATAGTCTTGCCATCTCTGTAAAAAGATGTGCATGTCCTCTATGGACAAAGGAAGGACAAAGGATTATTATAGATTAAGAGAAGAGAAAGCCAGGCATGATTAGTGATAAACCAGTCTGCCTCCACCTTAGACTTGAAAGCAATCTTGTAGTAAGGACAAACTAGATTCATTACTGCTTACAAATAAATCTATTTTTCAGCTCATACCTGAGATTACAGCTGGGAGGCTGAGGCAGGAGAATTGCTACAAATTTGAGAACAGGTCTGGTTACATACCAAATTCCAGATGAACAGGTCTGGTTACATACCAAATTCCAGGTCAGTCTGGCTTCTTTCTGTCTCTGTCTCTGTTGGCCTACCGTTGCCCCCCATCCCTGTCCCCTCAAACACACACACACACACACACACACACACACACACACACACACACACATGCACACACACAGCCTGTGTGAGCACTCTCATGTACACAAACAGTGTAAAGAAACTGAAAAAGAGAAGATAAGGTTTGAAGTGTAGCTTGGTGGTAGAGTCCCCATCTAGCATTCAAGAATCTCGGGGATTTGATTTCCAGCTAGTACTGAGAAGGGAGGAAGCCAGGAAAGAAAGGGAGAGGAACTCGTCCTCACTCAGGATGCTGAAGAGACCACTAAATTTTGAAATTGGTTCTCAGGTTGCATGGAAGCCAGCGTGCTAGGTAGGAATCAAATCCATGTTTTGTTTCTATCTTTACACGTGTAAGTGATTGAAAACAGCCCTGAAAACAGCCCTCCAAGAGATTTAGCACAGTTGGGAGAGTACTTGGCTAGGGTGTAAGGAACCCTGATCACCCGCTTGGCTGCAGAAGCAGGTGAAGGAACACATGCCTGTGATTTCAGCATTTAGGAGCCAGAGGCAGGGGGATCAGAAGTTCAAAGTCGTCCTTGACTGCACGGTGAGGCTGAAGTCACGTGAGACGCTGTCTTTAAGAAAGAATGAGCCCTTTGTGGATATTCTTATTTCCTTTATGTTTGTTTTTCAAGACAGGGTCTCACTAACTAGATCTGGCTTTTCAGGAACTCACTTCATAAACCAAGCTGGGCTGGAACTCAGAGACCCTCCTGCTTCTACTTCCCATGTGCTAGGATTAAAAGTATATGTCACTACGCCTGTCTGTTATTCCTAAAGGGAACTTTTAATTCTTCAATTTCTCTTTACGTTTTGTTAGTGAACTTGCTTGTTTGTTTAAAAGTCCCTCCAAAACTAGACTGGCCATGTCTTTAATCCCAGCATCGGAGAACGGAGAACCAGAGGCAAGAGGATCTTTGTAAATTCAACGCCAGCATGGATTACAGAGCAAGTTCCAAGACAGTAAGGGCTACACACAGAAACCCTGTCTCAAAAAGCAAAAACAAAACAAAATCAAAAACCTTCCAAACTATTTTAAGTGACTCCTTTGGCATTTATTTTAGAAGTTGAATTCCTCAAGTCACAATGTTTCCCTTTAAAGATCCTTTTGCATCTCAGCACTAAGGAGGCGGAGGCAGGAAGATGTCTGCAAGTTCCAGGCCAGCCTGGTCTACATAGTGAATTCCAGGCTAGCCTGGGCTATGGAGAGAAACCCAGTTTCAAAATAAAAATAAAAAAATTAAAAATTAAAAACCAAATCAATTAAAGATCCTTTTGCCTAAGCTCCATGGGATATTAAAGCTATCCACCTGGGACATTTGCCTTTTAAAGAACCTATTGCCAGTTCCTAGTTTGAGGCAGGGGTGATAATGCCTGTACCTTTCAGAAATCTCACCCCTCATTTCAAATTCATGGGGGGAATTACTTTGCCGGAGAAAATGAGGCCCAGGTTCTCTATTGTCTGCTCTGTTTTTCTCCTTGGAACAATTATAAAATGAATGCCTGGTGCGACCCCATAGAGAATTGCAAAGTTGGTCTCTGCTGGATGCTGTGAACCTGGCTGGGGGTTTAACTTGAGAAGTGTTACCTGAGGAAAGTTTTCTTCTAAAATACTTTCCTCTTCTGAGATACAGAGGAGCCCATTCAGTCATTCAATCAGGAAGGCCCTAGCTATTTAATAAGTACCTACTCTGTGCTGGGAACAAAGGGCATGATGACTCCTTCTGTGACTTTGTGTCTAAGGTATATTGTTTGTTTGTTTGTTTCTCTTTTCTTTTCTTTCCTTTTCTTTTCTTTTCTTTTCTTTTTTTAAACAGGGGATTGAATCTGGGGTCTCTTGCATGCTAGACAAGTGTTTAGCATTGTTTGAAGAGCCACCCAAAGACGACACTGCGAAGGAGAAGAAATCTAGGCAGTGAGCGGCTGTCAGCAGGTTTTATGGGCTGTACAGTCAGTGAGGGGAAGGAGAGGAGTGGCTAGGTCTGACAGGAGTGGAGGTGGGTGAGAGGGATGTACGGGGGTCTGTCATTTCTTAACTGCCCAACTAGTCTCTGTCTAGAATATTTTTCTCGGCCCAGCCTAAGCAGGGTTATTTGCAGGCTGTGATGTGAACTTCAGGAAGCTTGGAGGAAGTAGTCCAGAACAGGCAATCTGGACCCAGAAGTGAGTGGGAAGTAGACTCGGTAGCCAGGGGCAACACTGAGGTCCAAGGCTTCAGTGCCTGCTGTGATGTCTGTACCCAGAGAGGGAAAGCCACAAGCTTCCCTAGGTCCCTCACTGGCTCCCAGAGGGGAGGAGAATGAACTTGGCTGCTGATGTTTGCCTTGCCCTGTTCCTTCCCTCTTGAGGATCAAGAGTGTTCTTCTAGGAAGTTTAAGGGATGCTAGCTGGCTTGTCTGAAGGCAGGGAAGTGTATGAAGTAATGAAAGGAGAGATTCGGTAGACACGTGTTTACTGAGTGCCTAATTTGAAGTAGAGGTGGCACTTGATCTTGGTAAGCAAATAGGGTGGATGACTTAAAGTCACATCAGGGGGCTGGAGTGTTGGCTTAGTAAGTGTGAGACCCTGGGTTCCAGACCCCAGCACTGCCACTACCACCAACAAACTAATGAACACCAGTACCAGTCAAGAAAACAGTCAGTGGGCCATGGGGGACTGTAGGGGGCTTAAATGAAAGGACCAGAGCTAGAGGCATGAGTGTTCCTGTGGAAAATGAAGTGTGGAGTGTGCTTGGCCTGTAAAGGCGCCGTCTAAGGACACAACAATCAAGCCTGAGCACTTTACAATGGGTTTCTTTCTCTTACCTCGGCTGGGAGAACCCCTGCCGTCATTCTGGGGAATGGGCCTCACTTTCATTATTATTCCAATTAAAGTTGGGATGAGGTCTAACTTCTCAGCTTCGTACACAAGGTGGGAGAGGGGGGTTGCGAGAGAGGTAGGGGATCAGGCTGGTATTGTTCCAGCTCTTCCACAGAGCCAGCTGTGGCTCTCAGGCAAACCTTCTCCCCTAGTTCAGCCTTAATTTGCCTCAACTGTAAAACAGGGCTCTTCATTCTTGAGGCAGTATGAATGAAGATCCTGAGTAAAAATGGGCTAGCCTTGAAAGCCAGGTGCCCAGGGGACAGGGATAGGAAGAGCCAGGAGAATGTTCAATGGAGCAGAAAAACATTTCCACTAAAGTTCTCACTAATTTTGTTGTTTATTTGTGTGTGGATGTCTGGGTGTGTTCTCCTGCCACAATGTGTGTGGAGATTAGAGGACAGTTTTCTAGAGTCACTCTTTCTACCATGGGATTCCTGGGAATTGAACTCCGGTCATTAGGTTTTGTGGCAAGCACCTTTACCTGCTGAGCCCACCCTCACCGCATTTTAAAACAAAGTCGTCTCTATCCCACACTGCCCTCCATCTCTACAGCTGAGGATGATCTCGAATTATTTTTAATTAATTTACTTTTACTCCTATGCACGTGTATGTGATTCTGTCAGTTTATGTGCATCTTATGTATGCAGGACCTGGAGTTACAAGCAGTTTAAGCTGTCTGACAGGGGTGTTAGGGAACTGAACCAACCGGGGTCCTCTCTGAAGAGTGAGCAGTGCTTTTAATTGATGAGCCATCTTAACCGCCCAACCTAGAATGTTTGTTTGTTTGTTTGTTTGTTTCGGAAACAGGCTTTTTCATTCCCCAGGTACTCAGGCTGTCCTGGAACTCACTCTGTGGATCAGGCTGTCCTAGAACTTAGCTTCTGCTTATCCTATTACCTGCTTCTTCTTCCCGAGTGCTGGAATTAAAGGCTTGTGCCACCATTCCAGGTCACCTTGAATTTTTGATCCACTTGTGTCTCCATCTCTCTCAAGAGTGCTGGAATAACTGGTATGGGCTCTTATATCCAGTTTTATTCCACTATAAGACTATGGTTGGCTATCTATCTATCTATCTATCTATCTATCTATCTATCTATATTTTATGTGCATTGGTGTTTTGTCTGCTTGTATATGTGACAGTGTTAGATCTTGGAGTTACAGACACTTGTGAGCTGCCATGTGGGTACTGGGATTTGAACCTGGGTGCCCTGTAACTAGTCAGTGCTCTTAACCATTGAGCCATCTTTCCAGACCCCATACACTATGGTTTTATATAACAACACCTTAATGAATTTTCAATGAGCTAGGCACTGTGTGAGATGCCTTCTGTGTATTTAATAATAGAATTGTTCAACAAACTTTGAAGTAGCTAAAGTTATTATCTCTGTTTTAAAGATGATGGAGGCGTATTGAATCTAGGCTTGGGTACTCATTAAAATACCCCACAGTGAGGAGCAGAATATACATATACACACATTTATGTATATGTGTATATATGTATGTATGTACGTATATATGCACACAAATTTATGTCCATATATATATAAAATCTCACTGTCAAAAGCTTCCCAGTAAGGCAGCTGGGGGCGTGGCTCAGTGGTAGAGTGCCTAGCATGTATAAATTCTGAGTTTAGGGCTGGCAATATGGCTTAGTGGGTAAGAGTACTGACTGCTCTTCCAAAGGTCTTGAGTTCAAATCCCAGCAACCACATGGTGGCTCCCAACCACCTGTAATGAGATCTGACCACCTCTTCTGGTGCCTGAAGTTAGCTACAGTGTACTTATATAATAATAATAAATAAATCTTTAAAAAAAATTTTAAAATTCTGAGTTTAGCTCCCAGTACTGCTAAATTAACTAATTAATAATAAATTAAGCCAGGTGTGGTGGTGCACATCATCTTTAATTGCAACACTGTTGGGCGGAGGCAGAGGCAGAGGCAGAGGCAGAGGCAGAGAGATAGATAGATAGATAGATAGATAGATAGATAGATAGATAGATACCCACAGCTGCTCTATGATAGCAGGGCCAAACACAAATATCAACCAATGGATGTGTTCATTCATCAGCACAAGGGTGAGAAGCATTTGTATAGCTTTATTTTAACAGTCTCAAGTACCCCAGGCTGGCCTTGAACCCTGATCCTCTTACACCTCCCAGGATCTAGAATCACAGGCCCAGCATGACTGTACCCAGCTACAGAGGAGAGGATTGTTGTTTTTTCATCCTTGTGTGGCAGGGTCTTGTGGTAACTGGCTGGTGGCTTAGAAGTCATGGAGACCCTGCTGCTCTTGTCTCTGAGTTTGTGGAGGTTTGCCAGTAGTGTTTACTGTAATGACCGCTCATAGTGATTACAGCCAGGATGGTAGTCACTGTTCATTCAGATCAGGGTTGGGTTTGTAGCTCTGTGGTCCAGGGCTTGCTGATCTTGTGCAGGGCTCAGGGGCTCCATCCCTAGTGGCGTTTGCACACAGACATCTGTGATTTAAGCCCCTTAGTTTTACATTCAAGAAACAAAAAACAAGCTGGGGTTGGTGGCACAAGCTTTCTGCTCTAGCTCTTGGGAGGCAGAGGTGGCAGGGTTGCTAGAAGTCTGAGCCTGACTGGCCTACAAAGAGAGTTCAGAAAAAGCCTGGAGTATAGACTAAGAGTCCTCCCCCTCTCCTTCAACAAAGAATGAAGAAAAAAACATATACAAAGGGATGCCCTTGCTCTTAACAAACAGGAAGTATTTGGGAAAGACATATACTAGCACCTGTTTATTCTCTCAGACAGGAAAATAAATGCACGTATATGCAGGAGGCAGATTTAAAAGCAAATGAGGCAAAATATAAACAAGTGGGCAATCTGCTTTTAAATTTTGTATATTCCTTGTATTTGTATTATGACTTTAAAAAATTGTTTTTCATTTATTTATATGAGGGCAATTTTTCAAGACTCCCTTTCTTTCCACGATGTTGGTTCTGGTGATTGAACTCAGACTTGACAAGTGTCTTTACCCACTGAGCCATCTTACCAGCCCTCTAGATAAAGTGTGGCACTTTAATACCAGTACTTAGGAAGCCGAGGCAAGTGAATCTCTGAGTTCAAAGCCAGCCTGCTTTACATTGGGTGATTCAAGCCAGCCAAGGCTACATAAACCCTATTTCAAAACTCAAACAAACAAAACTTGTCTTATTCATAAAGGATTCTCTCAAGTAAAGTTTTATCATAAAGCATACATTAAAACTAGGCCTGGGGGCTGGCGAGATGGCTCCGCAGGTAAGAGCACTGACTGTTCTTCTGAAGGTCCTGAGTTCAAATCCCAGCAATCACATGGTGGCTCACAACCATCCGTAGTGTGATCTGATGCCCTCTTCTGGTGTGTCTAAAGACAACTACAGTGTACTAACATATAATAATAAATAAAATCTTAAAAAACAAAACAAAGCAAAACTAGGCCTGGTAGTATATAATTCTGGCACTTGGGAGGTAGAAGTAGACAAGATTAGAAACTCAAGTTCTCCCACAGGGCAAGGCCATTCTGTTTTACTAGAAACTGTGACTCCAAAGAAAAGCAAACAAGGGCTGAAGAGATGGCTCAGCAGTTAGGAGCATTAAATCTTCCCGAGGATCCAGGTTAGACTCCAAGCACCCACAGCATTTGGAACTCCAGTTCCAGGGAATCCAACACCTCCATCTGACCTCCACAGAAACCAAGCGCACGTGCAGTACACAGACAGACAGACAGACAGGCAAAACACTTGTGCATATAAGATAGAAACAAATCTTAAAGCCAGGCAGTGGTGGTGCACGCCTTTACTCCCAGCCTTGGGAGGCAGAGGCAGGTGGATTTCTGAGTTCGAGGACAGCCTGGTCTACAAAGTGAGTTCCAGGACAGCCAGAGCTATACAGAGAAACCCTGTCCCGAAAAACCAAAATAAATAAAATAAAATAAATGCCTCCCTCTTCCAACCAGGTTTCGCTCCACTCTTCCCAAACTCAGGCTGATGCTCTTTGCTCTGTCTTTTTACGGGCAGTCTTGTGGCTCAAGTGAGTTGACCAATATGGCCAATGGCTTTTCAAACTGTAAAGTTTTGTGCTCTCTGGAGATTATTTTCTTTCTTTCAACAAGGTCTCATTGCATGACCCTGGCTGACCTGACTTGTAACGGAGACCAGACTGGCCAGAGATCATCCAGTCTGCCTCTGAAGTGCTGGAATTTAAAGGTATGCATCACCATACCTCCCTGGAGGTAGTTCTCTTTCTTTCTTTTTAAAAATAAGTTTATTATTTTGTATGTATGGGTATTTAGCTTCTTGTGGAAGTCAGAAGAGGGTGTCTGGGCTCTGGAATTGGAGTTACCTATAGTTGTGAGCTGCCATGTGGGTGCTGGAAATTGACCCCCGTTCCTCTGGAAGATATGCCAGTGCTCTTAACCACTGAGCCATCTGTCCAGTTCTGTCTGTAGTTTTCTTACTCCCATTTTCCTTAACTTTTCCTTCTGGGTGTGGAGAAGGGGGATTTTAGACAGTGTCTCACACAGCCACAGTCCAGTCTGGTGTGGAACTTGCTCTGTCACTGAGGTTGGCCTTAAATTCCTTAAACTCCCAAGTGCTGGGATTCTAGGTAGGATCCACCATGCTTTGATTCTCTTGACAGTTAGAGTCATTCCCAAGCGACAGACCAAGACCACCTGCTCATCCAGACTCTTTTAAGGCATCCTCTTTTGCACCAACTTCCGGACACACTTCAGAGCCCTGGCAGTCAAGACATTCCTGCGGTTCCTCTTCCCTAGGGGGCCAGGTCCAGGCCGGGCTGGGCTTTCTCTCCTTTTGTCTTTTGACCAGTCTACTCTTTTTTAAGTAGAAAAGGGCCCAGGAAGTGTTAAGACTTGAAGTTCCCCAAATAGTCGCCATTTGCCCATTTACTCACTAACCAGGAAGAAGGGCAGGAGGAAAGCTGTGTTTAACAGGAGTTAGAACCCCAGAGGCAAGAGACCTGTGGAGATTCATTCATTCATTCATTCAACCAACTTGTATTGAGTTAATTCCTTTTGATGCTAGCCTCCCTGTGGACCTGTGCTCCTAGAGAGATGTGGCTTCCAGTTTCCATCTAGATGGAAGATGGAAGCCACCTCTGCCCCGCTAGGAGATGCAGACAAGACTATACAAAACAATCTCAGATGGGTTTCAGTGTTATAGGATTTGAAGACTGTTCTGTTTGGTGATAAGAAAGCCTCTTCTTGTGACAGATCTGGGGAAACAAAGTCTGAAAGGAGGAAAGAGGCCAAAGCTTTCCTTAGAAGGACAATGCTTGGTGTGTAGGAGGAGCAGCAAAGCAGAAGAGGTTGGAGTGAAGTCAGGGAGCCAACAAAATAAAAGATCCGTGAAAGCTGAGCCTGCACGTGCTAGGCCTTGTATCGAGCCGAGCCTTTGCAATCATTCGATTTGTTTATCCCTTTAACATATATTTATTTAGTGTCTACTTTAGTGATCACCATCTAATGTATGGAGACAGACAAGCAGGAAAACAAATAAACATGAACGCCAGGTGCCTATCATAAGTATTTGTGTTTCTCCAGTGGTTCAGCGTGGGCCTTTTGGCCGAGGCAGCCCTAAGCTGCAGGGTAGGGCTCCTCCCCAGCTGGCACGAGGAACCCAGGTAGTTGGGGGAACATGTATGCTTTTTCTTCCTCCAAGGCCTCCTCTCCCCTCAAGATGGCTGACAAAGGCCAAGCTAGGTGAAAGCAGGAAGCAGAACGGGGGTCCCCAGCGGGTGACCCATAGGGCCACTACAGCGCCCTGGACAGCTTTGCAGCGGAGGGATGGTCGAAAAGCCAATGCAGGGTTGCTGTGTGACTCCAGCAGGAGCTCTTCCCTCTCTGGGCCGCTCATCCAGACCTGTGAATGTGCTTGTATGTGCGTGTGTGCATCTGATCTGGATTGGGGGACAGGAAAGGGGGTGTCTCAGGTGGAGAGGGCTGGGAGCTATCCGTGGGCTCTGGTCATCTAGGAGGGTGACCCGCAAGGCATAGGGGGCCCAGGGGAGGCTCCCGAGGAGGCAGGGCGAGGAAGCTCGGGAGGGATTTCAAATCTCCCTCGCCCGTCCCCTAGGCCCGGCCGGCCGGTGAGTGGCTGCGGCGGGGGCGCCCCCCGGGCGGGGGCGGGGCCAGGGCCGGGCCCGGGCTACAAGGGCAGCGGCGCCGCCCCCTCCCCACCCACTCCCGTGCGCGCCCGGCCCGTAGCGTCCTCGTCGCCGCCCCTCGTCTCGCAGCCGCAGCCCGCGTGGACGCTCTCGCCTGAGCGCCGCGGACTAGCCCGGGTGGCCCACTGGCGCGCGGGCGAGCGCACGGGCGCTCCAGTCCGGCAGCGCCGGGGTTAAGCGGCCCAAGTAAACGTAGCGCAGCGATCGGCGCCGGAGATTCGCGAACCCGACACTCCGCGCCGCCCGCCGGCCAGGACCCGCGGCGCGATCGCGGCGCCGCGCTACAGCCAGCCTCACGACAGGTGAGCGCCACGCGCCCCTCGTGGGCTGGGACCTGGTGGTTGGGGCTGTGTGGGTTCCGGGACGACAGGTCCCCTGGTGGCGCCTGGATGTTTGCCGGGGTTGGGGAGAACGGGGCGCGTGGCGCTTAGCGGGACGGGGACACGGGACTGGGCACGGGGACAGAGGAAGCGAAGTCCCCGCTGCACTCCGCCACTCTGAAGAGTTGAGGGAAGGAGACCTGCAGCAACTTTTCTGGAGTGTAGAGTTGAGAACACTTGGGAGCGGAGTGGGGCCCGAGCGGTGGCTGTCCCCGGGACCCAAAGTCCTTACCTAGCCCAGTTCTTACCCAGAGCCTCCTCGGGGAGGAAAGGCTGGGATGTAGAGGCAGAAGTTGTTTTGTCAATGTAGTAGTGGTTGTGGATCCGTTCTGACTTGGAACCTCGCACTCCCAGGTTGGGATGGCGCTCTGGGTACCGGCAAGTGGGGATGCTAGATGGGCGTTGTCCCCGGGGTCCTCCGGAGCGGAGCCTCTTGTGCTGCAGCGTTGCCGGCTGCTGGGAGGGGCTGGCTGAGCACACCTGGCCGGGGAGGAGCCAGCGGGGGGCGGTTCCTCACCTTGCCGGCTGCCCTAGGGGCTCACTTTCCATTCTTAGCCTTCTTCCGGGGTGAGGTGGCCCCACTACCTAGTCCATACACTGAGTCCTTAATTATAAAATGACCCTCTGCCTCCACTTCCTAGCGGTTAATCGTCCGTGCTTCAGGGATTGCTTAGGGATACCTGTGGAATCCGTCCAGGCTAGAGGTTGCAATCAAAGCGGAGACCTACTTACTGCGTTCCCAAGGTTGGACTGCACGGAGGGGAAGAGTTTCTTGCTCCAGTCTCACCTGTGGCAGCGGCAGTCCTGTGATCTCCATGCCTCTGCCTGTGATTCCCTGTGATTTCTGCTTTGCACTCGGAAGCATATGAATTAAAATGAATTAAGGCCTCAGTAGAGTGCTTCCGGACTTGTGGATGTTGTGGGCTTTGGGCTGGTGACACTCACCGACCTTCCTCTGTCCACCAGGCCCGCTGAGGCTTGTGCCAGACCTTGGAAACCTCAGGTATATACCTTTCCAGACGCGGGATCTCCCCTCCCCCATCCATAGTGCCTTGGGACCAAATCCAGGGCCTTCTTTCAGGTAAGCTACCCACCACCACTGCATTACACCTCCCAGCTTCAAGGTAAACTTCCGTAAGGTTGGTAATACACCAAGCACCATCTTTATTGTGTGGTTGGCCTCATTACCTCCCGGCACATGGTTGGAAGCAGACTGCCCATCTCGGGCAAGCACTGTCTTGGATTTGTGCTTAAGTCCTACTATTGCAAAAGCAATTACAGTTCTATCCATGTGCTTTAGTTGCTATAGAAGGCCATGTGCAATAGAAACAGTTCACTAAGATTAGGGAGGAAGCCAGCTTGTGGGGTCTTCAACCCCCCCATCTTCAAGGTGGGATAAGCACTCAATGGCACAGCACCTGGAGTAGGCCTCAGTATGCGAATGTTGAGGTACGCTGGGCCGAGCGGAATGGAAAGTCACCCCTGCCAGCCCCTCCTTTTCCTGCCTCCCCGAGGTACTGTGTTTCATTCTCAGCTATGGAGGCATTTCTGAACCATCATTGTCTGTGGCTGGGGAGTTGGCAGGAAGGGCTGTCTTTGTTTCCTTTTTAAAAAAAATTTATATTTTATTCTGTACGTGTGTGCACGAACAGGCCATCACTGTGAAGGTCAGAGGAAAACGTGTGGCAGGCAACATACTCTACCATGTGGGTCTGGAGATCAAACTAAGGACACCAGCCTTGGCTGCAAGTGTCTTTACCTGCAGGGCCATCTCCACTCCATCACCGACCCCTTTGTTCCCTGTTGGAAAAGGGCTGTGTTGTTTATGGTTTTGGGCCACTTTTTTTTTCCTCCTTCCCCCTCTATGTTTGAGGATTGCTAAAGGTGTAATTGACAAGCTAAGCAAAATCCTTCACCTTTCCTGTTGGGGTGGGGAGAGCTGAGACAAAGGGGCTGGTGAGGCTGCTGGGGCCAGCCACATCCTTCTTAAAGCCATAGGCCCAACTCTTACCCCTACAAAGGTTGGGGGAGGGGAGAAGAGGATCTTGGAGCTGCAGGGGGCTGAGGGAGGAGGAAGGGAGGTGGGGCTGGCGAGGCTGCTTCCCTGCTTGCCCTTCCTCCAGCCATGTGGTGCCTCTGACCCAGAGACTCCTGTCACCCTTCATTATCACAGCCCAAGGCACCCGATTACAGTGGACATTTGGACAAGTACGCCATCCAGGGAAGTGTCCTTTGGCATTCCTTTGTCCCAAACCAACTTCCATGTCGGCGCCACCTCTAGTTCTGGATACCATTTCCAAGATAGCGCTTGCTAAATCTGGTTTCCTGTTTTTTTTTTTTTTTCCTCCTCTTTCTTTTTTCCATAAGAAATAGGGCCTTCTGTGTTGCATAAAGGTGTTCTTTACCCCCAGGTAGTGGCATGCATCACCAGGCCTGGCCTCAGCTGTATTCTGTTGGGTGGTCTGGCCTGTTCTGGCCTGGCCTGTTTCTACCTCAACCTACTAATCTCCCTCCATTTCCTTCCTCAGGCCATGTCTAAATGTTGCTCATGTCTTTTGCGAAGTGTGACTGTGTGCGCACGCGCGTGTCTCAGGGACCCCTTTATAGGTTGTAGGACGGAGGCTCTGGGAGATCTAGGCACTTCCATTGTTGTGACTAGCTTTGAATAGGGGACATTTACACTTTAACATTTTCCGCCATCTCAGGATGGATTGCTCTGCAGAAGGACAGATGCCCAGGGCAGATATTCAGGTATGTCTGTCTCTGGCTGACACAGGTACATTGGCTGCTGTGTTGAGTTAGTTTCCTGAGGCTCTCTCCTAGCTGAGATCCCACCAGTGGCAAGAAGGGTCACATGGGATCCAGGATAATTTTAGATTAGTGAACTGATTGCTCACTCAGAGTTGAGTAAAAAGCCCCCTGTAAGCCGGGCGGTGGTGGCGCACGCCTTTAATCCCAGCACTCGGGAGGCAGGGGCAGGTGGATTTCTGAGTTCGAGGCCAGCTTGGTCTACAGAGGGAGCTCCAGGATAGCCAGGGCTACACAGAGAAGCCATGTCTCGAGAAACCAAAAAAAAAAAAAAAAAAAAAAAAGCCCCGTGTCTGCAGGGTAACAGGATGCTGAAGCAGCGTCCTCAGCAGGGCCCAGGATTGACATTCTGCTTATGAGGGTATGTCCTAGGCCTCACTTGGTCTATCTAATAAAGTGAACAAGGGAGAATCTTTCTTTTTCTTTCTTTTTTTTTTTCTTTATGGCTTGCCTAACATTTAAAAAAATTTTTATTTTATTATGTATGTGAGTACACTGTCACTTTCTTCAGACACACCAGAAGAGGGCATCAGATCCCATTACAGATGGTTGTGAGCTACCACGTGGTTGGTGAGAATTGAACTCAGGACCTCCGGAGGAGCACTCTTAACCACTGAGTCATCTCTCCAGCCCTGGGAGGCTTGTTTTTTTTTTAAGGAGCTAATTACTGTCTAATTGCTGGAGATGCTAAAGTTCGGGTAATAGAAAAGGACGCCAGGGAGTCAAATGCTGAGGATGTAGTTCAGTAGTAGAACCCTTCCTCAGCCAGCATGAGGCCCTGGGTTTAATCCATTGTACTGTGCGCACATAAAAACAATACATTCTAGCTTTTGTTTGCTTTTTGAGCCTTGCTGTGTATCACTGGTGTTCCCGGCTAGATTGATGCTTGTTATGACCTATGGCGTGTAGCACAGCCTGGCCGTTATTTTGCTTCGGTGCTTTGTGCTTAGATTATGGGCATGAGCCGCGAGTCTTGCTTGCTTTTGTTCTTGCTGGGGATTGAATGGGGGGGGCTGTTTATGATATGCAAGTCCACAACCTCAGAACTACACATAGTCTCACTGGGGTGTTGTAGGCAAGAGTCTTGCTGTAGGTAGGCTTAATGAGAGCTGGGTTTCAAGTCTGTCTCTGTCCAGCTCAACATTTTGTGTTCACAGTTTTGAGTGACTGGTTTTTCAATGGGCCTTATTGGTGACCAGCAGCGTTTAATGCTCTATTGTAGGGTAAGGCTTGATCTTTACTTGGCGCTGCCCCCTCAAAGGAAAAGAAAAAAAAAGCAGGTGTGCTGGGACAGCAAGCGAATTTGTTTGCTGCCCCTAGGTTTCTGTTACTGAATCTGCTTGAAAAAAATTTTTTTTTCCCCTGACCAGTGAGCTCTTCTAGCGCACAGCTTGAGGTGTGAGTAAGAGTTTGTGAGCTTGTGTTTTTGCCTCCCCTGGACCTAGGCTGTATAATCAATCAATCCCTTGCGCTCCTGTCCAAGGCTTAGCCTGTGTGGATGTCAACAACAGAACAAACTGAGGAAGAACGCCTGGGAGAGGGAAGAGGCTAGCTGATCTTCTGCAGTTGTTTCCATGATGTGCAGCCACATTTACTTCCGATTGTATGTGTGCTGGGGCTACGAGACCAACTTGGGGTCATATTACCAACTCCATCACTGCTTCCTGAGGCTCCATGAATGGGCTGTACTGATTTTTTTTCAGCTGCAGCAGGGGGTTGAGCATCATGTAGTTGAAGAAGCGCTTGATGAGTCCAGGGACCTGGTGAGAGATGGTTGCTTAGGCTAGCCATATCAGAAGGTGGGTACTGGAGGTAGGGCTTACCTGTGTTTTACCAAAGGCAGAGTAGAACAAGGATTAGGAAAACCCTGAAGAAATGTGTTCTTCCTTGCTCTGGACAAAGAGGGACCAGCAGCAACAGTGTAGTTCAGGTGCCTGAACTTGTCTTTGTTAGACTAGTCTGCCTCTGTTCTCTGATGATTACAATTATACCTTCCTTAATATTTATATTTTTTGTATATGAGTACACTGTAGCTATCTTCAGACACACCAGAAGAGGGCACCAGATCCCATTAAAGATGGTTGTGAGCCACCATGTGGTTGCTGGGGATGGAGTTCAGGACCTCTGGAAGAGCAGTCAGTGCTCTTAACCTCTGAGCCATCTCTCCAGCCCCACGTGCAGGTTTCTCTACTTGAACATGGTCCCTTCTATCTAGCAGGAGCTGTCCTCATCTGCCTTTCAGTAGTTCTCCTTAGTGGCTGTGTAAAAATCTCTTCTTTTCCAGGTTTAATACAAACAGTCACTTGTTTGCAGATTTCGCTATGACATTACAATGACTGGACCACTCATCTGCTTATCTTTGATTATTTTAAAATTTGATGAGAGGTTCTGGAGAGATGGCTCAGCAGTTAAGAGCACTGGCTGTTCTATGAGAGGACCCAAGTGGTGGATTCCCAGCATCCACAACTCTATAACCCCAGTTCTAGGCGATCTGATGCCCTCTTTTGGCCTCTGCAGGTAGCAGACACACACACACACACACACACACACACACACACACAGAGTATACATGCAGACAAAATACTTTATACAGAAAATGAAAGTAAGATTTTACTTAAAGATTATTGAAATGGGGTCTTGCCTAGTAGACCTGGGTACTTGTTCTGTAGTCTAGGCTGGCCTCAAACTTTTGGTTTTAGTCTCCAGAGAGCTTGTGGCAGGAGAGAAAGCCACATTCTGGGCTTGATACTTATTTATTTATTTATTTATTGAATCTGTTGAAAGTACACGTCCATCAATGCCCACTTCTATCACAGGTGACATGAGGGTGTGTAAGGTGATTTTTGGAACTTGGCAGAATTTGATTCTGAGACAACAAGGTAGCATGGCTATTTTGGGTAGCATGGTAGTTTGCTTTAATCCTAGTACTCAAGAGACAGAGGCAGATTGGTCTTGAAGTTCAAGGCCAGCCAGGTACCAGGCTCAAAAAACTAAACAAACCCCAAACCAAAACAGTGTGTTGAATGCACTCAAAGCCATGACAGTCCTGTGACAGTCAGGACAACTTGATTGAGGTAGTTTGTTCTCCTTGTTCTCCTGGGGATTGGATTCACATTGCCAGGCTTGGTGGCTTCTTTATGTGATGTGTGGTGAGCCATCTCTCTGACCTTCTGCATTTACATTTTTTTTGGTTTTGTTTTTCAAGATGGTTTCTCTGTGTAGATCTGATTGTCCTGGAACTTGCTCTGTAGACCAGGCAGGCTTCAAACTCAGAGATCCGCCTGCCTCTACTTCCTAAGCGCTGCGATGAAAGGCATGTGTCACCACCACCTGGCTTGCATTATTTCAGTCAAGATTTCATTTTATTTTGTGGGTGTTTTGCCTGTACCTGTCTGCACCATATCCACTTAGTATTCTCAGAGGCCAGAAGAAGGTGTCCTGGAAGAGCAGTGAGGACTAATTTAAGCCATCTTTAGCCTCATACTTAATTTTAACTTATTCTAACTCTGTCCCAGGCCTTGTAAGGACCCCTGCAGTGGCCCAAGTCTCTGATTCTTATGATGTTGTGACCCTGACAAGGCTCTGCTTGCTCTGAGCTGTAGTGTGTCCTCCTGTAGAATGGAGCCTGTCTGCTGTGTTTCACTGTGAGGCACAAGGGAAGTACTCCCAGCACATCTGCTCACAGCTGTCCTTGTGGAACAGGCAGGGGAGGACTCCAGGGAGGCTGTGGGTTCTCAGTGCCTCCACACAGCAGCTCCGGGAATGGAGCAGGTGAGACTCTTTCGACCTCTCTTCCTTGGTTCTGTCCTGAGGCTGGAGGAGAGGCACAGACCTCCATTTGCTCCCCTTCATGATCTTAACCTCCCTCCTTCCTGCCAGGGAGGTTACAGGATGCTGTGGAATAGCTCTTTGGCTGGCTAGCCTGGAAGAGATGGATGGTATCAGCTTTAAATTGCTGGGGTTGGAAGGAGTTCCTGGGCCCCCTCTTGAGTCTAATCGTGGTGTCACTTATGCCTCGTCTGCCACATTGCATTTGATTTTCTGACCTGGTTCCTGCACAACTGCCCGGTTTCTGGGAAAGGCTCAGATGTTACCTTTGCTCCTGAGGTTAGGAAGCTACTTCTTGGAAGGTAAATACAACAGTAGATCATACTTCATGCCACGGAGTGCCCCTGAGACCTGGAGTGGCTGGTGAACCCTTAATAGCATTTAAGGGCCTGTCTGCTTGTCTCTGGAAACATCATTAGTAAGGCCTGCGCCCTCTGGACTGCTTGGGCATTAGAATTGACAGGGTCATTAACTTCTCTCCTGCATAGATTTCTGGGAGATGTATGTTTGTGCTGTTCAGGCTACTTGAAAGCAGAGAGCAGAGAACATTACCTGTGTTCGATTTGACACAGGGTGTCAGCCACACTGGAAAACCCCTTGCAGAGGTAACACCTCTTGAGAAGGAATAGCCAGTTTAGCATTCCTACTAGAAAATTACAGTAGATAAGGCCAGTTGGCTCGTGATAGGAGTTATATTACTCAAGAAGTGCTAGTGTTGAACCGGAAGCCAACATTTAGCCTGAGGCCAAAATGAGGTACCTGAGAAGAGATTTGTTATCTGGAATCACATACCAATCCTTGGTGCTGAGCTGAGTTTCGGCGTCACCAGGCTCTATGAGTGAATATTATGTTCCCTTTGCCTAAGTTATACACCCCTCCCTCAACCCTTTTATTTTAGACAAGGTCTAACTTAGAGCCCTGGATGGCCTAGAACTTACTATGTAGACCAGGAATGTGCACCTGTGATCTTGCCTGGTGTTTGAGGAGGTTAGCAGTCAGATCCCATGAACTGGAGTCATGGTAGCTATAAAGCCACTTTGTGAGGTGTGTGTGTCGTGAACCTCAAGTCAGGTAACTGCCAGGAAACTGCTCTTAACAACTGAGGCATCCCTACAGCCCCAGTATGCAAGGGGGCAGTTCTGCCGTGAAGTCCATCCCTGGGCAGCCAGGTAATGGACCATAATGATGGGGTTCATTTCCACATAGTCCTGCCTGCGGGTCCAGGTGGGTTTGTGGGATGCTGAGGTGCTTTGGGGAAGGTTTGCCGCCCACCTTTCAGACACTGGCTCACTAGGCACCGCTAATGCCCGGGGGAAGGTCCGGGGTAGTTAATCATTGTCAGCGCTGGGCAGCAGGTCCTCTTGGACCTGTGTAGAAAGAGGGCACACACCTGTCTGGCTTCTGGTTGACCCAGATAGGGTCTGTCTAAGGGACTGAAGTCCAAGGCTGTGTGAGAAAACCCACTACTGACCCTGGCTGAGAGGTCACGCATGTCCTTGCTTTAGGCCTGACTCCACACCAGCTCTTGACTCTGCCTCCTCCTCAGAGTGTGCCTCAGGGAGCTTCAGCGTCCCTCTTGTGCCAGGTGGCACTGATCTTGTCTGAGGGGACATGCTCTTCTGATTACATACAGCCCACCCAGCAGCTTTCCTGAGTGTCTGCCTTCCTGGCCTCAGGAAATGGCCACAGTCAACTAGTTAGCTCTACCAAATCATGGTGCCTGGCTGATGGGACCGGATCAAACACTTCCCTTGTCCGTGGGGAGCAGAAGAGAGAGAGTCCTTGTGTTAAGAAAAAGTTGAAGGTTGGGACTGGACCATTTGGCCTAGGAGTCCCATTTGCTGTCTGTGATTCTCTAATGCTAATGCACAGATTAGTCAGAGATCTTGAAGTTTAAAGCCCTGGTGGGACAGGTTAGTTAGCTTTAGCCCAAGAGTGCAGCTAATGCCTGTGTATCCAGTGCGAGGTGCTGACTCTGGACTACTGATGGAACCAGAGGTGTTCACATGCTCTCTTTGCCATGCTTGGGATGCAGTCTAGGCCTCGTGTATAAATTTCAAATACTCTTGTGGGTGTCTGCCATACTATACTGTTCATACTGAGCTGCACAGTGCCCCCAGGTAGGTGCTAAGCCTGTCTCGTACTCTTGGAGCAACACTAGGTGCAACTTCTAGAAAGTTCACTGGGTAGACAGCTGCTGAGTGTTTTAAACAGAGGAAAGAGGAGACTGGAAACCAGGTGGTCAACTGCTCTTTCAGCCAAGTTTCAGAACACGAGTGTATGTGGTGAGTGACTTCCTTCGGTTGTATGGTGAGAAGGAAGAATATTCCAGGCCTAGTGTGACCTGATACCTACGGTATGTGAACCCTTAATTCCAGCACTCAGGAGGAAGAAGCAAGTAGATTCTGAATCTGAGGCCAGGGCTACACAGAGACTCTTGTCTAAAAACAAAAAAGAAAAACAAACAAATAAACAAACCAAACTGGAACAGATTGTCTGCCTAGCATTGTTGACTTGATTATGGAGTTCTCATGCCTGGGATTTTATGTTTATTTGAGACAGGGTTTCTCTGTATCCCTGGCAGTCCTGGAACTCACTCTGTAGACCAGATTGGCCTCAAAACTCAGATATCTGCATGCCTCTGCCTTCTGAATGCAAGCCACCACACCCAGCTATGTCTGAGATGTGTGTGTGCGCGCACGCGTGTGCGTACACCTGCGAGTGCATTCAAGTGTATACGTGTGTATGTACGACTTGATAATGTAGTTATCACACCTGAGATTTGTAGTTAACATACTTCAACGTCAAAAGGGTGGGTACACAGCAGGTGAAGGAACATGGTTCACAAAGGCAGGCCTCCAGTCTCATATTCTGAGGCTGATTGCTAGATGTTCAAAGCTAGACTGAGCTGCCTAGGGATATGGACAGAGTGGACCTCATTTCGTGGGGTTGTAAAAGCCTTTCTTTTTTTGTAAAGATTTTTATTTTGTGGGGGGTGTTTTGCCTGCACCTATGTCTGTGTGTAGAGCACCTGTTAGGGTCCCCTAAAGCTGGAGGATTATGAGCCACCATTTTGGTGCTGGGAATTGATCCCAGTCTTCCGGAGAGAAGAGCCGAGCCGCAAGCCAATGCTTAACCATTGAGCCACCTCTCCACCTTTGATATTTTCTTCTTGTGTAGCCTTGGCTGGCCTGAAACTTGCTATGTAGACCAGGCTGGCCTCACATTCATAGAGAGCTGCCTACCTCTCGCTTCTCAGTCCTGGGATTAAAGGTGCATGCTACCATTCCTGAGTCCTGTGTTACAGTTTTCCTAAGTTTACTGTGCGCCTCATGCCATCTTTAACTCTTGAAGCGTCTCAAGTTCCTGCATTATAGATTTCGACAGCTATAAATAGCTTTAATTTTCTCATGCTGGGAAAAATTCCCTAAGGGCTTGGCTATGCAAATCTTCTGTTAATCTAGCTATATTCCCATTCTTGGTGTGCTTTTTTTTTTTTTTTTTTTTTTTTTAATTTAAAGTTTGATCTACTTGTGTACACACACGAGCTTACATTTTGGGGGGGGGGTGGGAATGCAGGAGCTTCTCCATGTGGGTTTGGGCGTTGGAGTTAGGCCTTTAATCTTCATGGCAGGCCCCCTCTACTGGCTGGCCGTCTAACTCACATGCCCCTGAGCTTTCTATTTTATTATTTCATTCTTACAGTCTAGGGGCAGGGTCACTGTTTTACCATCCATGTCTCCTGTCCCCCACCCCAGTGCTGGGCTTCCAACTCTGGTTCCCGAATGCTAGGCAAGCACTACTGAGATACATTCTCCACACCCTTTGTCCTTTGAGGCAGCATCTCTGTCCCAGGCTGCCCTCAGTCTGTCCTCAGGATCCCTGGTTGGTGCTGTTGGGCCACATTACATTTCATGTGGAAATCTCAGGTTCTTTTCTGCGGCACTTTTCTATTCCAGAATGGGCTCACAGTTGTCTGTTAGAAAGGTGCAGTTTCTGGTTTGTTTGTTTGTTTGTTTGTTTGGAGATAGGATCTTATAATGAAGCCCTGTGTGGCCTGGCAATCCATCGGCCTCTCCCTCCTGAGTGTTGGGATTAAAGGCATGTTACCTGGCCAAGGACAGGTTCTTACATGTACCTATGTCTAATTGGTGTCCACAAAGTTGTAGAGAGTGAATCCGGTCACACAAGCCTCTCAGCCCACCAATGAAGCCCTGGCTAGCTGTCTTAGCTGGCTTACTGGAGGGACAGCTGTACAAGGCCAGGTCTTGGCAGTGGGATGAGGCTGTCAGGCAGGTCAGAGGTCACTCCTGGTAACTGCTACAGCCTCTGATAGTGCTTCTCCACCCTCCCTTCAGAATTTGGGATTCAGCACCCGCTGATGAGAGAGGGAATGAGTGACAGGCCAACTGACCAATGGGGCCCAGAGGATGGGCTGGGGTGGGGCTTGTGCTGCCACGGAGAGGAGGGTAGCCTGTCTGAGATGAAGGGAAGAAGGAAGGAGACCTGGAGACAATAAACAAAGAAAGGGGTCATGGGGGAAAGAGTACACTGGTTTCTTTAGGCTCTGCAGAGGTTGGGCCGGGGAAGGGATTGGGGACAGATGGGAACCTAGGCTGGTTCAAGCAGGCCCAGGTAGGCATGCCCTAAATGGCACTGTTTGAAGAGCTGGCCAATTGCAGAACAGCCTTAGTCTCAGACCCCTCAGACCCCAGCCTTAGCACCATCCTCCTGTTCGGTCCAGGGAGCAGGCATCAGGGGCATTGATCCCATCAAGCCAAATGGAACCAAGTTCTGAGCCGCACAGTTTGGTGAGCAGATAGGCTCTGTTTGGGAAGAGTCTTGGGATCATGGACATGTGAGCCTGAGACTGGGTCATGGGGTCTCTTGGGCAGGGAATAGAGAACTGGTGGTGTAAACCTTGCAGTGTGCCCTGTCTGCCTCTTACATATCCTGATCTTTCCCCACAGGAAACAATGAAGGGAGACAGCAGACATCTGAATGAAGAAGAGGGTGCCAGCGGGTATGAGGAGTGCATTATCGTTAATGGGAACTTCAGTGACCAGTCCTCAGACACGAAGGATGCTCCCTCACCCCCAGTCTTGGAGGCAATCTGCACAGAGCCAGTCTGCACACCAGAGACCAGAGGTGAGTGTCAAAGCTCAGATACGGCAGGTTCCATGACAGATCTCAGAGACTGCCTCATTGCTTCTCTTGTATGGGCTTCACAGTGATCAGGAGATGCTGCCTACTGGCCTCTTCCTCTTAGCAGTTCTGAGACCACTTGAAATGCCTCTATCACTGGTTTGAAGTCCCCTGTATTGTCCCTTCTTATCCTTGACATCTAGAGTCCCTTAGGACCTTCTAGAATGGATAAGAGTGGCCCATTTCCCTGTTGATCCCAAGAGCTACTTGCCCATATGGGAAAATTTGAAATATAGCCAGCATCAACTAGCTTCCTGGGATGGACTGAAGGAAAGGGATTCTTTCCGCCCTAAAATGTTAATATCCAGCTTATGGCAACAAAGGCATAAGACGGGCCCTGTGCCCCTTTTCACGGTGAGTTCCTGGATGTGACGGACACTGGCTTCCTAAAATGACTGTGGTGGGGTCAGCTGAGGCGGCCACCCTGTAGGCTGATGACCACTGTCCTGCTCCCAAATGTGTCCTCCCAACTCTTCCTTGCAGGCCGCAGGTCAAGCTCCCGGCTGTCTAAGAGGGAGGTCTCCAGCCTTCTGAATTACACGCAGGTACCTACTGCCTCTATCTCTTCCTGTGGCTCAGGGCTTTTCTTTCTGCTTTGATTGCATAAAAAACAAGACAAATGGAATTCTCTACTGCACAAGAAAGTCTGTTTGAGTTGGTCCTTCTGTATATCTGTCCTCAGTACAATAATAGAGCAAAACTCACTCATTTCTGGGATGAGCTAGCTTGCTTTGGCCATGACATCTTTGGTGTTTGGGTTGTTTCTTTGAGACAGTATCCTGGCTGCCTTGGTTGTCACTGTAAACCAGGGTGGCCTCCACCAACCCCTTGGCTCAGGTCTTCCTGTATGTGTTCTGAATAAGTTGAGAGGTGTCTAAAAGGCAGCATTAGTCTCATTTCTGTAACGTGCTGATGGTCTGGGATTTATCTTTTTTAATACACGGGATTAGCAGAGGTGACATTTCACTAGACAGAAACTAGGTGATTATAGGATGTACTTTGGGGACTACATCAATATAATGATGCTTCTGTCCCATGGCCTTTTTTCCTCTAGGACATGACAGGAGATGGAGACAGAGATGATGAAGTAGATGATGGGAATGGCTCTGATATTCTAATGCCAAAGCTCACCCGTGAGACCAAGGACACCAGGACGCGCTCTGAAAGCCCGGCTGTAAGTCCTACTGCTTATCAGGCACCTCTCACCATCCTTGGGCCTGCATAAAAAAATGAGAGGCTGAGACACTGTTTAATCAGAATTTGTTTTCCCGGCACATTGGATTTTATGTGTGTTGCGTAGGTCAGTGGACAGTTTACAAGAGCTAGGTTTTCACCTTAAAAGCATGTAGATTCCAGGGACCAGACTCAAGATTAGCAGGCTTTGGCAAGTCTCCTAACCCACTGAGCCCCTTGGTTAAGTGTTAATGTCCTTCAGCTACTACGGGTAATTCAGATTATAACCTGAGCCTCAGGGTAAAATGACATTTGACAGAGCAAAGAGCATATGAGCACAGCCGCTTGACAGTCACTTGATGGTGACAACAAGAACTTGAGCAAAAACCACTTAATGTTTGGATATCTTCAACATTTCCTAACTACAATCTTTTTGAGGAGGACTTCATATTCATTACCCATTCCTGCTAAAACAACAGGGAACTGAGTTACGGTTGGTCACCAGTGTTCTCACCCTCACCATGTGACCAGGTCTAAGTTAGATTCCTGCTGATGACAGGGAATGAGCTTTAAGCCTGGGTGTGTGGAAATCCTGGAACACCAGGGCCTACAAGGTGGAGGCAGGAGGATCAGTGTTGCGCTGAGACAGTGGTGACCTTAGCTCACCTGTGTCAATCCTGAGCTGCTTCTGGCTGCACCATCACACCTGGGGCGAAACTCAAACCCAGAGTTTACATGAAACAAGCATTCTACCAGTTTAGTTATTCACAACTCTCAAATGATTTGAACTTTGGAAAGTATCTGCTAATCTAAGTCATTGCTGGTATCTTTTCTTTTCTTTTTCTTTTTTTTAAGATTTATTTATTTAAGCCGTGCATAGTGGTGCACGCCTTTAATCCCAGCACTTGGGAGGCAGAGGCAGGTGGATTTCTGAGATCGAGGCCAGCCTGGTCTACAGAGTGAGTTCCAGGACTGCCAGGGCTACACAGAGAAACCCTGCCTCGAAAAACCAAAAAAAAAAAAAATTATTTATTTATTGGTTGATTTTTGAGTACACTGGTGCTGTCTTATCTTCAGACACACCAGAAGAGGGCATTGGATCCCATTACAGGTGGTTGTGAGCCACCTTGTGGTCGCTGGGAATTGAACTCAGGACCTCTTGGGAGTAGTCAGTGCTTTTAACCACTGAGCCATCTCTCCAACCCATCTTGTTTGTTTTGGGGGACAGGGTTTCTCTGTGTAGCCCCCAGCTGTCATGGAACCCACTTTACCAAGCTGGCCTTGAACTTGGATCCACCTGCTTTTGCCTCCAGTTTCTAGGATTAAAAACATGGGCTGCCACATGCAGGCATTGCTATTATGTTATTTATTCAACATTCTGTATCCAAGAGATAACAGATTCACTCCTTACTTGGGCTTGTGATTTTTTTTTTTGGGTGGTTGACTGAGGCTCCTGTCACTTCTGTGGCTTGTTTTCTTTGAGTGAAAACAAGACGTTCACTAGGCTAGTCTATGTATTGATTTCTAGTCTAATCTAATCATACACTATGTCAAACAAAACAGTGAACATACATCAGTCAGAACTAAAGACAGAAAAAAGTCTATTG
Source organism: Mus musculus (assembly GCF_000001635.26). Lineage (NCBI taxonomy): Eukaryota > Metazoa > Chordata > Mammalia > Rodentia > Muridae > Mus > Mus musculus. The sequence goes on from NC_000068.7 coordinate 153,664,440, forward strand.
AAATGTGAAGTCCCAGCGGGTCAGTGAGCAAGGCAGCTGCAGCAGTGACGTCTATCACCTTCTGTGAATTCGTGCTTTGCTCATCTTACACACTGGAGACAATTCCAGTGACTTCAACTCTTGAGCTGCGGTTGGGTCTCAGGCTGTTTCCTGTCTTTGTGCTGGGATTGCAGGCAGGTGACACCCCCACAGCTGATTAACTATCAACGTTCCACAGAGTTTGAATAAATGGCAGCAGCAGGCAAGCACACACCATGTGCTGAGTAAACTGTGCTTTTCTTCTCTGCTCTCTTCCAGTGCCTTCTTGAGTAAGCCGGTATCAAGGCCTGTGCTTCTCCTGGAATAATAATACTTGGTTTAAGTCAGTGATTGAGACCTGTGGGTCTCAGTGCTGTTGGGAGGGGGTTAGAAGACCCTTTCACAGGGTCACATATCAGATATGCTCTGTATCAGTTACATTGTGATTCATAACAAATGTGGTTACAAAGTAGCAACAAAGATAATATGGTTGAGGGGGCTGAGGGCTCACCACAATATGAGGAACTGCATTACAGCATTAGGAGGGCAAGCAATAATTAAGTCCCCATTCGCTGTTGCCAGTTCAGGAGGCCAAATCTGTGTTGTGACGTGGAACAAGTCTGATAGTCTCCTGCAAAGATACCCTTGTTGAAGGTATCCCTGAGATGACATCCAGTGGTCTTCTTCACTTCAGGTTGATTTGAGGCCGTCTCAAGATCTTATTCCTTTGGGAGCCTTTGGGCCCCATGCAGCTGTTCACCTAAGGTCCAGTATTTATCCTTTCTCACTTTCAGGTCCGAACCCGACATAGCAATGGGACCTCCAGCTTGGAGAGGCAAAGAGCCTCCCCCAGAATCACCCGAGGTCGGCAGGGCCGCCACCATGTGCAGGAGTACCCTGTGGAGTTTCCGGCTACCAGGGTTGGTCCCATCTCTGATCTCAAGATCTGCTTCATTCACTCCCCACAACACAACATCGTTGTATGTAGCGTGTACTTTCTTCACACGCTCCTGCTTTCCAGGGTCTGGCTTCTTACTTTCTGTTCTGAGTCGTCCTACTTGGAGCTACTTTGAGGAGACAAGAATTCCCGATTGCTCGGGTCTCTAGCCCATCTTGGAGTTGAGCCAAACCACTGGTGTCATTCACCCTTGACTTTTGTATATTTTCCTACTGTCTTGAGGCAAACCCAGCAGGGCCAGCACATTCTTCTGTTTCCAGATGGATCCTACCCTCTGAACACAGCTTCAGAGCCTCTGTCATTGAACATACACACATTCTGTCTCTGCTCTGCCTTGGGCTCAAATAAATGGCTGCCAGTTCATGTAACCGTGCCTTCTGGGATGCTGATTTCTTTCTCCATTCCTCCTCCTCTGAGAACCTGTTGGATACTATTAGTGTACCTCCTTCTGCTTTGCTTCACTGGGTCTCAATCTCATCCTCATGTCTTAGTCTCGGAGACGTCGAGCATCATCTTCAGCAAGCACGCCATGGTCATCCCCTGCCAGCGTCGACTTCATGGAAGAAGTGACACCTAAGAGCGTCAGTACCCCATCAGTTGACTTGAGCCAGGATGGAGATCAGGAGGGTATGGATACCACACAGGTGGATGCAGAGAGCAGAGATGGAGACAGCACAGAGTATCAGGTAAAGCCTGAGAAGGGATACTGGCCCATGTTTCCAGCACTTGGGAGGCAGAGGCAGGCGGATTTCTGAGTTCGGGGCCAGCCTGGTCTACAGAGTGAGTTCCAGGACAGCCAGGGCTACACAGAGAAACCCTATCTCGAAAAAAACCAAAAAAAAAGATTTCGTACAATGTACATTTAATGATTAAACAAGAGGCAGAGGCAAGCCTGCTGTGTGTAGGCAGCTCCATGTTAGCACTGTATAGTGAGATAGATCCTGCCTCAAGAACAGAAAAAAAACAAGTTGTGTAGCCAAGGATTGCCTCCAGATCCTTGATCTTCCAAATGCTGGGATTATATGCACATGCTATTGGAATTTCTGTTAATTTTAATAGGATTACAATCTAAGGACTTCATACTATGGCTTTTCTTTACTATGATCCCCACCTACCAACTTAGCATCTCAGTAGTTGCCATGGGGACATTTAAAAAAAATTTTTTTTTTAGATAATATTTGTGGCTTATATCAGTTAAGCAATAGTGTTACCATGCTGTATGTATTCAGGCACTGGAGTTATTTAACCAGTTGAGGTTGTTGTTATACATTGCCAGTTAATGCCTTTCTACTTAGACATATGCATTATAATACTTATACATTACAAGGTGTATCCATCTTGACAATGCCAAAATTTTGTGTTCCTTCAGAATACCCCCTGATGTAGCCTCATGTTGGTCTTTTTTTGGGTTGTAGATAAGTTATGGAGGAGGAGGCTGTTAGCCCAAGGACTATGTACTCAAGAGTGAGCACAGGCTGCTTGCTGCTTTCCTAACTTAGTTTTCGGGCTCACTGCTTAAGTTACTTCCCACCAAGCCTCATTTGAGTTTAATCCCTGGGGCACTGGAAGACAGGATAGACTTCCAGAGTGATGACCTGTCCTTGCCATTAAAAACCAGTTTATTTTTCCTGGGCATCGTTTTGAACTCAGGACCTCTGGAAGAGCAGTAAGAGCTCTTAAGGGCTGAACCATCTCTCCAGCTCCCTAGGCATCTTTTTTTTTTTAAAAATTTTTTATTAGATATTTTCTTCATTTACATCTCAAATGCTATTCCAAAAGTCCCCTATACCCTCCTCCCCGCACTGCTCCCCTACCCACCCACTCCCACTTCTTGGCCCTGGCGTTCCCCTGTACTGGGGCATACAAAGTTTGCAAGACCAAAGGGGCCTCTCTTCCCAATGATGGCGGACTAGGCCATCTTTTGCTACATATGCAGCTAGAGACATGAGCTCTGGGGGTACTGGTTAGTTCATATTGTTGTCCTAGACATCTTTTTGTATGGCCAAGATTTTTCTAGCCCTTGTTCAGTGGAGTTTTTCAGGGTTCACCTGACCTGGTGACTACAATTCTTTCTGTTTATTTCTCCAGGATGATAAAGAGTTTGGAATAGGTGACCTCGTGTGGGGAAAGATCAAGGGCTTCTCCTGGTGGCCTGCCATGGTGGTGTCCTGGAAAGCCACCTCCAAGCGACAGGCCATGCCCGGAATGCGCTGGGTACAGTGGTTTGGTGATGGCAAGTTTTCTGAGGTGAGCTAAGGGCAAGGAGGGTTTGGGGTTCTTCATACCTCAGGCCTGGCTTCTTCTCTGGAGGTGGCTCTAAGGTCGCCTTTCTGCCAGTGGCTGCAGTGAGCTTGGCTTTGGTACTTGAGTGAAGAAAATGACTTCTTGGATTGCGTGTCTTAGATGCTTGCTCTAGACTCTGAGCAGCTGCTTTGTTCTTAGAGACAGGGTCTCAGTGTCAACCTCTGGCTTAAACTCTTGAGTTCTGTCTCTGTCACCTGAATTCTGGAACTGAAGGTGTGTGCCTGTGACAAGTCTGCTGGAAAAGAAGGAGTTGATGGAGGATAGTGTAGTGGTTAAAAGAGGTGGCTGTCTGCTCTTACAGAGGATCTGAGTTACTGAGTTTACATCAGGCTGAGCATGACTGCACCAGAGTTCTAATGCTGTCCTATGGCCTCTGTAGGCATCTACACACAAACACACACACACACACACCTACACACACACACCCACCCACACACACACACACACCTACCCCTATAATCCCAGCAGAGTTAGGCCTTCTCTACTGTGTGAAGTCCAAGACAGTCATAGAGGCTGCATGAAAAGATAGTTTGAACTAGTATTAGCCATTTAAAAGGAATCTCTCTAATGAGGGTCTTCTGGCCATAAATTGAGTTGATTGTGTGCCTTTTAAGGGTTGTGGGTCTCACCCATCCACCTCACATGTGCTAGGCAAGTTCTACCATCCCAGCAGCAGCCCACATGTTAAGTGCATGTGCCAAGATCTGCTTCAAACATTTTCTTAATCAGTATGGGTGTTTTCCCTAGATGTAGTTTTATACAGCATGGGAGGCCAGAAGGGGGATTTCAGATTTTCAGATCCCCTGGATCTTGACTTAAGACTTAAGAGGCCATTATGAGCTACCATTTGGATGCTGGGAATCTTAACTCAAGTCCTGTATACAAGGAACCAGTGTGTTGTTAACCCCTAAAAATTGTCCAGCTGTCTGCATTTGAGCGGTGCTGGAAGAATGGACTTCCTGGAGGGTTTCCTAAGGAATGTCAGTGTTATGCCAATTCCTAGACGACAGAAAAGGGTTCCTGAGGTACAGCAAGTTGAGAGTTAAATGGCATTTAGAGGACTTTGTTCCATTTTAGGTTTTATTTCCTACGAATTTGTATCTATTCTGACTATTTTTCTGAAATACAGTGTATTCCTGTGGTAGGAATCAGGATATGAAGATTGATCTGAGATTACATACAGTTGTCTTACCAGCAGAGGGAGCAATAGGACTTGTTTCATGGGTCTATGCTACTCTCTGAAGCATTAGACTGCAGGGATATCGGCCATTGCTTTGATCCAGTGAGACATAACGTACTTGTTTCTAGACAGGATCAGATGGCTATATGGAGTAGCACGGGGATGATAGGATTATTAGGTACAACATGCTATGGCGCTGGCCAAAGGCCAAGATCTTCTCAAAGCCTACCTAACCCCCACTGTCTTCTACTTTATGGTGGGAGCCACATCACAGAGTTGAAGCTCCTAAACATAAGATGGAGCTGAACACAAAGGCAAGCACTGCGTCCAGGGACTCCCCATATTCATATGGCATGAGTCCCCCAATTTTATACTTGCATTCACTATGAATCCCATCCATGTCCGTATTGGCACAAATAATTTGCCTTAGTGATCAAGATGAGGAACACAATTGCTGTGGGTATTAAGAGCTCCAGAATACTTTGAAAGTGCACTGTGGGAACTCACGGAATCTGAGTCAACGGTTATTTATTACACACTCAGGAAGAGTAAGAACACGCAGAGAATCCATCGGGGAGGACGGTGTCAGGGCTGAGCCTCATGTGCCGTCCACTCTGCTCACCCACATGCTCACACCTGTGCAGGATGCTGAGGAAGCTCCACCTAGATCGTCTTTCTTTTCCACACTGGTGTTTCCAGCTGTGTAGTCTGTGCTGTGTGCTGTTTGGCCTTTGCTTTTTATTTCTCAGTGTTGGCTTCTGTAAGTTGTGCTGGAGTAGGCTCTGAGGGAACCACTTCACACCGAGTTTACGTGTGGGTCAATCACAGTCATATTTTTTCTCTCCTAGATCTCTGCTGACAAACTGGTGGCTCTGGGGCTGTTCAGCCAGCACTTTAATCTGGCTACCTTCAATAAGCTGGTTTCTTATAGGAAGGCCATGTACCACACTCTGGAGGTAATGTGAGTGTGGGTGATAACTAGGGTTTCAGCCAATAGGCAGGGAAGAAGAAACCTACTGAAGGAAAGCTAGTGATGCTACTGAGAGTAGCTTAGAGGCAGGGATACCAAGGAAGAAAATGGAGAAAAAGGGAGTCTACTTGGACTGGGTTTTCACATGTCTGATGGGGGTCACTTAGGAATTAATGCTGTCAACTAAGTAAGGCAGGATTACTGGCTTGTATGGTCACATTGTCATACTACTAGAAAGGGCCTTTTACAGACATTTGTAAATAATTATTTATCCCCATCTAACTCTGAAAGACATTAGTGTTTAGGGAAATGCAGGCCCCCAGCAGGGGGAATCCCTGGGTTTGCCCTGGCACATACCTCAATCGCCTGCTCCCTTGCCTGCTCCCTTGCATTTGTTCACGGACAGAGTTTGCCTTTATTTGTGTCTTGGCAGAAAGCCAGGGTTCGAGCTGGCAAGACCTTCTCCAGCAGTCCTGGAGAGTCACTGGAGGACCAGCTGAAGCCCATGCTGGAGTGGGCCCACGGTGGCTTCAAGCCTACTGGGATCGAGGGCCTCAAACCCAACAAGAAGCAACCAGGTGGGAATGAACCTATGCCTTTGTGGATGGTATAGCCCCAGCCACATGGCCACTCCCAGGGCATGCATTGGGTCAATTCAAGCAAGGCCTATTGTGCCCTGTGGAACCCAGGGCTGTTAAAAAGCTATTGAGACTTAGGGGCACTTACTTGAACTGTGGCTTCCTGGACACTTTGTCCCCATGGGCATGTGCAAGTGATCTTTTCTACATGTTCGTCCAAATCCATCCTTTGCCCTTGGGTTCCTGTTTCTCTTTAAAATAAATGGATTTGGTCACCTGCCATTTTGACAGGTAGCTTATCTCTCTCAATTAGACCCACGATTCAACATAATGAAATGAAAGATGTACGCCAACAGTCCCTTTATCTAATACAATGTTTTTGTTTTGTTTTCTTGCCAAAGTGGTTAATAAGTCGAAGGTGCGTCGTTCAGACAGTAGGAACTTAGAACCCAGGAGACGCGGTATTACCTTCCCATCTTTAAGTGGTTTTCTTTGCTCTATCTTGCAATTTTGTGGTATCTGCAGCACTCTCTGGAGAAGAAGCAAATCTCTCCTAGGCGGGTCTGAGTTACTCACCCTCACTCTTCACCCCACCCCCACCACTGACTTTCAGGCTAACCTTGGGTGCACATTCAAAGCCTTCTACACTCTCTGGATATTGCCTTCTCTCTTGTTTCTTAATATTAATGACACATATGAGCACTGGCAATTGTCACTTTGTCATCAAAGGTCCTTGAGAGTTTTGTTGTCTTTACATTTTTTTACATTCTTTTGAATGTTCATGCTAGGAGACATATAGAAATAAGACTCTGATTTATAGGAGTAAAACCTCTGATACTTGGGAGCCCTGGTATCTCAAGGGCCATGCTTTTGCTACGTGGCTTCAGTATGTAGCCCAGGATTGATTTAGGTATAAGAAAGTATCGTTACACCTATCTTCCTTAGGGGTTTTCCTTATAATTTTATTTTTCTGTCTGCCTGTGGTGTTGCACGCCTTTAATCTCAGCACTCAGAAAACAGGCCAGCCTGGTCAGCAGCATGAGTTCCAGGACAGCCATGACAACACAGAGAAACCTTGTCATGGGAAAATTATTGCCTTAGTTGGAGGAGTCAGATTTAGTGATTTGCAATATGAGCCAATATAAACTTGCTTTTAAAAGTGGGTTTTATTATAGCCGTATTTTGTAAACTTGTAGGCTTGGTAGCCTTGAGCTTCCTGTCTGTTTCCTGAAATGTTGTTAATAAAGGCATGAACCAGCACACTCAGCAAAAAAAGAAAAAAATCAATTTAATAATTTTCTAGTAAGGAAATAAACTGAAATTAAAAAAAACATTTAACCTTTCTAAGTTGCCACTTATGAAAATGAGAATATTTCAGTTTTTTAGTAATGTTTGGAGGTGTATATTGGCTAATAGACATTAATTAGCTAGCATGATTATTAAATGCATATTAACTAATACAATTCGCTAAAGTAGATGCCATTATTCAAATCCAGTTGAACCAGTCAGTAGCATCAGTTGACAATTTGGACCTGACTCTCAGTGAAATTCTGTCTCTTTTGGCATTTCAAATGCTTAGTAGCTCCATGCTCCTGTTGGTTATTGGAAGATGACACAGTTTTGGCCTCTGCTCTGGGCTCCCTACTTTGATTCTCTATGCCCATCATGGTCCCCTGCTAAAGATGCAGCTGGATCCCAGGCAACACATGGCCTTGTCCTGCTTTGTCTCTTAGACCCTTCAGACAAATCCCATCTGCTTCCCTTGCAGAGAACAAAAGTCGAAGACGCACAACCAATGACTCTGCTGCTTCTGAGTCCCCCCCACCCAAGCGCCTCAAGACAAATAGCTATGGCGGGAAGGACCGAGGGGAGGATGAGGAGAGCCGAGGTGATGTGGGGGAGATGCTGGAAGGTCTGGGGATGCATGGTGCAGAACTGGGAGCAGCAGGCCCTCAGGACCACTGCACTGTGGGGTACAGGGGAGCAAGGCTGAGGGCCAGGAGAGACTTCCCCACCTCATCTCACACCTGTCCCCCTTTCCTCAACAGAACGGATGGCTTCTGAAGTCACCAACAACAAGGGCAATCTGGAAGGTACTGTTGTCTCCCATCCCTCCTTTTGGGGCTGCCCCAGGCCTGCCTTACCCTGGTTTTGTCCTTCTGCATGGGTTTAATCCAGAGGCCTGGGCATTGACCTTGGTCTGTTCCCTGTGTATTAGTTCTTAAAATTTATAAGACATAGTAACATGACTTCCTTATTTTTTAAAAAAGATTTATTTATTATTATATGTAAGCACACTGTAGCTGTCTTCAGATGCACCAGAAGAGGGCAGTGTCAGCTGTCATTACTGATGGTTGTGAGCCACCATGTGATTGCTGGGATTTGAACTCACGACCTTTGGAAGAACAGTCAGTGCTTTTAACCACTCTCCACTCTGAACCATCTCTCCAGCCTGACTTCCTTATTTTTAACTGAATCTGATTTTGTCTTTGAAATACCTGATCGGTTAGGTTAGATCTCAGTAGAGGAAGTGTGAGCTGTGGCCCTTTGGCTAAGCTTTGGAACTGTGAGCTTTCAGGAACTACTTTGCTGTTGTTGTAGTAACTAATGGCTTTTCCCATCGCCTCATCTTGCCTTACCAACTTTCTGTCCCTTAATCCTCAAATAATGACTGTTGCTTAGTATCAAGTGAGAAACTACATCCTTGAACTAGGGAAATGTCTGTCAGTAAGTAGCTTATGGTTCAAATAAAACCTGTGCTGCATTTCTGCCAAAACTGTAACAGCCAAGCGGGCCTTGATATCTTCATGGTGAAAGTATGTTGGTCCTACCTCCATAAACAAGTCACTTACCATCTCCCAGTAAGAGTCTTGGCTAGCATTACTGTCTGTGTGTCTTGTCTGTCTATCTGTCTCTCTACCTACCTATGTAATGATTGAGGCCCTGTTTCTGTGTAGCCTTAGCTGTCTTAGAACTCCCTACAAGACCGGGCTGTCTTGGAGCTAAAAGTCCCGTTGCCTCTGCCCCATGAGTGCTTGGGACTAACGGTGTGCTGCGTTACACGTGGCTAATTTTGGCCACTGTAATAATCACATGAGAAAAAAAATTGAGGCAATTAGGTAAAATATGCTGAACTGTCTCAAGGTAGAAGACATAGCTTCAGTCTGAAGGCACATGGCTGCTACTTTGTTGGGAAGGATTGGATTGGTCCTGTCACATACCAAGCAAATTGGAGTTACCAGTAGTGCCTACATTATTATTATTTTTTCATTTGTATGCAAACTAGAAATACTCAAGGCAGTTATTTTAATTTCTTCTTGAGGTAGCCCTTCACAGTGTTGATATTTTGCTCCCTGACAAACGTCCTATTTTGTTGGTTTGAAGTAGTAACATTTACACTATAATACAGCATTGGACATAGAACAATGGCCTTGACACAGGGCGGGCTTGGCCAGGTATTTAGGACTTTAATGCTTAACACCTGAACAGCTACAAGGCCTTTGATTTTCATAAACTCTGACACCCCATCTCTATTTCAGACCGCTGTTTGTCCTGTGGAAAGAAGAACCCTGTGTCCTTCCACCCCCTCTTTGAGGGTGGGCTCTGTCAGAGTTGCCGGGTAAGTCTTCTCCCTCCCATGCCACATCCATCCCCATCCAGGCTCCCAGCACAGTCCCTGCTCCAGGCACTAGTGAACAGCTTCCTTCCCTAGGGCACCCCCCACACCCTTCCTGTTTGAGGGACAGGTGCTATAGCAGAGAAGGCCCTCCACACGACACTCCGGTCACATGTACTGTCTCTGAAGAGCATGCCAGGCCACCAGCTAGGGCCCCAGGGGCTTGCTAGCCAGGCACAGCTGAGATCAGGGCTGTAGTCTCACCTGCCTCTCTCTGGTGGCCAGGATCGCTTCCTAGAGCTCTTCTACATGTATGATGAGGACGGCTATCAGTCCTACTGCACCGTGTGCTGTGAGGGCCGTGAACTGCTGCTGTGCAGTAACACAAGCTGCTGCAGGTGAGTGACCCTCGGTGCAGACTGGACAAGTGGGCCTCTGGTGCCGGGTTGAACCCCACAGATCCAGCAGCCTGTAGTCAGCTAAACCCAAACAGAAAATGAGCACCCAGTGGAATCCGTTGCTCACAAGTGTGTACTGCATTGATGCACTGAGTGCTGGGCTCAGGTCAGGTGTGCCCATGAAGTCAGACCTGTGAGCCTTTGGTTGGAAGGGTCTGGATTTGGAGGAGATTGGATGATCCATATCCAAGAAGTGGTTTCTTACCCTATAGCTGAAAAACACTTGGAAGCAGGAGGTTGACCATTCGGCAGGGGTGGTCGTCCCCCAGGGAACTTGGTCTGCAGGACGATCGCTTAGTAACCTTGATGCCGATTCTCTCTGGATACTCGATACAGATGCTTCTGTGTGGAGTGTCTGGAGGTGCTGGTGGGCGCAGGCACAGCTGAGGATGCCAAGCTGCAGGAACCCTGGAGCTGCTATATGTGCCTCCCTCAGCGCTGCCATGGGGTCCTCCGACGCAGGAAAGATTGGAACATGCGCCTGCAAGACTTCTTCACTACTGATCCTGACCTGGAAGAATTTGTAAGTGACCCATTCAATTATAGTCCCCAGGAATCTGGAATCCTGTGAAATCCTGTGTATATGTAAAAGCAAGAGTTAAGCTTTCATCTGAGACCCTAGGAAGCAGGGGCAGGCCTGTCTCTGAGCTCAAGGATAGCCTGGTCTACATAGTGAGTTCCTGGCCATTCAAGGCTCCATAGTGAGATACTGTATGAGATACAGCAACAGGCATAGTAAGAAAGGTTGAAATCAGAGCACAGAAAGCTGAGCCATGAGCTGTGTGTTGAGCTGAAAGGCAACCTGGGTTGAGTCCATCTGGAATGTGCAGCAAGACCCCATGTGCAAACCATTTCAACCTCACAGACCCAGTTCCCATCAGGCTTGGAGCCCTTGCCAGTTGACTGACACCTAGCAGACAATTCAAGCCCCTTCTGATGAGGGAACAAGAAACAAACATCAGAACTGCCTGGGACCAGCTGCTCCCACACTGTAGGAGTTTATCTTCTGTTCTTAGAGGCCTTGGCAGTTACCAGTCAACTCCTTATCTGTCTGTGTGTCTGTAGGAGGCAGCTGTGCCTCCTGTCTAAGGACAGAATGGCCAGCCTGTGTCAAACACGTTCTCACCAGTTCCCATCATAGCCTCTGGGCTCTGGAGGATGGATGGATACTCTGGATCTCTCTCTCTCTCTCTTTCCTATCTAGCAGGAGCCACCCAAGTTGTACCCAGCAATTCCTGCAGCCAAAAGGAGGCCCATTAGAGTCCTGTCTCTGTTTGATGGAATTGCAACGGGTGAGTTTGATGCTCTGTTGGGACAATGAATGAACGAAGCATCTAGGCAGATGAAGGTGTCTCCTATGTAGCCATTGAGAACATTCATAGCAGAGGTGTCATGTGTGCCTGTTTGTGCAGTGCTCCATGGCCTCTGCCTTCTCATGCTACTCTTGGGCTTATGTATGTGTGTGACTGTATAAGACTGTGTTTGCCCCATAGACACGTGGGGATCAGAGACAACATCTGTTCCATGTAGGTCACCCATGTGTCAGGCTTGGTGGCAAGTTCCTTTTCCTGCCATGTTCCCTGCCTGGGTCCACTGGCCATTTCTAAAGGGACATGTATCTTGTTTTCCTTCGAGTACCTGAGAGTTTGCTGGCAAGACAGTGCTCTCCAGCATGCAGTGCTCCCCAGCATGCAGTGCTCCCCAGCATGCAGTGCTCCCTATCAGGCAGTGCTCTCCTTTCCAGCAGGCAGTGCTCTTCAGTCCTGGCTCTCTCTATCTTTATTTTTTATATCTGCAGGAATCAGTCAACACGCACCACACTCTCAGGTCTGCTGTGGCTCATGATGCTCTTCATCCCTCTTTGGAAGGTCATACGTCTTAGCTCTTGCATTTTAACTTTTATTCTTACATGTTTCCTTCTATATGCATAAATACATTTACAGTCAATTAGGCAACAAATACTTTCCTCACTTGTGATTCCTTTTCACTTTGTGAGATTTCCCATACTTGGAATGAGATAATCAATGGGGCCTGAGTTCCCCTGGGGTTGACACAGATCCTCTGAGGTGACAGGGATGGACTGAGGGTCCTCATTGTGCTGCAGGAGGACACCGTGGGGCTGATGGCCCCACACTTGGCCTCTTGGCCTCACATTTCTCTTTGATCCTTCACAGGGTACTTGGTGCTCAAGGAGTTGGGTATTAAAGTGGAAAAGTACATTGCCTCCGAAGTCTGTGCAGAGTCCATCGCTGTGGGAACTGTTAAGCATGAAGGCCAGATCAAATATGTCAATGACGTCCGGAAAATCACCAAGAAAAATGTGCGGGTCACCCTTTTCTTGCGGTTCATCACATCTCTCTTATCCCTCGGGCTTTTTCCGGTCTCATGCTGTCCCCATCCCTCAGGCCCAGGGTTGCAGGTGGGACAAGCTGTAGACACCTTAGAAAAAGTGCAAACAGGGCAGTTGGAGGTATAATTCAGGTTTACTTAGCTCTGTTAAACCACGAGCATTGAGGTATCTGCACTCAAGCATTTATTTAGTGCGATAAAAGTATTTTAGAATAGCTGATTTCTTAGCAGCTTCCCCCAGAGTCCAGTTCTTACTTCCTCAGGCTCATACCAGCTGTGTATGTGGTTTTTTTCTATCAGATTGAAGAGTGGGGCCCGTTCGACTTGGTGATTGGTGGAAGCCCATGCAATGATCTCTCTAACGTCAATCCTGCCCGCAAAGGTTTATATGGTAAGCAGGGTTTGGGAACCTCCAGCACCACTATGTGCCATGTGTCTATGTTCAAATGGAAAATGGAGAAAAGAAGCTGTTGTCAGTTGTTCAGCCGTATTCATGACTCAGGCCCGGTCCTTCCCAGACACAACAAATCCAGTTGCTTTCTTTTACTGCAGTGTCCTGGGGACACTCTTGGTCTTTTGAGGCTCGTTTGGAATGAAGGCTTTGACTAAACCTTGTCCTCCTGTGCTGTTCCCATTACAGAGGGCACAGGAAGGCTCTTCTTCGAGTTTTACCACTTGCTGAATTATACCCGCCCCAAGGAGGGCGACAACCGTCCATTCTTCTGGATGTTCGAGAATGTTGTGGCCATGAAAGTGAATGACAAGAAAGACATCTCAAGATTCCTGGCAGTGAGTGGATTGTCAGGGAAACCTGGCAGGGAAGGCGCCACTAACACGGAGGGCTGAGAAAATTATTTCCTGCTCAGAGGAGGGTGTGGCTTAATCTGAGAACTAATAATGCAGCAGGCTCTTCCTGGTTAGTCACTCAGGGTCCTATCTTCTATTGGCACCGAGAATGGCTTGATTGAAGGGCTGTGGAGAAATTAGTAGGCTTGTGTTTTTCTATTTCTTGCTTTGTTTTCTTTCTTTTTAAGCTTCCTTTTGTGTTGTGTGTACAGAGGCACACTGGCCATGATGCACCTTTGAAGGGTTCAGAGTCCCTTCTTTCTACAATGCCTCCCGGAAATCAAGCTCTGGTCATCAGGCACACAAGCACCTAAATCTGCTAAACCACCCTCCTGTCTCTGTTCTTTTTGAGGGTGGTCTCATGCAGCTCTGGCTTTCCTTGATCTCTTACTCTTTTCTTACTCTTCCTGTCTCTGCCTTTAGAGCACTGCACCACTACTGCTGGATTATAATTCAGCCTTACGTGACCGAGCTGTCTTGAACCTCCAGTTAGTTGTCCATATGTTGCCTGCACAGCCTTCTGCATCTAGAATTTTGGGATGAGTCAAAGTGTGCAGGTCCGGTCTCATCTCTTCACCATGTAGAGACAGATACCTGCTGTCTTCCAGCCTTGCTGTCTTCCAGCCTGCCTTTGGGTGCTTCCTGTCCTCTTGTATAGCTAGGAAAGCCTTGTCACCAGAGAGGTCTGACCTGGGCTGAGTGACACCTCTGAGTCATGGTGTTTCCAGCAGCAGCTCCCCCTTTCTTCCTGCAGTGTAACCCAGTGATGATCGATGCCATCAAGGTGTCTGCTGCTCACAGGGCCCGGTACTTCTGGGGTAACCTACCCGGAATGAACAGGTAAGAGCCCTGAGGGGGACAGGGAATGTAGCAAAGTTACACACAGGTCTGACTGGTGACACCAACCTTGTACAGCAGAGGTTCTTTACCTGTGTTTTGTGACCCCTTAGCAGGGTTTACCTATCAGTGATTTACATTTTTCCACTATTTTTACATTATTCACATTATTTATATCAGATAATTTACATTATGTTTCATAACAGCACCAAAATTAGTTAGGAAGTACCAATGATTTTTTTAAAATTATTTTATGTATAATGAGTACACTGTAGCTGTCTTCAGACACACCAGAAGAGGGCATCAGATCCCATTACAGTTCTGAGCCACCATGTGGTTGCTGGGAATTGAACTCAGGACCTCTGGAAGAGCTTAGCCATCTCTCCAGCCTCAGAGAGAAATGATTTTGTGGTTGAGGTCTCCACACCATGTTGAACTGTAAAGGAAAGGGCTGTAGCATAAGAAAGGCTGAGAGCTGTTCTAGAGGTTCTGGCTTCAGGATACAGGCTCTGGCCGGGCGCGGTGGCGCACGCCTTTAATCCCAGCACTCAGGAGGCAGAGGCAGGTGGATTTCTGAGTTCGAGGCCAGCCTGGTCTACAGAGTGAGTTCCATGACAGCCAGGGCTACACAGAGAAAGAAACCCTGTCCCGAAAAAAATATACATGCTCTGTATAACTGTCTGCCTGGGCAGGGGGCCTTTGTAGCCAGCCACCTTGTTCTGACTGCCAGATTGATGGTTCTTAAGGTCCCCATGAGAATTCCTACAATTCTATTGCAAATGGAAAATGTCAGACACCACTCCCTTGTCCCCTGAGTTTATAAAGTAGGCCCTTGGTAACCAACCAGGACACTAAGCTGAGCTGTCAGTAGTAGTAGTAGTATGGTAGCTGACAAAGGGATGGCTCAGTGGTGAAGCTCACTTGCAAACCTTGATTTCTTAACACCCACTTGGTGCTCCACAGCCATCCATAACTCACGTTCCCGATTATCTGATTCCCTCTTATTATTCTAAAAATGCAGGCCTGCACACAGGATGCAAGTAACACAGCAAACCTCCCCATGTTCCTTATGCATTCCATCCAATACAGTTTTCCTTTATCTCTCTAAAGCACTATATTCCCCCCTCCATGTCCTTATGTGTATTTAAATTATCGTGCGTTGTAACACACTATTACCAGTTTAAAAGCTATATCAGATAGAATATACAGTATTTGACATTTTAGGTCTGTGTTACTTCACTCGGGCTTTTTTTTTTTTTTTTTTTTTTAAAGTTTCATCCGTTTTACTTCAAGTTTCATTTTTTTTTTCTTTAGTGGCTGGATAATTGCACTGTATAAATGGACATTTTCATTATCAATGCATTAGTTGATGGGTATCTAGGCAGTTTCCAACTTTTAGCCAGAGTGGAGCAACAGTGACCATGGCTGAACAACTCTATGTAGTCGGGTATATTGAGTATGCCCAGTATGTAGAGTATGTTGAATATATTGAGTCCCTTGAGTTTATTGTCCAGACTGTTTATTGTAGAGCTGGATCTTAAGGCAGAGCCATTCCAACCTACTGAGGAGCTGCTGTACTGCACATAGTGTCTGAGCCAGTTTGCACACCCACCAGCCATGAGTCAGGCTTTCCCCTGGCCTACATTGTCACCACCACAAGCTGTTTGGCCATTAGACTGTGTAATATGTGGTCTCTCTTACAGTTTGCATTTTCCTTATGGCCATTTATATTTCATTTTTTGAAAATTTCATTCATTACTTTTGTTCCCATGGTTTAGTTTTTTATATTCTATACATATATATACACAGATACACAAACATACACACACATACATTTATCGGATGTATAAGTGGCAAACGTTTTTTCCTATTCTACAGGCTGCCACTTTGCCACATAATGGAAGTAAGTTTATGGCCACTCATGTATTGTCTATCTCAGTGTCCTGCTCCAGGGACTCTGCCTTTTTGCCTTCTGAGGGTGCTGGACATGCATGTGATATGCAGATAATCCATGCAGATAATACTTGCATGCACACAGTAAATATTTAAAGAATAAGTAGTACACACTCTGGTTACCTCGGTGTTTCCCACCCTTTATCATGGACCAATAATTTCTAAGTCCCAGGGGTTACACATAAGCAGCTGTGCTTATAAACTGGCTGGAGGAGCCTCTCATCTATGTTTGATTTCAAGTCTATGCCAGAGAAGATGCACAATGTAATGGTATTGATGATCTCTGACTTGCCATGAGTTCTGGAACATAGTCATTGATTTTTTTTGCTATTGGCCAAGGGTGACAAAACAGGTGGGAGGGTATTGCTATAGAGTGAGTAATTTATTTATTTGTTTTATGGTATCATTAATGACTTAAGCATTGGAGGTTGATGCATTATTGGTTACCATACCATGTTTATTCTTGGGACATCCTGTGCTTATTTACCCAGTCATCATTGTTGTTTCCCTGTTCAGTTGTTGACTCTACTGATGACACTTGTGGATTGACAAGCTAATGAGGATGTAGAGGGAGTGTTCAGGGCTGGGAAGGTGGCTTTGCTTTGTTCTTGTGAACAGGGAGATTCCCAAACAACAGCACAGAAGGGGGAGGCCCCTCGTGAATGAGAATTCTATGCCAAAGGAAGGACTTTCTATTGTTTAGATAGTGGGTGGGTTGATTTGCCTAAACAAACTTAAAGATCAGTGTTTTTTGGTCATGAGTGCCATGGAAAGAAACTCCCAGTACAGATGCAGGTAGTTCATGGTCCCACATCCTTGAATGTTGGCGTTGGAAACTATAGGAGGTTGTCAACTTAATAGGGAGTTGACAACCTTTCTAGCTCTGTCTGAACTCTGGCCTAAACTCCTCCAAGCTGACTGATTCATTCTGCTTCTCTTGGGTTCTGATTGAATTGTTCTACTTGGCCTCATGCCAGCTTTGGCACCTTCTCACTCTCTGCCTCATTCTGTCTTCACCTGTTTCTTTCTTATTCTCTATGCAACCTCTTCCTGTAAATCGGTCTCAGTAAAACTGCCTTACACACACCACACCCATGTCTACCTTCTTCCTCTCTCCCTATGCTGTTCTTACGTAGCCCCTTGTTTTAGGGTTTTATTGCAGTAAAAGGACACCATGACCATAAAGGACAATGTTTTAATTGGGGCTGACTTACAGTTTCTGAGGTTCAGTCCATCATGGCAGGAATCATGGCAGTGTGCAGGCAGACATGTGCTGTGCTAGAGGCCAAGAGTTCCCATCCAGGAGCCAGGAGAAGGCTCGGATTCCACACTGGACAGTACGTAGGCATAGGCGACCACAAAGCCCACCACCACAGTGACAACACTTTCTTTAACAAGGCCACACTATTATTACTATCATGCTCTATGGACCAAGCATTCAAACATGGGAGTCCATGGTGGGGCCAAACCTATTCACACCACCACACCTCTTTCCTGTGTTTCCTGAGTTGGGCGTGACCTGTCTGACTCATTCTGTCAAATCTTTGATTTGTCAATTTGCTACTCAATTAGACATCATTTTCAAACATGGCTGCATGCTTTACAAACTAGCTTTACTTTCTTTTTTTTTTTTTTTTTAAGATTTATTTATTTATTATATGTAAGTACACTGTAGCTGTCTTCAGACACACCAGAAGAGGGCATCAGATCTCGTTACGGATGGTTGTGAGCCACCATGTGGTTGCTGGGATTTGAACTCCAGACCTTTGGAAGAGCAGTCGGCGCTCCTAACTGCTGAGCCATCTCACCAGCCCCTAGCTTTACTTTCATTGTTTGGTATTAAAGGTGTGTACTAAAGACGAGTCTGTATTCTAGTCAGATAACACAGACCTGAGTATTTGGATGCGACCCTTTGGCAGAGTAGACGTGTGGCTGATAGAAGGAAAATAGTGGGAAGAGAGGGAAGCGGCACCAATGAGGTGGTGTCCAATAGGATGCCAACCACTAGAGACATGAGTCAAAGAGTGGTTTGTGCTCCTGGAGTAGGATAGCAGTCAGTTGGCAACAAGAGCCTGGTTTGATAGGTTGAACATAAGACTGTACTAACTGATCTTTGGTTATGAGATGGCCTGTCACCCTATTTTTTCAATTATCCTTGTGTGTGCCTGTGTGAGCATGTGTACACTGACTGTGTGAAAGCTTTATTTTGGTCTTGACCATCCACTGTTGTGTCTCTGCATTGGATGTGACCGGTGTCACAAACCCCATTGAAGGCATCTTTGAACCTGTGTAGACTTGAACCCTTTTCTCTTGGTATCATGTAAGCACATGAGGGCCCTAAAAGAAAGTGGTGTTTGTCATTTGGTGGCTGTCAGGGTGATTCCTTAACTCAACTGCTTCCATTGTGATGTCTCAGGTATTTTGGGCCTGTAATAGTGCTGCCATACTAGTGTTCTTTGACTGCCTGTGTGCACGTGGCCATGTTTCTGCTTTGAAACCCATCTCTTGGTGTTTGAATCCACTTTTGCGAGTCAGGTGACCTGAGTTTAAGGGAGCATTCACTGAATTTGTTTGATGGGAGGTTGGTATTCTGAGCTCTCATCCCTAGTAGTGCATATCTCAGGTAAGGATGCCCACGGTGATCTACACTAAGGCGATAGAGTGCCTGTATGTGGGTATGGAGGAGCACTTTCTGGTTTGCATAAGGCCTTGATCCTCCTTAATGCATATCACCCAATGGAAGCACACTGTACTATGTGTAGGAACTGGGCTGTCCTCAGGTACTTTGGCACACAGCCTTGCACTCACCAGGATGGGTTTCGTCCGAGGCTTTTGACAAGATCGTTGACAAAGTACAGTTAAACACACTCTGGAGCTGGGGGACTGGCAAGGTAGTTCAGAGCACTTGCTCTTCTTTGTTCTGTCCCCAACATAACTTCTTTTTGCTTCCATTAACATCTGCACATGGTGCTCTTATAAACAGGCGAGACACACATACAGCTAAAAAATCTTTAAAAGCTAGATTCTCCCCTCTTCTGGCTTGGAGGTCTCTGGACCTCCCAGGCAGACGCTGGAGAGTAACGGGTTCTGGCTGTCCCCAGGCCCGTGATGGCTTCAAAGAATGATAAGCTCGAGCTGCAGGACTGCCTGGAGTTCAGTAGGACAGCAAAGGTAAGATGTGGAGTGGACACGACACTGTGACCTTGGCTCTGTCCACGTGGTGCCTGCTCGTTCCCTCACAGACTCCCTCCCGGTGCTGGGCCTCCTTCCCTACAGACCTGTTCTGTCTCTCCTTCCAGTGCAGAGTAGGCGATGTTTCTGATTAATAAGGAATAGATGCCTCTGGACTCTGCAGTGGTTAACGTTGGATGCACAGGGGCTGTGCTGCAGATGCTCTGTGGAGTAGCGAATAGCGGTGGATGCTGCCGCAAAAGGCTATGTGCTGTGAAGTCACAGCCGCCCAGGAAGGCCTCCACGTGCCTGCTGCTCCTCCGTGTCTGCATAAAGCAAAGGCCCCGCTGCTCAGGCTCTGGCTGGCCATCTGAGTCTGGATGGTTTCTGCCCCTTCATGACCCTTTGATCAGTAACTGGTGTCTTGGCCCCCATGTGATCCTTCACGGTCACTTTTGGCTAAAATGTATGAGTCTGGTCCTCCCTGTTCATTAACTTGGCATGTGTGGGACACATAAAGAATCCCTTCCAGTCTGTCTCTCTGTCCTCTCCTTGTGTATGTCTGTCCCTGCCACCTCTCCAAACCCATGCCTTCTGTTCTCTGTCCCCTCTGGATGCTTCTGAGCCTGAGCCCACTCAGAAGCCTTCTGTGCTCACCTGCGATGTTGTTTTGTTCTCCAGTTAAAGAAAGTGCAGACAATAACCACCAAGTCGAACTCCATCAGACAGGGCAAAAACCAGCTTTTCCCTGTAGTCATGAATGGCAAGGACGACGTTTTGTGGTGCACTGAGCTCGAAAGGTGAGCTGCACTGGAAGCTGTGGGAGTGAAGGCAGGAAGGG
Source organism: Mus musculus (assembly GCF_000001635.26). Classification (NCBI taxonomy): domain Eukaryota; kingdom Metazoa; phylum Chordata; class Mammalia; order Rodentia; family Muridae; genus Mus; species Mus musculus. The sequence goes on from NC_000068.7 coordinate 153,684,519, forward strand.
GGAGATGGGGTGAGAGACAGGACGACAGAGACCTGTCGACACCGACTGTTCCTGTCTGAGAATTTGGTCAACCTGAGGAAAGCTAAGGGGACTGGTTTATCCCCCAGAGTTGTGCTGCGTGTGCCTCCTCCTCAGCCTCAGTCTCTCTGATCTCTTTATTGTACAGAAGCAGTCATCTCTCAGTTGCACTTGCTGGTTTCTTTGTTTTTGTTTTAGGTTTTAGACAGGGTCTCTCTCTCTGTAATTTTGACTGTCCTTGAGTTTGCTGTGGAGATCAAGATGGCCTCTGCCTCACTGAGGGAGCCTTTCTGTGTTTCCCAGATCTTTTATATTCACTATTTCATGATGTTAATACTCCCATCTTCCCATTTCAGATTTGTTTCTTTACAGAGGTGGTCTGTGGGCTGAGCAGGGAGAAACTCTTAGTTTAGGCTTAACTTCTGCTGCAGCCTCTTGAATGCTGGGCTTACAGGTGTGAGCCGCCATATTGACACCTTTCCCTCAACTCCATCACACTCTTTTCCACTCTCCCATGCCTTTCGCCCATTGAGATACTGGTTCCCCTTTCTTCCTTGAGTGGACTCTGTTCTGCTGTGCAGTCAACCCAGCGGGGATCATACCAGCTGGATTTCCCTTACCCAGAGCTCATTAGGCCTTTACCTAGTCGTTGGCTTTCCGCCCCCCCCCCCCCCCAGCTGTGGTGGGATCATGCACATGTCTTGGTGCGCCATCACAACATTGGATTCACAAGGAAAGTTTCAGGATGTTATCAACCACCTTGGGCTTGTGACAATCTTAGGTTCCTCTTCTACAAAGGTCCCTGAGCCTTGGGGCTGTATAAGTTGTAATTCGTAGGATTCTGTCATATGTCCATGTTGTAGGCTGTCCTGGGATTTGAGTGTTTCTCAGATATTGATTGGTACTGTGTAGATCCCGGGAATAGCAAGGCCTGCGCGCTTGAGGTGTCTGCACGGTACAGGTGACTCCAGAGCTGGTGTCATCCTGTGATACCTGGGAACAGCGGGTCAGGTTTTCTTTGTCTCTGGGATTAGTTTTCTCTGATATTTTAAACAGAAACACAGAGAGAGACTTGTGTATATGTGTTTTGTGTATCTGAATGTGTTTGACAATGTGTGTGTGTGTGTCTGAGTGTGTGTGTACATGTGTTCAGGTGGCTACAGAAGAACTGGTATATGTGACCCCCCCGCCCCGCCCCGCCCCGCCCCATGTATTTGTCATTGAAAATGTCACCTTTTCTTCCTTAGCAAACAAATTGCTTCACTCTTATGCTTTGAAGCCAAATACATTGTGTCTTCCGGCTAAGTGGCTTTCACTCACAAGCCAGTCCATACCATGCATTTAGCAATAGTTCTGGATATGTCTTCTGGCTGATTGGCAATCCTTCATGGGTTAATTCATGCTAGGTGTCTAAGGGTCCTAGCATGTAAGGACCAGGAGCACAGCCCACTGTGATACATAGTATCAGTTCCCTGTCAGCTGTCAGCAAGTGTTTGGAGAAAGCAGTGGGACTGGTAGTCTGGAAGGTTCCTTTGAGCCCAATAGTCCTGTCAGAAGGCATGGGGAAGGGTAGAGACATGGGGCAGATACAGTGGGCGTGTGGGGGGTGGGGGCTGGGGGCTGGTGGCTTTCCCAGACCTGGAACTCCAGAACACAGCTGTTGTTGGTGTCTTAGAGACATGGACCTTTCTAACCTCACATCTTTTCTCTCTATACTCCAGGATCTTCGGCTTCCCTGCTCACTACACGGACGTGTCCAACATGGGCCGCGGCGCCCGTCAGAAGCTGCTGGGCAGGTCCTGGAGTGTACCGGTCATCAGACACCTGTTTGCCCCCTTGAAGGACTACTTTGCCTGTGAATAGTTCTACCCAGGACTGGGGAGCTCTCGGTCAGAGCCAGTGCCCAGAGTCACCCCTCCCTGAAGGCACCTCACCTGTCCCCTTTTTAGCTCACCTGTGTGGGGCCTCACATCACTGTACCTCAGCTTTCTCCTGCTCAGTGGGAGCAGAGCCTCCTGGCCCTTGCAGGGGAGCCCCGGTGCTCCCTCCGTGTGCACAGCTCAGACCTGGCTGCTTAGAGTAGCCCGGCATGGTGCTCATGTTCTCTTACCCTGAAACTTTAAAACTTGAAGTAGGTAGTAAGATGGCTTTCTTTTACCCTCCTGAGTTTATCACTCAGAAGTGATGGCTAAGATACCAAAAAAACAAACAAAAACAGAAACAAAAAACAAAAAAAAAACCTCAACAGCTCTCTTAGTACTCAGGTTCATGCTGCAAAATCACTTGAGATTTTGTTTTTAAGTAACCCGTGCTCCACATTTGCTGGAGGATGCTATTGTGAATGTGGGCTCAGATGAGCAAGGTCAAGGGGCCAAAAAAAATTCCCCCTCTCCCCCCAGGAGTATTTGAAGATGATGTTTATGGTTTAAGTCTTCCTGGCACCTTCCCCTTGCTTTGGTACAAGGGCTGAAGTCCTGTTGGTCTTGTAGCATTTCCCAGGATGATGATGTCAGCAGGGATGACATCATCACCTTTAGGGCTTTTCCCTGGCAGGGGCCCATGTGGCTAGTCCTCACGAAGACTGGAGTAGAATGTTTGGAGCTCAGGAAGGGTGGGTGGAGTGGCCCTCTTCCAGGTGTGAGGGATACGAAGGAGGAAGCTTAGGGAAATCCATTCCCCACTCCCTCTTGCCAAATGAGGGGCCCAGTCCCCAACAGCTCAGGTCCCCAGAACCCCCTAGTTCCTCATGAGAAGCTAGGACCAGAAGCACATCGTTCCCCTTATCTGAGCAGTGTTTGGGGAACTACAGTGAAAACCTTCTGGAGATGTTAAAAGCTTTTTACCCCACGATAGATTGTGTTTTTAAGGGGTGCTTTTTTTAGGGGCATCACTGGAGATAAGAAAGCTGCATTTCAGAAATGCCATCGTAATGGTTTTTAAACACCTTTTACCTAATTACAGGTGCTATTTTATAGAAGCAGACAACACTTCTTTTTATGACTCTCAGACTTCTATTTTCATGTTACCATTTTTTTTGTAACTCGCAAGGTGTGGGCTTTTGTAACTTCACAGGTGTGGGGAGAGACTGCCTTGTTTCAACAGTTTGTCTCCACTGGTTTCTAATTTTTAGGTGCAAAGATGACAGATGCCCAGAGTTTACCTTTCTGGTTGATTAAAGTTGTATTTCTCTATAACGTGCTGTGTGTTTTTTATCTGCTGATGTGTACTGGCTTGAGGCCTGCTGCCATGTTTGTGAGCCACTGTCTTTACTCCCATAGTTCTCTAATACAGAACCAGGTGAGTTCCAGGCCAGCCTGGACAACATCGTGAGTAAAACAGTGACCTGCTGGATCCCATGGCCTTAACAGAAGGACAGTCATAACAAATAAACATGCTGACCTGTGTCGTTCTTGGTTAGTTACCAAGAATCATGAGACTTAGTGAGTAATTTAAGTTTAATTGTAAAAACTGTGACCTGTAGTCATTGGTTGGTAAACGTGGTCAATTATAACAATGCCACGGTTAGGTGTGTGAGGTGTAAGTGAAATGGTTCGCATCTTTGGCTTAGTTCTGCTTTTGTATAACATTATTGCCTGGGGATCCTATTCAAATCAAAACAAACCCAACCCCCAGGCTAAAGGGGTGGTTGAGTAGCTCATTGCTCTTCCAGAGACCAACGTTTGGTTACAGCACCCACAGAACCACCTCAGTTCCAGGGAAGCCATTGCCCTCTTCTGACTTCTGGAGTGACAGGTACCAGGCATACATGTTGTGTGCAGGTGTCCTTCAACAAACAAAAGAATTCTTGAAGAGGGCAGCATGAAGCAGAGTTAGGGTTTTTATTAAAAATGGAAAGATGCTCAAGAAAAATATCAAGAGAGCATACATACCAGTTTTTCAATAAAGACTCAGAAATGGAAAAATGGCTCAGTGGATTAAGGTACTTGGCGCTAAGCCTGATATCCTAACCCCAAGACCCACATGGTGGAAACAGGCTGACTCCATGCAAGAGATCCCCTGTCCTCCATATGAACCCTGGCACAAGTGTAGGTGGACACACATGTACATAATATATATATATACTGTATAAGAACTGGGGCTTGCTAACAGTTTCAGAGGTTTAGTCCATTATGGTAGGGACAGGGTGGCATGTGTGGTGCTGGATCAGAGCTGAGAGCTACATCCTGATCTGTACCTGAGAAAAGAGTGGGGAGCCTGGGCCTGGTGTGGACTTTTGAAACCTCAAAGCCCAACCCCAATGACAAGCTTCCTCAACAAGGTCACACTTCCTAATCTTTGGTCCTTTCATCAAACAGTTTTACTCTCTGGTGACTAAGCATTTGAGTTTTAAATGTTTAAAAGCCATACATAGATTTAAATAAGTCATCCAGATGGAGAGACTGTAAATGTATCTTCTGGTGAGATTCCTAGCAGATTGTAGGTTTATAGTTGGGAAGGGATAAAGGCCTTAAGCAAATTTTAACTGTCTTGGAATTCTAGATACACTTGAAGGACTCCAGGGTAAGGGACTCTTTCAGTCTTAAGGGATCTTTGGAAAGTCAGTTGTGTTGGATGGTGTTTTGCTAAGGCAAACATGTTTCACTGAAGCAGACACAGGAGAAACGATGCTCTGCTGAATCAAGACATGGAAGGTCACATGATGAAGGATTGTTTGCTAATGTACATATTGGTCCGCCTTGCATTGCCTAGTTGAGCTCTATTTGTTGAACCCCACAGAGAGAAACTCATTAAAAGACTTCTGGTAGTGTGCTGCAGTTTGTTGCCACCTCTTCAGACTGGCTGATTGGCAGAGTGATGTCAACTGAGACAAATGCACATGTTGAAACAAGACCCATGGAAGATGTGATGTTTTGAGGGAGAAGAAATAGATGGGACAGTGGAAGGCTGAGCTGAGCTTGCTGATAGAGCTAGCTGTGCAACACTTGTTGGTAGCTCTTGCGTCTACACTGATCACAGACTTCTGACAGCCCTCCTGGGTCCCTCCTGCTGATTTGTGCCCAGGTTAAGGCCTGGCTGTCTGCTAGGTAGTGCTATCCTGACTCTACAGACCTGTACTGCTAATATATCTGTGAAGTATTTGCGAGTGGATTGAGCTGCCACTGCTGACTCTTGTGAATTGAATAACACGGATAAGCTTTGACCAAAGAAAGAGCCATTTCCAAACAGGCCCACTTTCCCCATATCCTTCCTTTTCCACGCCCTCTGGTGGGTGGTGGGCTAAAAGGGAGGATAAAGCATTTAAGAACCATCATTAAAAATAAGAATTGAAAAAAAAGTAAAATGTTCCCATAATAGTTTCTTTGTATTTTTGTCCGAAGTCATCGGAATTGAATTTGTTGGGTCTTATTTGGGCCTGGGAATCACTGCACAAACCACTCAGAAACAGAACTCAGTCAAACGGGGTTGGTTTATTGAGTTTACACGCACGACAAGAGTGATTGATCAGGGAAGCAGTCCAGACTTGGGAACTGGCTGAGATGCCCAGCTAACATCGTATAGAGTGCCCTGGCTAACATTCATGTTTTAACCTGCCAACCAGGATGTAAATGTCTCTGTCAAGTAGGATGTCAATTTCCAGGGAGATCTTGGAAACTTAAACATTATTTGACCCCCTACTCAAAATGGCAGTTTTACTCTAAACGGCTTCTTATATTGGTGCAGGTGTCTTTCTTATATTGAGGGCCGTCCCAGGGGCAGCTAATAAAGGCAAGCAACCATAAAGGCTCATATCTAGCTAGGTGCAGGAGGGACTGCTGGGTGGTCGGTCCTGGTCCAAGCTTATTATGGCTAATTATACAAAGCAGTTCTCTCTCTCTGTCTCTCTCTCTTTCAGTTTTTTGAGACAGGGTTTCTCTGTATAGCCCTGGCTGGCTGTCCTGGAACTCACTCTGTAGACCAGGCTGTCCTCGAACTCAGAAATCCGCCTGCCTCTACCTCCCAAGTGCTGGGATTAAAGGGGTGCGCCACCACGCCTGGCTTTACAAAGCAGTTCTATCTGGCCTCTGTTGTGATTTGGTTTCTAAGGATACCAAAGCACAGAACATAATATGCAATCAAGTCGAGCCTGAGAAATTTTTCTAGTAACAGCACATGAGAAAGTTTCCTTGGCTATCTAGACAGATAAGAGTTACCCAGGCCTTAATAGACCTGTTTGTAGAACGTGGACAGAGGAGAGCAACTGAATTAGGCATAGTTTAGTCATGGGTACAGAACCTGTGTATTAGAGAATATAAGACAATGGCAGGAACTAATAGTATAGAGGGACAGTCACTGCAGCCAAGGCCAGCCCAACTCATGAACTATCCTTCAAACTTGGGGAGAAAACTTTTCCTTTTGAGACGAAGTCTCACTATGCAGCTCTGGCTCACCTGGATCTTGCTGTGTAGACCAAGCTGAACTCACTGTGATCGGCCTGCCTCTGCCTTCTATGTCCTGAACACAGGCACGAGCCACTATGCCCAGCTAAGAATTTTTTTTTTAAATATTAATTGCATTCTCTTTTTTAAATTTTTTTTTTAAGATTTATTTATTATATGTAAGTACACTGTAGTTGTCTTCAGATACACCAGAAGAGGGCATCAGATCTCATTACGGGTGGTTGTGAGCCACCATGTGGTTGCTGGGATTTGAACTTCGGACCTTCGGAAGAGCAGTTGGGTGCTCTTACCCACTGAGCCATCTCACCAGCCCTAAGAATTTTTTTTAATGAAGCAGGCTCATGCGTATCTGTACTGGCTAGTTTTGTGTCAACTTGACACAGCTGGAGTTATCACAGGAAAGGAGCTTCGGTTGAGGAAATGCCTCCATGAGATCCAACTGTAAGGCATTTTCTCAATTAGTGATCAAGGGGGAAAGGCCCCTTGTGGGTGGGACCATCTCAGAGCTGGTAGTCTTGGTTCTATAAGAAAGCAGGCTGAGCAAGCCAGGAGAGGCAAACCAGTAAAGAACATCCCTCCATGGCCTCTGCATCAGCTCCTGCTTCCTGACCTGCTTGAGTTCCAGTCCTGACTTCCTTGGTGATGAACAGCAGTATGGAAGTGTAAGCCGAATAAACCCTTTCCTCCCCAACTTGCTTCTTGGTCATGATGTTTGTGCAGGAATAGAAACCCTGACTAAGACAAATTGGTACCAGCAGAGTGGGGTATTCCTGTGACAACATGACCATGTTTTGGGGAGGACTGTGGAAGGACTTTGGAATTTTGGGCTTGAAGATCCATTTGTTGTTAAGAGCTCTGTCGGATGTTGTGTAGGAGCTTGGAAGATAATGTTGAGAACACTGCAGAAGATGGAGGTCTGGTTTGTGAAATTTCAGAGGGAAAATTAAAGACTCTTTTCAGGGCCATTGCTGTTTTGATTGTGAAGATTCTGTAGTTCTGGATAGCTGGGGCTGAAGAATCAGCTGTGATTAACAAGATACCAGAACTACCAAAGCAAAAACTTTGCATTACTGAGACTATTGATGCTGGTTAGCTGGAGCTAAGAAATTAGCGGTGATTAAGAAGAGACCAGCATCATTGAGGTGACATCTTCTGGGAAGTGTTTTCTGAAAGCACAAAGAGGCTGTGTTCCAGAGATGGCCAAGGTTGTACTCCTGCTGCAGCGGGACTTGGTAATATGTAAGGGTCACCCAGGTGGTACTGGTTTTGAAGGCATGAAGGGGTCACGCAAAGCAGCTGAGGCTTGGCACTGTGAGAGGCCATGGAAGGCCATTGGTGAAAGTGCAGCCTCAGTTGCAATTGAAGGCCCAGGACTGAAGGGGTCATGCAGTGTTTTGGAGATGCCAGTACCATGAGATGACCACCAAGAGCAGCAGCAGCAGTGGAGTACAGGCATCTGGATCCTAGAGGATGACGCGTGTGCTACAAAGGGCCTGGCTGGAGAAGTGACCCAAGCCCTTGGAGGAGCCCAGAAGATCGTGAGTTGGATCCCAGACATTGGACGGTTGGAGATTGACTTTTGCTTTTGATTGTGACTGTGCCCTGATATTTTCCCTCTTGAAGGAAGAAACTGTTTTAGTGGAGCCCACAGTTGAGACTTTTAATTGTAAAAAGACTTTGAATTTTAAAAGAGATGGATATTTTAAAGAGATTGAAATTTTAAGAATATGTAAAGACTGTGGGACCTTTAAAGTTATTTAGATCTTGGGGATGGATAAGATTGTAAGGGTTGAGGCTTGCTAGTGATTTTTTTGTGTGTCAAGTTGACAAGGGGTCAATTGTACTGGCTAGTTTTGTGTCAACTTGACACAGCTGGAGTTATCACAGAGAAAGGAGCTTCGGTTGAGGAAATGCCTCCATGAGATCCAACTGTAAGGCATTTTCTCAATTAGTGATCAAGGGGGAAAGGCCCCTTGTGGGTGGGACCATCTCAGGGCTGGTAGTCTTGGTTCTATAAGAAAGCAGGCTGAGCAAGCCAGGAGAGGCAAGCCAGTAAAGAACATCCCTCCATGGCCTCTGCATCAGCTCCTGCTTCCTGACCTGCTTGAGTTCCAGTCCTGACTTCCTTGGTGATGAACAGCAGTATGGAAGTGTAAGCCGAATAAACCCTTTCCTCCCCAACTTGCTTCTTGGTCATGATGTTTGTGCAGGAATAGAAACCCTGACTAAGACACACTATGCCCAGCTAAGAATTTTTTTTAATGAAGCAGGCTCATGCGTATCTTATCACTGGAAGCTGAAGCAGGAGGATTTGCTGTGAGTTCAAAGCTAGCCTGACCATGAGAGACCCTGTCTCAAAGAGCCAAAACAATAAAAAAGTTTCTGCTATCACAGTGAGTCCTGCAAATGTGAAGGAGGCATCTTTCCCTTGTGCAGTGCATCCCTGGGTACCTAGATAATGGGACATAATGGTGGAGTTCATTTTCACATCCTGCCTGCGGGTCCAGGTGGGTTTGTGGGATGCTGAGGTGCTTTGGGGAAGGTTTTCCGCCCACCTTTCAGACACTGGCTCACTAGGCACCGCTAATGCCCGGGGGAAGGTCCGGGGTAGTTAATCATTGTCAGCGCTGGGCAGCAGGTCCTCTTGGACCTGTGTAGAAAGAGGGCACACACCTGTCTGGCTTCTGGTTGACCCAGATAGGGTCTGTCTAAGGGACTGAAGTCCAAGGCTGTGTGAGAAAACCCACTACTGACCCTGGCTGAGAGGTCACGCATGTCCTTGCTTTAGGCCTGACTCCACACCAGCTCTTGACTCTGCCTCCTCCTCAGAGTGTGCCTCAGGGAGCTTCAGCCTCCCACTTGTGTCAGGTGGCACTGATCTTGTCTGAGGGGACATGCTCTTCTGATTACATACAGCCCACCCAGCAGCTTTCCTGAGTGTCTGCCTTCCTGGCCTCAGGAACGGGTAGAACAAACTAGCTGTCTGGCTGATGGGGCCGAATCAGACACTTTTCCTGTCCATGGGGAGCAGAGGAGAGTCCTTGTGTTGAGAAAATATCCAAGCACTGTGGACCATCTCAGCCTAGGAATCTCATTTGCAGTTTGTGTGACAACAGATTCTTTAATAGATTAACAGCCAGGGTTTTAGTCAGGGTGACTATCACTGTGATGAGACATCATGACCAAAAAAGCAAGGTGGTGAGGAAAGGATTTATTTGGCTTAAGCTTCCACATTCATAGTTCATCCCTGACAGAAGCCAAGGCAGGAACTCAAACAGAGCAGGGATATGAAGGCAGGAGCTGATGCAGAGGCCATGGAGGGGTCTGCTTCATGGGTTGTTTAGCCTCCTTTCTTATAGATCTCAGAACTGGGTTCTGGAGAGATGACTTAGTGGTTAAGAGCACTGGCTGAGTTCAATTCCCAGCAATCACATGGTGGCTAACAACCATCTATAATGGGATCTGATACCCTCTTGTGTGTCTGAAGACAATGACAGTGTACTCACATACATTAAATAAATAAATAAATAAATAAATCTTAAAAAAGAAACTCTAAGGTCATGCTTTATTAGCTCAGGGCCATTGGCAGGATAAGAGATGACCCCTTGCCTAGTTTTCCCGGTGCCCATTTGTGTGTGATAGCTAAACACAAAGGATACAGTTGAGGCTCACTGAATAAATTGCCTATTTATGCTATACTACCTGGCGCCTCCTGGTGGATACTACCCAGCGCCCCCTGGTGGACGCGAAGCCCGTAGCGTTATCAGGCAGCTACAGCGGTACTTCTAGAAGGTTCTCTAAGGATAGCCCTTTTCAGGTGAGTGTCTGATTGGGACAGAAACAAGGAGACTAGAGCTAGATAGCAGCTAGCTGGTGGCAAACTTTCCCTCGTTAAAGTTCAGAGTGACCACCCTGGGTCGTATGATGTGAACGGGTAGCACTCTAGAACATCCTACTCAGGCCTGTGCAACCTACTGCCCGCAGCGACCCGTAGGGCTGAGGGAGACCCGACGCAAACCTATAAACTTACTTGAAGCATTAAGAGTCTCGTTTTTAGTGACGATATTGGTAACCGGATTAAGCAGTTCTTGAGTATGAGCTTGTAGAGCTGTGGTTCTCAACCTTCCTAATGCTGCTACCCTTTAATACAGTTCCTCATGTTGTGGTGACCCCCAACCATAAAATTATTTTCGTTGCTACTACATAACTGTAATGTTGCTACTGTTATGAACTGTAATGTAAATATCTGTGTGCTTAGGTGATCTTAGGTGACCCACATGCAAAGGTCATTTGAGGGGTCACGACCCACAGGTTGAGAACACCTGTTGTGTGGCTCCTACTGTTGTTTTGATTCAGTTTACTGTTTGCTAACTCGACATGGTTTTTTAAAAACAATGATGACTCTGGTGGGTAATCGCAGCATTTGGGAAGTTAGCCCTGTGTATACTTGACCCTGGGGCCACTTTAGATGATTTTATTTTATATTTTTTGAGACAGGCTTTCACTCTGTGGTCCAGGCTATCTTCATCTGCAGACAATGGTGCCTCAGCCTCCTAAGCACCAAACGTGTACACCATGGCTTGCTCACGTGTGGTTTTCACCGCGGTCGCTTACTTTCAGTGCTAAGATTTGAATCTAGCACTCTGATATGCACGTGTTGTGAGACTTGGATGTCTTTTTTTTTTTTTTTTTGCGTGTGTTTGTTTGTTTTTTGGCTTTAATATGAGACAACTTCTTCCTGTTCGCTCAGGCTGCCAACTTCCAGTCCTCCTGCCTAAGCACCACGACTGCTACCATTTGCCAAGGAGGGCTCAATTGCATTTGCTGTTGAATCCTTGAGTGCTTGCCTGGTGTATACCTGTTCTATTTCTCCAAAATTTGTTTTGCGGACTCCTCAAATAAAGGTGCAGTTTCTTACAAGTGTACATATACTTGGAAGCCTAACTGGTACCCACAATGTTGTGTGAGTCAGGGCAAAGGTCACACAAGCCTATCAACCCATCAGTGAGGACATGGTCTGGTGTCTTAGCTGTCTTACCAGAAGGACAGCAATGGGAAGACCAAGTCCTGGAGGTGGGCTGAGGCCACAGCAGGTCACAGCTGTCACTCCTAGTAACTGCCACAGTCCTTTGCCACTGCTTCTCCTCCATGCTCCCTTCCCTTCAGAACTTGGGATTCAGCTCCTGCTGTTGAGGGAGGGAATGAGTGACAGGCCATGTGGCCAATGGTGGCCAAAGGATGGGCTGGGATGGGACTTGTGCTGCTATGGAGAGGAGGGAAGTCTGCCTCAGAGGATGGGCAGAGGGAAGAAGACCTGGACAGAACAAACAAAGGGGTTGTGGGGGAAAAGAGTGCACTGGTTTCTTGAGGCTCTGCAAAGGCTGGGCAAGGAGAAGGGATCAGGGACAGAGGGAAACCTAGGTTGGCTAGAGCAAGAAAGATGACAAACAGCAGTTGGCATCTCAGATCCTAGCTCCCTCCTCTCCTGAGTGCTGGTATCTGAGCCTTCTAGACTACCTGGTACATGGAACCAAATCCCAAGCCTTTTAATTTGATGAGTGGTCTGGAATAGGGCTCACAGGAGATTGAGTCAACAGGAGTCTCTCTTGAGCCAAGGACACAGAGCCCATGGTGGGAAAGTTGAGGTGAGCTGCTCTCTCATGTCCCTGTCTCCTTCTTTCCTTCCTATCCATTCTGGCCTTCTCCCACAGACAACAATGAGGGGAGGTAGCAGACACCTCAGTAATGAGGAGGATGTCAGTGGATGTGAGGACTGTATTATCATCAGTGGGACCTGCAGTGACCAGTCTTCAGACCCCAAGACTGTTCCTTTGACCCAAGTCTTGGAGGCAGTCTGCACAGTGGAGAACAGAGGTATGTGGGCCAGTGAGGAGCTGGGGTGGCATTATACTCTG